>NC_090444.1:1038221410-1038554456 GCF_031143425.1 Pleurodeles waltl | reverse complement strand
TTGGCAGAGAGAGGGACTGTGGTCCAAATTCATTGATTCTGGGCAACACAAAACAATTCACTAACCTCTGTTTCCATACTAACATAATTTTAACTCACCAATGGTTTCCTCCTTTCTAAATGATTTGCAGTATTATAAAAAATGTATTTTGTTCAACCAACTTTATTAAAAACCCTCCAAATCAATTATGAGTCCTTGTCCATAATTCGAAAGGATGTCACAGTCCTTGGAGTTGAAAGATACATTTACATTTACTCTCTCAGCTGTCTTTCTTAAAACTTTTTTAAGGTACTGCCATGTGTGCCGTTCTCCCTCCTCATTGTGTAAGGGACATTTCCACTTTAGGTCATCATTGAACTAAATGGTTAAATGAAAAATCCAGTTGTGTGTAGGCCTTCAAAATATTTTTTTCATGACTTTGTTTAACCTGTACTTGGTTACATTTACTCCAAATGGTTACATCATGGATATGATACATAAATAAAAGATATCCCACTACATTTAATCCATTGTATAAACAATGGTGAAGGAGAAGACAAAGTGTTTGTACACTTACTGTTTAGGAGTCGAAAATCAATAAACGGATAGGAACCACGTCTTTCAGAGAGAACCCCTGTTGGACTTCTCAATCGTGCATCTCCTGAAAAACACAGAAGAGATAGATTAACCATTACCTGGAGTTATTCAAATTGACTAGCACATAAATCCTATAATGAAAGAACATTCTTCGTGAGACCTCCATGAGGTTCCACATCTATGTTGTATTTTCAGACTTTATGAATTACCAAAGAAATTATTGTGGCATGGAAATTCTATTTCTTGCTTTAAATAATTGTGCAACCTTTTGTCATAATATGAAAAAATGCTTACAATAAAAAAAATCGATTGTTTATGGTGCCAAATCCAGAACTTGAAGTTAAAACATTTAGATTAGCTCCCCACTCCTGTGCCTGTATGTTATCTGTGATAGTGGCAGAAATCTCACACAAGTTTGATAGGGTAAATGGGTGATCTTCTACCAGATCTGTCCACAAGCAGAATAGTGATATTAGTTTAGACATGAGCAAGTATCATTGAGCCAGGCAGTAAGGATGGATGGCTTGGACTATAAAGGTCTCAATTACTCATTTTGCCAAGAGGCCAGATCTGGTTTAGTCTGATTTTGGAGTATGCCTTTGAAGTACACCAGCCATGCCCCATAGGTGTCCCCAAGTGGTCAGTGGAATAAACTAGTTCCTATCTGTGCACTTGATGAGGGTCCCTTAGATAGTACGCTGAAACCTAAAGTCACATGAACAGGATCACAATGGGCGATCTGGCAGGGTCATTTACTACATACTGTTCTTCATCAAATAGATGGGGATAAATCCATGAACTAGGCAAAGCAAACAAACCTTTAGAGAAAGAAGAGAAGAGATGCCATTTTGTTTTCAACAGATGTAGGTGGTGGAAACATGTTCAAACAGTAACTAAGATAAAAATAAGTCCTCATGTAAAACATTTTAAAGATCAATTTTTGATAAACCGAAGGCAATGACAGTATTACCTATTCCTGTTTTAAAAAGCTATAAGAAAACAAATATGGAACATTATACTTTACTCATGTTACTGTATGCATGTATACATCTGTTGTTAGTCATATGTGGGTTTGCATGTATCATACCACTGAAGTAATTCATTCTCTCTCCCTCCTTCACACACTGAAGCAAGACTGAATTGGTGGCACAAGAAGATATTTGGGGAGCAATTCACAAAGGCATTTATGAGTACGCGAAGTAGTCTTACTATAGGACTATATCGTCCTACTATAGCACTATATTGCCTATTCGTAAATGCCTTTGTGTATCTTTAAGCTAACCCTAAATTATTGTTCCAGTGGTTTCATTTTACAATGATCATCTTTTGCCACAGATAAAAACATCTTTCATTCTTGTCTATGTTCCTAACAATGGAGCTCATTCACAAAGGCAGGTATGAGAATGTGAAGTAGTTCTGCAGGAGTACTACCCAATGTACTCATAAATGTCTTTGTTAATTGGACCATCTCAGTCTACCCCAGAAAACTTGAAAAAGTGGCTTTGTAAAAACCCATGTTACATGATATGTTATGGTCAACGAAAGATAGAGTATATAAGCTTTAAATCGTTGTCTGGTGTTTATCATCACGTAAAAAAACAGGGAAATATGTTTCTCAACAATAAAGAGACATCATGTAGCTTTTCGGTGTCCTACTAGTCCGTGTATAGCTATAAAACGAATACACCCATGAGTACTGTGATGCCCTTTTGTACTTATTCCCATTTCCTGATATTCTCCTGTGTAAAGCAGTAAAGAACTGTCAAACAGCTAGAATGCTTATTTGTTAATGCTTATTGTTAAGATTTACTTTTTATGCTCTATATAGCGGCCTTGCCAAGTCATTTTGTACCAAACATCAAATTATGGGTAAGCACAATTAGCTTACAGGATTGGGTAATACGACTGTGGCCTAAATGTAATACTTAACAGTTTGTCCAGTGCATGCCTTTTGTTGAGTAGTGCTACATTCAGGGAGAGGGGTAATAGAATAATTTTATATGTATAGAGGGAAACCTCTAATTCTAATTACAGCCAGAGTCTAACCAGACTGCATGATTTGTCCTCTGTTGCTCTTTAGTCTCAGATTCCTGAAGTTTGAGACGGTATGCCAAAGGTAGAAAGCAGAGTGTGGCTACCATCCAAGGATGAGCCCCCTTCTGATGTGGATTGCTGCATCTCGTGGGGGTCTAGGCACATGCCACAGACTGGGGAATTCACAGTCCAGCCAAGCTTTGGCTGGATGGCCAAGCCAAGCCTGTGATCTGACTTTCTTTGTCATGCTTTATTTTTTGGCTTTGTTACCTCCAATTTTTCCATCCCACAAAACCAGTATATAGAGGTGTCTTGACCCGACATGGTTACACAAGTCCTATCATTTTGATTTGGTGTGGTGACATTCTTCTAGCCGCGTAAGAGACTTCCCATGTGTTGTACCTGAGCTCCTGCAGACCTGCCTCGCCTGCCTCTCATTTGACACCAAGTGACATATTGGTTGTGAGCCTATGAGGTCAAGTTGAATAGCAAAAGGCAATCACTTATTACATCACTCATAACATGTTACATAAATATAATTGATGATATCACTCATTAGATTAAAAGAACAATATTTTTCAAATCACTAATAAGTACTAATGAATACCGAAACATCCATGGTAATATTTAGGGCATAAGTAGTACATGATGGGGCGCATGTTATAGTTAATTAATTGGTTTTAGCATTAGTTCTTGTCTCATTTCAATACCTAACTATACTTTAACATTTAGGTTTTTCAAGGAATATACTTATATAATGCAAATTAAGTACTGTGCATTTTTAAATGAATGTATAATTCTAAATGTATTACTTTGCTGACTATACTGGTAACCCTACAAGTACTAAATGGTTGTATTACTTCAGTCGCACATACAACTTTGTTAACGATATTCATTTTGTTTATTTTAACAGTTTTATATCGCACAAACCCAGCCTGAGGGCACTGGAGCGCTTTGCATGACCACCAGTTACATTACACAAAGTCACATAATTTTTTAAATTTTTTAGGCATGTGAAAATAAAGAGATTTTCCCAGAATCACAGAACGTTTAGGGACTTGAGCTTGGCTCCCCAGTTCCAAAGTGGACAGCTCTGACTTTAACATCACAACCTCTTTCAGGGTGTTAAACGGAGCTGCTAGGAAGTTTGCAAATAAGTCTGTTCGTGCACACTGCACATGGTAAATGACAACAGGGCTAGACAATTGCTTATGAGACAGAGGGGGTTGGGGCATAACACATTATAGGCCAATGTAGCATGTTCATGCAGAAACTTTCGCAAGAGCCAAACCCTTGAAGAAGCTTCTAGGGCTCCCACTGGAAACTTACCAAGAAGAGTGTGTCCTCCTCTTGGCATCTCACTCTGTGTTTAATAAACTGCCAGCGATGGAGATGAGAAGCGAGAAATGGCACATCTTTTCACATGCAGCTGTCGGCCGGGGTGAAGTCTGTTGCTAAAACACCATTGGCATGCTGAAAGCCCATGCTGGCAAGCTGGGCAGCCTGCCTGTCAAGGTCAATATATTGTTAAATGGTACCAGCAGTAGCAACTCAAGCATTTAAGGCCTGATTCACAAAGGTAAGCTTACACTTCTGTGTAAGTTTATGATTGTTTGCTTTTCACAAAGGTATTTTTCACGTATTATCTTTATGGCTGCAGAACCTCCACACATAAAAAGATAGGACAATCCTAATTACACTTTCTTTAAAACTACTTTCTCCACACGATTCATGGTCATCTCACCCCTTCCCCCACTTTCCATCTTCCTTGTTGGCAGCCTATCCCTCCTCAACTGATATATCCAAGCTCTCAGTATCCCAAGACAGACAGATTGTGACTCTCTAATGTCATGTTATCTTTCCACAGTCAAACTATTCCACAACCCTAAACTATGCCCTGTGCTCCCTCAGTCTTGTTTCCACCATCTGCTGTGTGGGAGTGGCCCTACTTCTTTCTGTAGGATGGATCGCTGTGAATATTGACAGTTCAAAAATGTTTGCTATTTTCAAAGTGTTCTGCGCTCTGTGTTCTTTTAATAAGATCATAAACTGTATGGTTTTGTGTATTTCTGTGTTTCTGCATAGCAGTGGCATTGAAGAGAGATGGGTGAGCCACTGAATGCTCGAGCCAGGCTAAAGCCGGAAGCTTGGCTCAGCAAAAGGTCCTTTAGGACCGTCAACCTGAGCTTTCATAAGGCTTTTGCTTGCCACCCACATTCTACCCTCAGGTGCCAAACATTACAGACAAGCCAGTGACCTTTGTAAAATGGGCGATAGAAAGAGATTGACATCTATGGGCTGAACTACCCAATTTAAAACAAAAAATCCTGGTTACTAGATTGAACAAATTGTGTGGTCCTAGACCTATATTATAGTCATAGTGCCTCCTTTTTCTTCATCACCTAAAAGCACCTTCAAATGTGTGTGTTGTTGATGTGGGCAATACGAAAACATTTTTAGTTTATTTGCCTTATTAGACTATAATGTTAATCCAGCTGTAATAAAAACCAACTCCACATACAGGGTATAAATGACAGAGGACGTGCCTCTTAGTTTACTAATGACTTTGTCAAGAGGACGGTCAGGAATGCTTTTCTGCAAATGTTTGAAACTATCACTGATGTACTGAGGTAGAATGCTTCAACATGTTGATGAAATATATATTATTTTTCAGTTCTGAAGAGACATTAATATATTTTATATGATGTTTGTTGCATGATTAAATGTCACCAATTTTCAGAGCTCAGTTCATACATAAGTTCTGAGAGCCAAGTCAGACCCATGGCTCAGCTCTGGCTTGACTCTTCATGTTAATTTGTTGGTTTGCCCACTTCTAGATTGAATGGGAACCTTCCAGAATCCGGTTGTGGCAACAACTATTGTGCTGAAACCAGGTTTCGGGCCATTCCCAGTAAAATGTCATGGCTGCATCTTGGACCATTTCAGCATTCATATATCTGAACACAGGCACAAGTGTCATGCACATTCGATGTGTGCGTCACCACGCAGCAGCACATGGGTTTATGTGGGAACTTTTGTATTCCTCTCTTTTGGGGATTAGCTGCCAGTGCCTCACCTCACAGAAAATCTTTAAGTCATTCTGGCCAAATTGTGTCTGGGCTAGGAGATGGAATCAAATGTCAAACAAAGCCCAGCTCAACATTTACATCTGTGAGAGTGTGAATTTTCTAATAAGTTTTTTAATGATTTTCATATTGAAATGTGTAATGAACTAAAGTGTAAAACGAGAAAACTTCTGTAATATTTGCTTTCTATTCTTGGCTAAGCAAAATTATATTCAAACGCTGTGGTTATTTTCCATGATTCAAAGCTTTCATAATAGGTGTTTTCAAAGTTTGTGTAGACGTATCCACAGCTACCCCTAGTGAATTGCAGTGTTATGTCTTACAAGGTCTTGTATTAACTGAGCATTGCATAAGCTGAAATATCCTATTGTTTGGAAATGTTACTAATATATGGTCTTTCCTCGAGGATGGAAGTAGATGGATACAGTAAAAGTTTCTTCCTGAGAACAAGATATTCGAGAGGCGATGAGACAATGGAGTTACAGATGAGACGGAAGAAGAAGAAACCACCCCATAGACTGACCAATCAGGAGTTGATTAGATTTTAGTATAACAATCTGTGTAGAATGACTAGAGGCAGGAGTTAGAGGAGTTTATCTTTCGTTATCCAATGCTATTCTTCTAGAGTAGACGAGATTCGAGACTAGCTGTTGTTAGGCCCAAATCTTCTACTGAGATAGCTGATGGTGTCCTCAAGCTGAAGCTGATCATTTGCTGTTACTACTATTATGGAAATGTATGTTAATAAAATGTGAATTGTGTCTTTCAAGGTACCAGCTGCAAATAATGATTTTATTGCTGCAAATTAATAGTTTTTTTTATATCTCATAATCAAGTTAAGAGTTTTCTAAATTAATGTTACTAAATTCTTTTCACATGAAGCCCAACATTTAATGCTAATTTGTGGGTAGTTAGGGAATTAATCTTGATATGCTTATGACTTGTCCTGAGATCATTTGATGCTGAACTCATGTATTCTTTGCCATTATTACCAGTTGTTGTATTATTAATGAGTGTGATTCTTTTGGAGATAATATGTTTAATTGTATTAATTAGACTAAGATACATACTTTGTTTTAACCAACCGCTATTTATCTTTTATGCTTATCATTTGTGTTTGAGAGTTATTTTCGTGACACTAGCGTTGTTAATATAGGGAAATAAATCTATGATTTTTATTACTAAACTGGTGTAGTTATTGGCTGAAACTTTATAATATTGATTATTATTGTTATTGATGGTCCTTACACCTCCCATTGGTGACATCCCCTCAAACCTATGTCACTTCGATCCATCGTCCTCTAGCGCTGAATCCACTATTCAGTATTGATAATAGCTAGGATTCTGTGGCGTGTTAGCACATCTTAACATCAGGCTTCGCAGCTTATGGGAGAAAAACATTTAGGCTGTCACTTCACACGTTGCCAAGAAATAAACTGAGCTCTAAAAGGGTTTAGACTTTCTCAAGCTTTGTAACATATAACCTATACAGACCTATGTCTGTTTAGCAGGAATGACAGGAATTCGCATGTGTGTGTGATACAAAAATAGTGACCATTGTAAGCAGCCAACACAACCTGCTTTTTTTAGCAAGTCACACTAACCCACACACAATCTCTCTATCTGCAGATACACAAAATCTCTCAAGTAGAAAACCACCTAAGCTATTTTACCAGATTGCAGGGCAATACTTGCTAGAAACAATAGTTGCTTGCAGTGAATACCTTAACCACTTATGTTATCTTAAATTGTAGTCTCTCAGTGGGCAATTAAGTAAGCAAGCTTTACTTATTTTTTAATGTTCCCAATTTCTTTGGAGCAAAGTTTGTAAAAAAATAACCTATATAGTAATAGAGGATAGGGTGACTGTAAGTGGCTCTGCTCTTCATGACTCCTTTCCTTATGTCTTTCCAAAGGAGCAGCCCACCCATCCAAATTTGTGAGATTCCGTAAACACATTTTTTTCATTTATAGTGGTGAGTACGACAACAAGACATAAAGTGAGAGAGAGCTAAAGCACTGATTCCCAACCTGTGGTCTGGAGACCGCTGGTGTCTCCGAAGCCTCCTCAGGGGGTCCGCAGCTGCTTAGAAAATTAAATAATATTAACATCTTAGGTCCCCAGCTTTCAGTATTGACTCAGTGGGGAGTCCCCGTGTTTCAGTAATGATAAAGTGGGGATCCACAGAAGACAAAAGGTTGGGAACTACTGAGCTAAACAATAAATGACAAGTTAACTCGTTGAGCATACAAGGCTTTTTTAGGTTTAGTCCACAGCTCCCAATTAACTTTAACCTTTTGTTAGCCATGTTTTCAAAGGCAAAATAAAGCTAGGTGTTTGTCTACACAACTTGCCTTTTTGGTACTTAAGCTGTTCTTTGCTGTTGTTTAAAAGCAATGTAAACTGATCTTTTATCATTGTTGTCCATTAGGGTGACAGTGATGGATTATAGGGTAACGTTTTCCAGCCTAAGTGCCTCGCTGTCATTTGGAAGCCTGTCTCCCTTCTTTTTGGCATTGTCATTCCGGAAAATTGGCGAACATGGTGAATTAGACAATGCAAGGAACTCCGGAAGTTGAAAAGTGACCATATGTCCAGGGTTACTGCCTGCATTTGGGATGTAGATTTAGAAAGGCTAGTTTGTAGGGAAGAATTAGTGTCACAGAACACGTAAGAAGCTCTACTATAGTTTGTCCAGTTGGTCTTTAGCGGTAGTATTATGTTACTTTATGTTATGTTATGTTCTATTGTATGTTACAAGCATTTGCATAACATACTCCACAAACTGGTCCTATAGTGTTTTGATGAAGTATTTTGGGTTCACTAGAAATTTTAAGGATGGAGGAACTGTCCACAACTGCGTGAGAATCCCTCCTTGACCGTGAAAATTATTCAAATTGTGACTTACTGGTGAAAAACAACTGTACTCAGGGAGGAGGCGGTAAATCACCCAAATGGCGCATATGTTTTGGATTTCACATTGTTAAACACAAAACACTTAATTTAGCGTAGAGTTATGGTTAACTGAAAAGATAATTGTGCATTTAAGTGAAATACAATAACATTGGTGTGACAGATTGACAGAACATAATTGCGAAGTGATCTTGAATGAGAAAATTACCCTAAAACTATGGCCCATATTTATACTTTTTTAGTGCTGCATTTGCACCACGTTTTGACGCAAAATCGGCGCAAACTTACAAAATACAATTGTAAGTCAAAAAGTGGCGCTAAAAAAGTATAAATATGGGCCTAAATTCTTAATCAATGGTACCAAGATTATCCTTACTTTTCCCATTTTGTGGCTAGGATTTACTATCCCAATGGTTCCCTATAGATCTTTGAAAAAGAATGTCAAAACAAAGCCTAACTTCACATCACCATATGAATTAATTTATTTACTTCAATAATGTTTTTTCTTACCCTGAGTGTGTCTCATGAGGCAGGGCAAGGTAGACAAGAAGACATATAGCAGAAGGGCAGTCACTGAAGACAGAGGTGGAATGGAAGCACTTAGGAAAGGAGAGTCCGAAATCTCCAATAAATTAATGAGGTAGTTAGTGCTCCCTGGAATGGACACAGATTTGTAGTATGCTCACTGACAGCACTTGCACCATGGTGAACAGTTTACTACTCTGCCCAAGTGGTTATGAAAACGAACAAGGCCCCCAGAGACAGTACACCCCCTGCTCTGCTCCACATGAAAGTAGCACAAGTAAAGGTAGTCTTTTTAGAGACGACTGAGCCGCCCTGAGTATAAGGAAATAGGGGCTGACACCAAGGTACAGTGGATTGGTTTAGAGATCTAAGGCCCATGTAACATGCTACAGTGTTCATTGCTTCTGGCAGATCTTTCACCACGCCTGAGTATCTCTTGTTTACAATTAGTCTGAAGTATAAATTACGTTATATGTTTGAATGTCATTGGCCATCATGGTATCAGAGCATCATCGGTACTGGGTGGATGTCTCCGTGTTAGGCAGGAATGACATTTTGCATCACTTTACGTGGTCTTCAGTCAGTGAAACCGTACCTGGGAATGGCGATGCATTAAAAGTTAATTTATTTTCTCTGAAAGCACCCCTTTATGAACTTGCCCCGGGTACACAACCATTTTTCAGGGTAACATCAAACAAATCCTCAAAGAAAGTCCCACTCAAGAATGGTACGAGAATATTGTGGCCGAAATATTGCCTGACAAAAATATTCTGTACTAAACTTCCAAAATAAAAATGCAGCCTAATTAGAATTAATAACAGAAATCTACACCCAGTGCAGCAATATTTTATTAACAGATATTTAGCCATGATATTATCAATATTCTGACACACAGAAGCCCTATTCAGATGCTGAAACAACACACGTAATGTATCTAGTGTTAGTAGAACGGTAAAGTTAAGAGCTTGTTAAAAAAGAGAATAGTATGTTGCAAACATTTAACAGAAAAAATGTCGCTGTTTTGGAACAAGAAAAGTAATCAAGTAACCAGTGGTACACAGAGATTCTGGAACAAAAAGTTATACAAATAATGCTGGCATCTTTGTTTGATAAAGTTGATGGAAGATGTTTACTATAGTGAACAGTCAACACTTTTTGCCCTTTTCTTAGAATTTTTTCAGAGCTGTAATGTTTGAAGTATAATGGATGGAGATGTCTGAAGAGAGAGTCCAGACTGAGTTTGGAACAGCAGTTGGTACGATAATCCCTATGTGATCAGGCAGCAGAGCATCAAAGCATGTATGAAATAAGGCATCAGGGAAAAAAAACCTAACATGAACGTTTAACAAGTAATCAGGGGCCAAAATGAGTAGTATTGCTTTTTCTGCAAGTGCAAGAGGACTTATACAAATGGGGTATTTGGTCCTGGCTGAATGAAGCAACACAATGTCACACTGGGTTGCGGTCTCGTGATGATGGCATTCCCTATTGAGCTCAGATTTAGGCAGACTGTACATTTATGGACACAATCCAGCCAATATCAGTTCTCGTTTGATCACGTGTGCAAAACATATGGTCAAATACTGTAAAATGCGATTTTTTTTACACCTCAGAATGGAGCCAAAGTCCCTATTCTGAAGTCCGGCACTCAGAATGAATTGCAAATTAAGCACCAAGTGCACATCGCTCCCGGAAGTATAGGTATTTACTGGGTGTTTGATTGTCACCCGCGATTTAGTGACTTGTAACGAACCTCTAAAGACGGAGATGTAACTGCAGAAGATGGTTTTCCATGCAGCAGTTGTTTAATAACACAGTGGGTAAACGATGGAGAATATACAAAACACTTAACGGACATGTAATGACAAACATAGGATGAAGAAATGGAAGTTAAAGGAGAGAAGAAAGTCTTACGGCTTCCGTAAGAAAACTGTCTTTGGCGAAGAAGATCGCAAATTGGGTATCAGTTTTCAGAGTGTGAGCTAATATTGATGTATAGATTCCACGAGCATGTTTTTGTATTTAAATACAATTATGTAGTCATATAATAGGGAATGTCTAATTTCAATGTGACATGAAATTCTGATAAAAATATGTTGGACAAGAGGTACGGCACTAATTGGGATCTATGTTAAATAACATAAATGACTGGCTACCGATAACAGTGATAAAATATGTAAATCTACTTATTGCTGGTTTCCTTCTCTAATTTTTGTACATTTCCATATTTCTGGGAATTTACAATATCAACATTGTGCATGTCATTTTATTTTTTCCAGATGTACAATAATTGCACATTTAAACTAACTCCCTCTCCGTACGCCTCCCAGAGATACATGTTTCTTTAGGTGAACTTTTCACTATATTTACCTACTTAATGTTTCCTTGTTAAGAAGTTAATTTACACATGCAATAGTTTGGTAACTGCTACCGGGAATAATTGCAAATACCTTCCAGTAAATGATTCAGATGTTCACTAGTTCGCATTGTCTAATGCAGTGTTCCCCAACCCCCGGGCCGCGGACCGGTGCCGGTCCGTGGATCAATCGGCACCGGGCCGCCCCACTGTGGCGGGCGGTAAATGTTTGATAATTTTTCCGTGGCCCGCTTGTCACACAATGGGACAAGCGGGCCACGGAAAAATTATCAAACATTTACCGGTCCGCGGCGATAAAAAGGTTGGAGAACACTGGTCTAATGCACGGAAACAGCAGCGTTACCACTCCAAACCTTATGGAAATGGACGTGGAAAGTTTGTCATGCTAGCATACAGAGTTGAAAATTGCATCGGAGAGTGTAACTGTCTGCAGATTCTAATTCGGATTTACAAGTGCAAAAAGTATTGTGAATCGGGTGCAAAGACAGGAACTCATAGCACCACCACTACCAGCAGATTCTTTGCTGGTGACCACTGGTGAAATAGACAGGCAGGGTGGCCTAGGGCCCAGGGCCATCAACTTTGAAACTGGGGAACCATATTCGAGGTCAGGTGTCAGCTCGACATCCTGTGACGCAGAGCTAATCACATAGTCTCAGACTTAGAAAGATTTTGTGTTGTGTTTTCATTTTAAGGAAGACCCGATGGAATGGCTTGTAATCAAAAGTAACCCAAGGCAGCTCAGCTCGGTGCACTGCCTTGCATTATTTTGTGCCAAGGAGGCATTCCATAGGTGGTGCATAGACGTTCCATTGCATCCACATGTGTATTTTTATGCAAATCCATATGTACAAATACTGTTTATGGATTTGTGGCAAACTCCTGCACCTCCCTGACACTGGTATAACAAGAAAAAATATTTCAATTTCTCCTCTTTTCCCCTCCTTGCACATGTGCTGCATTTTGCAGCACACATGCAAAGAGGAAATTACCTTTTAGCATTGTTTTTGTGAAGGAAGGGGCCCCTTCCTGCACATACACAAAAACTATGCAGACCACAACGCAGACACCCTTGCACTATGACGCAAGAAGGTGCCTACTTTGGCGCATGACTGCAGTAAGTGTGCCAGTGCAGGGTGGGAGCAGAACTGCACTACTTCTTTGTAGAAGTGGTGAGTTCTAGTTGACACAACACAAGGTGGCAACTTTGCTTGCTGCCCTGCACTGGGTCAAAGCTTTGGGCACACATCCCTTCATGCTTAAAAACCACATGAATCTGACCTGATGTAATGTAATTTGAAGTTCATGTAAATCGCTCTTGCGCTGTTTAAAACTGGAAAAAGCTTACAAATTCAACTAAAAGGCACTGTCTCATCATTTAAAATGTGAGTGCATGTTTTGTGGAAACACAGTGTGCTCTAGAGTGTGAGAATGTGTAAATATGACAACCAGTGTTTAACCTGAGCCGGTGGTTGCAGGTAGAGTCTGCCAGCACTTATTTCCAAGTACCCGCACTTTTTTGTCTCATCAGATTTTGACCAAGAACAAAAGAGAGAAACAAAAAGGGCAAGAAGGAAGGCGAAAAAGGAGGCAAAAGAGTGACAACGATAAAAACAAGAACTTAAAAAATGTGCAGGAGTGAATTTGAGGGACAAGAAGTGTCTGGTCATGAATTGAAGATGCATAAAGGGAAATTAAGACTACGCATCCGTGGTATTCAACACCACAACCTTCTGCAGCACCACAGATAGCGTCTGAGCATAATTTTTGGGCACCAGCACTCATCATTTTAAAAATTAAGCACTGACAACAGTGTATTTTTGGAAAGGATGGTGAATATTAACCATTGCGAATTTGAATGTGATATGTTGAAGTAAGAGGAGAAGTGAAAGTAAAATGACCCGGAGGAGGTTCTTTAATGGTTCACAATTGGATAGTGACGGCTTAATATGTCTGACCTTAACGTGCGACAGTGACTGTCAGTGTACAAGGGTGTGTTTAGGTTACTATAAAAGAAAAAAATGTGTGCATGTATGCAAATTAGTGCTTGTCAGCAAAAATATGTAATTGTCAGCAAAAATATGCATACTACGATTTACCACATACATAAGTGCAGAGGTGAGCCTAAATGGGAGAGTTTAAGTGAACATTAATAGCCTAAACCCACACTTGTGCTAACACAAGGGGCCTAATTTACAAAGATTTGTCATAGAGCAGCACTGCAAGCCTTTTTACTGTGCTGCCCTATGCCAAATTGAAAGGGCAGACATGCACCATATCTACGAGATACTACTGCTGAGAAGTTGCTGTAGAGTGCCAACGCAGGCACCCTTGCACCATGGCAGGATTGTTTTAGTGGAGGAAGGGACACCTTCGTTCACAAAAACAACCCATTGAGGCGTTTTCCTCATTCTATGTGTGCCGCAGAATGTAGCACACATGGAAAATGGAAAAACGAGGAGAAATAAAAACATTACTCCTCGTTACACCACCCCAGGGGAGGCATAAGGTTTTACTGCTGCCCCAGGTGTATGTGATTTTGTGAATCTGGGGCAGCGTGAAAATCGATAGGTGTTACGTGGGAACACCAACCGCAAAGCCCGTGGAACACCTCCTGGACCAACAGTAGAGCAAGGCAGCGGGACTTGGCATCACCTCATAGTTTTGCTTGAGAGTCCTGCGCCACCGGAGTGTCTAAAAAAGTGATGCTTCAGCAATGCAGGAATCTTGTAAATGAGCCCCTAGGTGTGGCAATGTCTGTCTGACTGACTGGATTGGAAATGCATGTATGAGAGAGAGAGAGAGAGAGAGAGAGAGAGAGAGAGAATGATTGTGTGTTAGTGTGTGTGTGTGGCCCACAGTATTTGCTAAGAAGCCAAGTAAACATAGCAGACTTCTGCTCCTCAATGGCTGCCACAGCACAATACCCTCTCTGTTTCTCCTCTTGCTTCCAAGGCCTAAAATGTTTAGGTGTCTGTAAAGCTTTATGCATGAATCTGCAGTAAATTCATTATATGCTCTAAAACACTGCTGCCTTTGAATTTCTTGTGAGGTGCTGTCAAAGAAACATTTGAGAAAACGTATACATAGTATAGTTCATCCCCTATGGAAACAAATCCAAGTAAAGCATAAATTTGCAAAAAAAGATTTACAACTGTACAAAACCATGCAAAACCATAGAAATTCAGCAGTTATAGTTCAAGTTCTTACAGGTAACTATAGCTCGTGCCACAGCCATACACAGTTTTTGTTCTTGAAAAATTTGAGTGGTAATATTTTATTTATAGTGACGTTAGATAAGTTGTCATGAGTGTTGTAATATCTAGGGTAATTAGCAGTGCATGTCGAGGGCATGAGTTATAGTTACTTGAAAGAACTTTAACTATAAATGCTGAATTTCTATGGTTTTGTACGAATAAATTCAGAACCTAACTATAACGTTCCTGTAACCTTTTGTTTTTTTCAGTGAATTTCTATGATTTGTAAACTTCTGTTTCCTAACTATAACCTCCCTGTAACCGTTGATTTTTTTCAGTGAATTTCTATAGTTTTTTAACGTAAAGTGATTTTCACTACTGTACATTAATCTAGCCGCCACCACCACACATGGCCTGCAGCCAGTCCCTGCAGCCAACCGCACTCGGTTCCCCTCCCCAGGCCAATCTCGCCCGGGGACCCCTTCCCCCAGTGCACAGCCTGAATATATTTTTTATTTGGGGGGGGGGGGGAAGGGCCATGCAGTCCTCCTTCCCAGGCCGATCTTAGCTCCAGGAACCGCATCTCCCAGGGCCCAGCCCAAATATTTTTTGGTGGGGAGGTGGGGCCATGTGGCCCCCAGGCGAATCTCGGCCCAGTGGACCCCATCACCTGGCGCGCAGCCTAATGATTTGTTTTTGGGTGGAGGGGGTGTCACATGGCCCCCCTCCACAAGGCTGAGCTTGTCTTTTTTAGTGAATACTTCGCAGTCAGAAATATACAAATTTGAATTTCCCTGAATTTCATATATATTATATTTAGTTGCATTCACAAACCCACAGAAATTCACCTAATAGAGTTATCTCAAGTAACTATAAGTTGTGCACTAAGGTAAATATAACTTGTGCCCCCGCCATGCAAAGCATTTGTGGCGTAAATTTTACTGCAAATATTAAATTGATATTATCAATGATGTTATCAAAGATGTCATGAGTGTCGTAATTTGTGGGGTAATTAGCAGTGTATGGTGAGAGCACGAGTTATAGGCCCAGATATAAGAGAACCTGGCGCCATACTACGCCACATTAGCGTCATTTGTTTATGCTAAATGTGGTGATAGATGGTCAAAAACGCTGGGCCATATTTACAAAGTGGTGCAATGCATGCATTGTGCCACTGTGTAACCCTTTGCACTACATTATGCCTGGGACAGGCATAATGTATGCAAAGGGGGCATTCCCCTGTTGGGGGTCGGGGTGAAAAAATGGCACAAAGCAATATAAGATGATTTCTTTGCATCATATTTTTCGTCGCCCTGAGCAGGCTTTAAAAGGAGGCTCCTATTGGTTACTATGAGTCTCTGGGTGCATTGCAGGATTTGAGTCAAAATCTTTTACGCTAATCCTGCAAAGCACCAAATTAGCGTAAAAAATTCTGACGCTGGTTCCGCCATGGTGTGTGTATTTAATATGCGTGGTGGCGTTAATGGATCGCTAAGGGGTGCAATAAAAGTGGCGCTGCACTAGGTGCAGTGCCACTTTTCATAAATATACCCCATAGTTACCTTAGGGCACGAGTTATAGTTACTTGAGATAACTATAACTATAACTATAACAAGTACATTTCAATGGTTTTGTGCGTTTAAAATGTGATCTTAACTATAATGTCCCTGTAACCTTTGTTTTTTTAAGTGAATTTCTTTGTTTTTTAAAAATTCTATTTCCTAACTATAACATCTCTGTAACCTTTGTTTTTTTAAGTGAACTTTTATGTTTTTTTTAATTCTATTTCCTAACTATAATGTCCCTGTGACCTTCGTTTTGTTAAGCAAATTTCTATGTTTAAAAAAAATTATATTTCCTAACTATAATGTCCCTGTTACCTTTAGGTTTTTTCAGCATATATATATATTGTTAACACATTTGAACTCATATGTAACTGTGAGAGAGGGAATGTGTCTATGAGAAAGAGAAAGTCTTTGCAGGTTTGTCTGTAATTAACAATGCTTTGTCGGGAGTGAACACCTTTCCATCTAAGTTTGCTGGCGTACATTTGCAATGTATGCAGTATGCAGACAATATTATTTTTTATATCTCACGCAGTTGGGTTGCAAATGTTGCTGAATACTCTATCACACTATTGTAAGGAAAATAGATCTCTACTAATGCCTCAAAGACTAAAATGATGGTTACCATCGAGCAGGTTCTCAGTTTTAAATATCTAGGTGTTCATTTTAACATATGTGGCTTACACCATGTGCACCTTGAGGCTATTAAAGGAATAGCGGTAGCAATGATCACCAACTTCCAGAAATTGTTGAAACAAATGTCAGGGCCAGACTTGATGGCAATTTGCTGTGTAATTGATTCGAAGTTCACTCCTACACTTACATATGGCTTATGGATTTTTAAAAGCAGTCTGGGTCCCTGGCTAAATAGGGCCCAGTGCCATTATTATAGAAGGTTAATGCAGCTCCGGATGCATCCCCGTCCTCACAAATTTGTTTAGAATTTAAGCTAAACAACAGGTAATCATGGAGGAAACTAAGGCCCATATTTATACTTTTTTAGCGCTGCATTTGCGTAATTATTTGACGCAAAAGCGGCGCAAACTTGCAAACTACAATTGTATTTTGTAAGTTAGCGCCGTTTTTGCATCAAAAAGCGGCGCAAATGCAACGCTAAAAAAGTATAAATATGGGCCTAGGTTTTTAAATTAATACATAAAGCTTAAGGTGGCTCGCTTAGGTCAGATCTGGATGAGCATGCCGAATGGTAATCTGTCATTGAAGAATTATGCTAATAAAGCTATTCAGGCTGGGGGAGTTGAGGATATTATTGGTCTGATTCTTCCTCAAAGGCAACATGCCAAGCTGCTTATAAAAAATGCAAGGTTGAGATCTGCAGATAAAGATCGCCATGATCAGGATACAAAGGCACATGCTGAGTTATACGTTTCTTTCTATCAATCTAATGGGAGGGTCCCTTATTAATCTTGCCTCCTAATGCTGAGTTGGCAAAATACTTATTTAGGTTGCAGTGAGGGATCATTCCCCAAAAAGCCTACAAATACAGCAGTTTGCATGGCTCTGAAGCCCTACATTGCAGGCTATGCAAGTATAAATCAGAATTTTAGTTGTATGTAGTGTGCATCAGCAAAGTGCTGAGGGGTTGAGAAGTTATTGGCTGATTCCCGTATTTCTCATGTTGGGGATCAGGAAATGTCAGAATACAATTGTGCCATGTTTAAGTGAGCTTCATCCTCAGCTAATTGTAAGATTTTTGAAAATTTTGAAGAATGTTTGCAGAGTCTTAAATAGGCTCTCTGTCACCTTAAACAACTCAAATTCTATAGTCTGTCTGGCACCTTGCACTTGCTTAATACTTGTTTGGTTGTTGGAGTATAGTGGGTGGGACCTATTTTATGCATTGAGGCCTGCTTAGCAATGAGGAGTGTTAGGTTTACATTGTATGTTTGCAACAAAGAGTCAATAGTCTTGGATAGGTGCTCTCTGTCACTTTTTTTAAAATTCATGGCAAAAATCACAAATATTCCCAAATTTCACCATAGATTTAAAAAAAGCACGCATGGTCTCCCGCACTTGCTTTTCATTTTGCTGCTAGCTGAGCCAGGTCCCGGGAGCATTCACAAAATATAGGAGGGGGCGCATGGCCCCCCTCCTAAGGCTTATCAAAGCCCCGGGGACCTCCACCTCCCAGGGCAGTCATATTAAA
Source organism: Pleurodeles waltl (assembly GCF_031143425.1). Taxonomy (NCBI): domain Eukaryota; kingdom Metazoa; phylum Chordata; class Amphibia; order Caudata; family Salamandridae; genus Pleurodeles; species Pleurodeles waltl. Next base: position 1,038,536,015 of record NC_090444.1, on the reverse strand, counting down.
TCTATGCGGTGGGCCAGCACGCCCCTTGGGCCCAGGGACCGCCATCTCCCCAGGGCAATCAGTGTTAATGAATGCAAGGGGGCCCACACTCCCCCGCACACTGATGACTGCCACCTCCTCAGGGCAAAGAGTGTTATTGTATGCAGGGGGCACCGGTGGCCCCATGTGCCCCGGAGACCGTCTCCTACCCGGAGCAATTCATAAAAATGCAGGGCTAAAAATAAGTTTTTTAAATTAACAGCAAAAATCACAAATATTCATGAATTTCACAGCGAATTAAAAAAAAGCAAACACGGTCTCCTGTGCTTGTTTTTCATTTTGCCTCCAGGTGGGTCAGGTCCTGAGGGCATTCACAAAATATAGGAAGGGGCACAGGGGCCCCCCTCCTAGGGTTTATCAAAGCTCAGGGGACTACCACCTCCCCGGGGAAATTAGTGTTGATGAATGCCGGGACATGCATGCCCCTCTATGCCCCAGGGACTACAACTTCCCTGGGGCAAATATAATATAAAGCAGGTGGCCCGCGTGACCCCTCCTTCTGGAGCCATTTATGGCCATGGGGACCACCCCCCTGGGCAGACTCCTGCTATTTCCTGAGGTGTCCGCCCTCAGGAGGTAGTTGTTGGCTTTTGCTTGGTGTCAGCTGACAGCTCCTGCCAAGCATAAGCATATATATCTTATGTTTGCTAATGTCAAACAGCTCCTGTTCTGTCAAACAGCTCCCGCTTGCTGAAAACTGAGTTTTCATCTCTTTTCCTGTATGCTAACATGCATGCAAGGAATGAGATGAAACATTGCTTCCCCAAGCAGGGAGCTGCTACTTAAAGCAGCTCCCTGCTTGCGGGAGAAATGTCCGCTCCCACAGAAGATGGGAGCTGACTGGGACAGCGGGGGCCTTGAGGCTCCCCCCACGGTCCCTGAGAACTGCAGTTAGACCTTGAAAAGTTATGAGATAAAGATGATTGACGAACAATAACACTGGAAAAGTTGCAGACACACAATGTCCCTGGAGACATTACCACAGCATCCTTTAAGCAGGTATGGTATAGGAGAAGTACTATGCATATACCAAGAATGTATCACTTAGTTTTTCCCAGTAGAAAGTACTCCAGTTGGGTAGACATTCCGCACAAAATGGCGGCCTCTTCTTGGATAAATATGCAGGGCACGATTCATTCTGGCATGATGCTCATTTAACCGAAATCAAACCTCAAAGGGAAGCACTTACAGATATAAACAAAGGAGGTGCCCAAGTTCAAGGTCCACTTCTGTAAGGTACTAATAATCCTAATTTCTTGCGCATGCTCCAGGCAAAGCAAGTGTTTTTTCTCTGTATTTCAACCTTGAAAAGTTATCTGTAATCCTTGATGGAGATGTTTGCATCCTTGCTTTTTTCGAGTGCAATATCTTATGTAGTGACTGTGACAAGCGGGTTCTTTCTTGTTAACTCCTGCTGAGACCCAACCCCACTGTGCACTGCCAAAGGCTGTGCATGACGCAGGGTTGGGTCGTTATAGGTGTTTACCTTCAGCCAACCGTTGCTGTGCATGGCCAAAGGCTGTGCGCAGTGAGGGGTTGGGTGGTTATAGGGGTTGGCTGCAAGCCCTGTCTGCAGGCAAGGACATGAGGACAACCCCCACTGCACATGGCTGAAGGCCATGCATAGCAGTGGTTGAATTAACGTATAGTAATTAAAATTACATTATGTTAAAAAAACATGGAAATTCACTGAAAAAAAAACATAGGTTACAGGGGTGCTATAGTTAGGAAATATAATTTTTTTTTAAACATAGAAATTCACTGAAAAAAACAAAGGTTATAGCGACATTATGGTTAGATTCACATTTTAAACATACAAAACCATAGAAATTCACCTGTTATAGTTAAAGTTATTTCAAGTAACTATGGGCCAGATGCCATTTCAGAATGTATGAAATACATTCTGAACGCAATTTTAAGGAATCGCTAAAATAGCGATTCCTTAAAATTGCGACCCTGTTTAGAGAGTCGCAAATTGCGACTCTCTAAATTAGAAATCGCAAATTAGGATTCCTTATTTGCAATTCTTTAGCACATGTATGAAGCAGTTCCTAAATGCGATTTTGGCATTTAGGAATCGCTAATTACCACCAAGTTGAACTTGGTGGTAACCATGTGCAAAATGTAAAAATGCATTTAAAATGCATTTTTAAATTGTACATGTAAAGCACACATGCCCTTTTGGCATGTGTGCACCTTACATGTCCCCCCAAAAAATGTTGAGGTGCAGCAGAGGGGGCCTTGTGCCCCCAGCACCCTGGGGTTTTGCATTTCCAGAATTGCGATTTCTGGTTCAGAAATCGCAATTTTGGAAATGCAAACAATTTTCAGATATGGGCCAACAGGCCCATAGGTGCGAATGGGGCCGGTATTGCAATTTGCGATTTGGTAATAGCATTTGCGATTTTTAAGAAATCGCTATTACCGATTCGCAAATGTGATACATAGCACTTTGCGAGTCGGAAATAGCGATTTCTTAAAAATCCCTATTTCCGAATCGCAAAAGGCCTTGATGATACATCTGGCCCAATAACTCTTGCCCTAAGGTAACTATAAATCACACCCTTGCCATGCACTGCTAATTACCCTAGATATAACAGTACTCATGACATCTTTTATAATATCAATGATAATATCACTGTAACATTTGTTGTAAACTTACTCATAAAAAACTGTGCATGGCAGAGGCGCGAGTTATAGTTACCTCAGGGCATGAGTTATAGTTAACAGAAAAAGGTGTTTCCGTGGTTTATAAGCCTAATCAATTTGTGGACATGGGCTCTGTTGCAATTGGCACAGGTGCACAGACTATATTTTTCATCTGTCAGTGCACATTTTATGAAGAAATTCCTGAGAACATGGACATTGCCATTGTCATCAGTTGTTATGAATCAAACTTTTTTTCTGACACATATTGAAGGAACTCACAGGAATTCTGGTAGCTCAAAAAGTGGACACATTGGTAGCCCTAGTGTCACTGTTAACTGGCCACTCGTAAAGGCCCTAAAATGCAAAACACGATTTCACATCACTATGGCAGCATCTATCAGTGTAGTTTCACCTGCAGTGATGTCAATGCTAAGTGTAGAAGTTCAGCAGAGTTTCCAGGTCTTACCACCATCCTTACATTCATGGAGAGAATTAAGTCTTGGGGGAGAGTGGCATGCTAATGAGTTGAATACAGACAGAGATTTACCTTTATGATTATTCACAAACATTTGCAATGCCTGTCCCACTCTAACTGCACTTTACCTCTCAATGATCTGGTTCCAGAGTGGGAAAGTGCACAGGACACAAAATGGAGGGTATCTAAGAATAGATAAGAGTGCTGCATGAGGGTGATGAGAAAATGCTGTCTCTAGACAGCAGTGTGACTGCAGCACGTTGAGAGCTGATGGAAAACATTAAAAATGTGGACTTGACTGACATAAGAATCCTTATGATAAGGCATATATTACATTAAAATGATAACTCATGGTTTATACTCGGGTGCTAAACAGATTGAAGGTACTTTCTCTTCCCTGTGTCTTAGTCCCCACACTCTCTTTTGCGCTTCTCTTAGAACTTTCTCTCTGCCTTTTCTCTCACGCTTTGCCTCTTCACCTGGTTTTCGTTTCCTCTATTTGAACCCACCTCTTTGCCTCTTTTTTTTTCTCTCTCACTCTGTCTTGCTCTTTTCCATTCTCTTTCTTTTTCCTATCTCTCTTGCTCTCTTTTTCTATCCCACATTCTTTATCTCTCTTCTCTCTAACTCCCTTTTTAGCTCTCGCCTACAAGCAGCGCGCATGCGCAGCCGCTATAGCAACAAACTCTTGTGTAAAAAAAAAAAAAAACAACTCTAAAAAGGATTTTTTTTAGCCCAACCATTACTTACCATTCGTTGACAGCCATATCACTCTTCTTTGCTTCCTTCTAATCAAGCAGAATGTGCAAGGCGTCACGTCCTTTTGTTTGCGAGCACATAGACCAAGTACAGATTAAATAATGTCAATCCACTGCTCACACTGTGATTGTGACGTTATTTCTTCTTTTTTTGACAGTTTATTAAATGGCGACTCGACAAGTTACATTCCACCACTTCATGCTCTTTATGTTTTTTAAGGAAAGGGAGAATAAGTGATTTTCCTCGAATCACAAGATGTTGAGCCAACACTGACTCGAACCTTGTTCCCCAGTTTCGAGGATGGCAGCTTTGCCTGTAGGGTCTCATCCTTCCTCCCACTATTATCCAGTATTCTGCCTCTCTCATTGATTTTAGCGATGCTGATGTACAACATGGCCAAACAAAACATTGACAAAGCCAATAGATCTCGCATAGGCGAGACCTTTTGGCTTTGCCAATGCCTGCTTCTATTTTTGCTTTCTGTCTCTCTCAACCTCGCTGTCTACGCCTCTCTTTTTCTGTGCCTCGCACCACCAGCATCATTCTGGCACGCTCCCTACTCCTTGTCATCCTGAGGTTTACTACCTGCAGGGTTGCCGAACTCGTGAACATTACTAAAATTCACACTATTTAGCATAATTCTCCTGTTTGGGTGAAGTCCAAAACATTCTGTTGAGCTGTGAATAGGCAGGAGGTATTTACGCGTGCTATGTCATTTTGTGCAATCACTAGTTATAATTGGATTTTTGCTCAAGGTCGTAACAGGGTGGAGGCTTTTCTGTATGTGCTCACGGATCAAAATTCCTGCTCGGTAAGGATTGAGGAGCTACACCTCAATGCGGATTATGCTAATCTACACCATAGGCACTGAGCCAGTAGGGCAATGTTAAAGACTGTTCAATACGGCCGCATTATCAGTGCTGTGAAGGTCTGGTAGCAAAGCTGCCATGTCTTCTTGATACAAATGCATGACATTTTTCTATCTTTAGTGCCCTTAGGTGTACCATTTGCATACCTTGCATGTGGCAGCTTACCATGTTCTTTGAGTGCTGATTGTGCACTTGTTCAGCTACCTCCTTTAAACAGAAGATATCTGGGTGGGAAAAGTGCAAAGGCCCAGCAAAGCGGGGGTGCTGGCTGCAGTTTTAGCAAGTGTGAGGGGGCGCTATATATATTCTGCACTAACCAGAGCTTCCAACTCACACAATGCCACCGTGTGTTACACGATATTGGCTCCCTTTGCACGGTCATCTGTCGAGGAGCTGATATAACATGGTGTGCACACATTTAGCTGGACACCCCTACAGAGATCAGGTTTCCAGCTAATTGTTTTGAGGTTCTGCAGAACCAATGTCCATTAGGAGGTGCCTCCTAAGGTCATAGGCGGCAGCCTCACCAGCTTTATTTTTGGTGTTGGCAAATGGGGTGAGGGGATCCGTTTGGGAGGTTGTATGCTTGGAAGCAGTTAATTTAATAGTGCCTCTGCTTTGCTCGGCACAAAGCCTGCCCCTTTCAATGCCCCGCCATATCCTCACACGCTTAAAAAGTAAAAAAAGTTGGCAGGTCTTCTAATCCAACTGGTGACGGTACCACACCTCCTCCACAAGCATACTCAGTATCCATCGTGTCAGCACCACCTTGTCACGGCGGGCGCAGGCTCTACATGTGTCTGGGTCGGGCACTTGATGTCAGTTTGTTCATTTTAGCCTATTCACCACGTAGCCAAGAGACCCCGGGTCTGATCAGCTCATATGTCTTCTTTTTAAAGGAATTCACTCTTGCAGCTGTGGAAAAACTATAAAGATACAAAGGCCCATATTTATACTTTTTGACACAAACCAGTGCCGGCGCTGGTTTGCGTGAAAAAAGTTACCGCCGGATAACGCCATTCCAACACACCAGGCGGGCGCCTTATTTATGGATTGACATTAGCCAGCACTGTGGGCTGGTTAGAGTAAAAAAAAAAAAAAAAAGACTCTAACCGGGCAGCGCAGGCATAGGGAAGAATGGGGGTTGTGCGTCAAAAAAATTTGCAAGTCAGGTTAGAGTAAAAAATCATGGCTCTAACTCGACTTGCGCCATTGTTTGACGCACAACCCCCACTGAAATGACTCCTGTCTTAGGAAAGACAGAAGTCATGCCTCCCTGCCCAATGGCCATGCCCAGGGGACTTCTGTCCCCTGGGCATGGTCATTGGGCACAGTGGCATGTAGGGGGGCCCAAGTTAGGCCCCCCTATGCCACTTAAAAAAAGAAATACAAAAATTACTTACCTCAACCTACCTGTACTTACCTAGGATGGGTCCCCCCATCCATGGGTGTCCTCCCGGGGTGGGCAAGGGTGGCAGGGGGTGTCCCTGGGGGCAGGGAAGGGCACCTGTGGACTGCTACCATGGTCAGAGACCATGGAAATGAGCCCACAGGTCCCTTAACGCCTGCCCTCACACAGGCGTTAAAAAACGGCACAAATGAGGCTGTGCACCATTTTTTAAGGCCCACCCCCTCCTGTGCGTCAAAATGACATGGGAGTATAAATAAGGCGCAAATGCCTTAAAGTCATTTTTTGGATGGGAACGCCTACCTTGCATGTCATTAACGCAAGGCGGTTTCCTGCATCCAGAAAATGACGCACACTGCTGAATTTTGACTTTCGCGGGGTCGGGCGTCAAAGTATAAATCTGGTGTTAGGTTTGCACTGAATTTGCGTCAAAAATTTTGACGCAAAGTCGGCGCAAACAAGTATAAATATGCACCAAAGTATCATGAAACTATTAACATGGTGCCCATAGCAACGTGGCTCCAGGCCCAGTCAGCTGAGGAAAGTTGCCTGTAGTGGCAGGCTGAGGCAGCAGCAAGTCACGGCAAAGAGATAAATGACTGCAATGTATCAGTGTACAAAGTGGGCCAGAGGAGCTGTAATTATGCATGACTAATGTAGACACCATTAACCATGACTAGGGCAGACACCAACACTTAAATGCGTTAATCTAACTTCTTATGGGTGGTACTTGGCAGGGCTCTAGCACAGGCGATGCAGCTCAATCCCATAGCCACATACAATACCCAGGGGCACAGCCCAAAGTCTAGAGGGATGTTGTGGGGACATGGTATGCTACAGTATCAGTTCCCATGCTGTCTACTTTAAGAAGGCGAATGTGCTGTCAGCGCAGCAAAGTGAGCGTCGGCATGTTGCTGTCATGGACACCACAAGCCTTGCTTTCATGCAGTGCCTGCCTCATCTTTGTCAGGCAGCACATACAGGCAGCACATACAGGCAGCAGTGCATCCAAAGGCTTTGTGGACAGTATCCTAGGACACACCACAGGTTCCATCTGTCCTATCACATCACAGGACGCACCACAAGTTCACTCTGTCCTATCACAACAAGCATATACAAATGCCATTGTATTTTTTGGGAAGTGCGCTGTGGTTAGAAAAGCTTTCATGCCTACTCTAAACTGGCCTTTCCTCTCTTTCTTCACCCCCCACAGGTCTGCTGGCAAACATATATGAGCTCTGTGTCTGCACTGAGCTGTCATTGCTTTAGCCCTGCACCAACAGGTGAGAGGCAACAAGTCAGCAAGTGGCTAACTGCTAGAAGATCAAGATCTAGGTCCAAATCTTGCAGGCCCTGTACGACATGGCCCTTTCCCTTCGCCTCTCTCTTCTGCCAGCCTTATTTCGGTTTGCTAAACCTGGTCTGTTGTGGGATCGTGCCTCTTGGTTTGATTCGGAGTTTGGCACTAAGTCCATTTCACCCTGAACCCAACTTGTCCATTCTAAAGCCAACCCAGGCTCAGCGAAACTAAGTACAACAGGCAGGAGTGAGAGGCCCAGAAACATGTGTGAGGTGTGCAGTGGGTCAGATCAGGACAGAATATAGCCACAGGCATGAATTTAGAAGTGAGTTAGATTGCTAACTATTGGCCCTTGTTTGCAAATTGAGGCAGTTTTGAGTTTGCAAGAAAGCTGCATATGTGTTTGCAAGGTATGTAAGAATGGTTGGATTTGTGCCGGCTAAAGGCAATGTTTTTTTTAATATTAGGGAAATCAACATTAAAAATTAGTCCAGCAGACCATTAAACAGACCATAACAGACCATAAAACAGGCCCCCAAACAGCCAACAAAACGGCCCACACACGGACCGGTCAGACCAACCCTTTGTGCATAGCCTGATTGTCCAGTAAGCCAGTCTGACCCTGGTGTGCAGTGGTACTGGAGCAGATTTCGGGTCCTGTTGCTGCCCAATCTTCATACAATTGACAGCAACTGCAATTACGTTCTCTGTCCAAACCTGGTGGGGGTGGACTACAGCTGGAGACCAGGTTTCCCTCTGAAGTTTTCAACAGGAGGGTTGGGGGCTGATGAAGCAGAAAATGAAGGTTTCGATTTATTAACGCAGAAACGTAGTGCTGACATAATCATGTGTGACATTAACCGAATTAATAAAGATTGTACGGGGACAAAATGTGCCCTCAGAGTAGTTTGCCATCATTTATACGCGTGCTTTATATAACGTGGTGTATTAGAATTGCACTAATCCGACATAATCATAAACGTGTGCTACGATTTGCTTGTTTGAAATGTTTTAGCTTAGCATTACTTTAGCGGAGGCTTTGGCCTAGTCGCCTGGTCTCACGGTTTAGATGTTTGTATTTTTCCACTGTGCTATTAAACGTGTATTTTTGCTTGAAGCTGTACTTTTCCACAGAAACTGTTCACATGCTTATCTTAAAGTTAGTGCCAGCCTGGCATATTTTCTCCTTAATTCAAGGTCGACTTGCAGGTGCGGACAATGGAGGCTCTGAGAGTAAGCTAATCGAGAGACAATGTTGCAAATTACGTACCCATCTCCAAGGATAATGTATGCTTAAGTAAAAGCTTGAGAACTGTCGTTTTTGATTGGTCAATTTGAAGCTAACCTATGAACCCACCAATGGAGACCCTACTGGACTTGAACTGTTGTCTATAAAACCCAGGTGCACGAGAGGAAAGCTCTCTCTCTTCTTCGGACATCCCACCATTTTGACTTCGTAGCTATTATGGCCCATTTTGCTGTGACGCCATTTTGAGAGACTTTGATGCTTTCTCTAATCGAGAGAAAGAGACCTTAATGATTCTTGCCCTAGAGACTTTAACTTTGATTTGCCCCTTTGCATGAAGTAGTAATCTTATCTTGCCGCCGTGAGGCAATTGCCCCGTTCACCCCTGCCCCTTTGTCCCGGCCCTATGCTGATCGAGAAACGATACCTGTGAGACGAAGAGTTCATTGATTGCTGATCGGAATTGGTAATTATGAAAGGAAATTGTAAAATTGCATTGTGTTTCTTTTAGGTAACCAACTGCTGATTTTGATAAGGACCCTAGCTAGGAGTTTTCTAAATTGATGTTGCCAAATTGTTTTTGCATGAAGTCCCACATGCTGATGCTAATTTGAGGTTAGACGAGGATTCCATATGTCGCACGATGCAATTTGAGATCTTGTTATGCTGACTAAATGTACGCAATTAGCCCATTACAGATTATCGTATTAGTGCTTTGCATTGCCATTATCGAATGCCTCGTGATTCAAATGCTACATAGATTACACTTGTTTCGACGATATGGACAGCTATTAATGTTCATTTATGTTTATCATTTGGTGTTGAGACACATCTATATTGTGCTAGCTTTGTTAATATAGGGAAATAAATTCACTAACTTTGCAATAAACTGGTGTGGTTATTCCTGGCTGAAAGGTCAGGGTTCGCCGAAATGTATTCTGGATTAATTGTTAAGTGTTATGTTGTTCAAGGTGTTGCTTATGTTCGTTATTGACTATCGATTTGATGTGATTGATCGATTAATAGTACAGAGAGTTCCCACTTAGTCAAAAGATTCATCGACCTACAGAGCGTCCGAACGCAGGTAAATTGTTACCACGTTCCGCTCTATCAGTAGATGGTAGCAGAGGACGGTTACGTCTTTTGGGACCCTGTACCATTAGAGTACATGGTGTCGAACTAACGGTTACGTCTTTTGGGACCCTGTACCATTAGAGTACATGGTGTCGAACTAACGGTTACGTCTTTTGGGACCCTGTATCAGTAGAGTACATGGTGTCGAATTAACGGTTACGCATTTTGAGGCCTCATTCGAGAAGTTGAATTAGATTTTTCTTGGATGAAAATAATTGACAAGATGATGATGGGCTAGGTCCACCGCGACTTTCCCGGGATCTCGAAGCTTGCGAATGAAGAGAAAGGAGATGTGGAAACAGCGTTGGCAGTACTAGTGATGGTATGAGTGAAGTTAGGGTTTTGCGCTTGCACAGCTTATTGCCGCAGAGTGTGTGAAAAGGTTGTGAGGATTTTTCTTTAAGGATAGCGGAGGCGCGACTCCGAGTGTAGAAGTAGAGAAGTCGTCGAACTTCATAGAAATAGCGGAGGTGCGGCTCCGAGTGTGAGAGTAGGGAAGTCGTCGAACTTCATGTGCGTCTGGCGCTTTGTGCATAAAAAGGTCCACGTGGTTGTTGTTGTTGAGACGGGCCCTGCGAGGTCAAGAGACTCCGGAGTATGTTGATCCATGTTGTGGTCTGGGCGGTTTAGTAGGTTGATCGGGCGTGGTCAACGAGTGGGTAAGTGTGTTAGGGAGTGATAGAAACTTCGACTTCGGGCTTTGACGAGATTCTAAGTGCACTAGAACAGATCATTGACAAGTTGAGAGTAGGTCTGCGGGTCAGATTTGCTTGCGAATGTGGGGACTGAGAAAGACCGAATAGCGGCCGAGGCTGGTGAAAGAGATCGAATAGTGGCCGAGGTTAGTGAAAGGTCCCTAAGGTCCTGAAGCGATTACGTTACCCTTCCTGTAGTAAACCGACAGATCTGTTCTAGTTTTTGGTAGCTCGCGATACATGCAAAAAGTTGTTACGGGAGGAACTGAGTGAAGGAGGACTAGCCGCGAGGCTTTGTCAGCCGCAGTGTGTGTGAGTGTGACGTCACTAAGAGCCGCGCTGGGATAGGTTGGTTGGAGAGAAGGGTCGCGCACGGATTGGACGCAGTCCGTGGGACTCGATTGGAAGGGGAAAGGCAGGTGAAGAGTATTCCGGGAATTAAAGTCACCTATTGATTACAAATTTTGTGGAATAACAGTGACCTATTGATTATAAACTTTGTGAATTAAAAGACGAGAAAATGAAATTCCTTAAAGCATTCAGGAGCGCGATGAAGGGAGAGTCATACATTAAAGCGAGCGTAGGAGAGGAAACGCCGCCCGAGGGTACACCAGCTTACATTGTAATGGAGGAAAAAGGGGTAGCTCCGTGCCTTTGGCTAAAACAATGGCACAAGTGGACAGAGAAACATGGGAGCGTAGCATTCCCGATACATGGGACATTCAATATAAGGGTCCTAGAGAATTTGAGATTTACGATGTATGACATGAAGGTGCCTCCAAGGCCAGCACAGTTTGAGGCTCTAGCAATCTGGGAACTCATGGCTAGACAGCAACAGAAGAACAAGTTTGAAACAAGGATGAGGAAGGTAGAAAAGACACTAGCGGATGCTAGGTGGGATAATGCGCAGAAGGTGTGGAGGTCAGATGTATTGCAGGGAATAAAATTGTTCCCCGCAATTACCAAAGATGAAGAGGAGACAGGTAAGAAAGCTACCTGTAAGACAGACAAGAAATGTTCCAAGGATAGAGAGAACGAGGAAAAGTTGAGAAGAGAAGAGGAGTTAGAGGATGAGGAGTTGATAATGCAATTGCTGAACGACCGTCCACCGCCTTATGCAGAAAATGGACAAGGTCCAAGTACCAGTTCTGCCCCTCCGGCATCGGTACAGAACAGTGAAACGCAGAATACAGGAGTACCATCGGGATCTAAGGATCCGAGCTTACTGCTCACCCCACAGATACCGCAGGTCAGGAGAATGTATCCAGATGTGCCCGTGTTGAAACCAGCAGAACATTATCAGCCGCAGATGCCAGGGTACTACAGCAGTGATAATAGTGGAGGAATGATTCTAGATCCAACCGTAAGGGGCGTACAGAATGGTTACAACCCAACAATGGCACAAGCTGAATCAACTCAGTTTATGATGCCTCAAAAGCAGATGCAGGGAGGAAATGTTCATGCTCAAATGACGGGGAGTCAGATGGGCATGCCGGCAATGATGACCCATAATATGGGGATGAACATGCCTCAGAATATGGGAAATGGACAGAATCCAGATGCAATATCACTGCCCATTACTGTAGGTCCAGTGGTACCTTTGTATAGTCAGCCTAACTTAGGTATGAGCAGTCAGGGACCAATGCTGCAGAATGGGACAGAAAGAAGGTGCATAGAAAACACTCCAGGGATAACTCCGATAGCAACTCAGCCAACTGGGTCTGGGTCCTTGATGGAGTTTAGTCCCGTATGCGCTCAGTCAACACTGGTGAGGTCGAGCCCCCCACTGATAATACCATTAACATCAAACACTGAAAAATTGCCGCAACCATCGATGGCAGTCGATGTGAATGCTACACTGATGGGGGTAAATGCGCAACAGCTGACACAGTGGTTCAACAGTTTAAATTCCACACAAAGTTCAGACAGTGGGAAAGGAGACGATTACTTGAGCAGGATGAGGCTGAACATGGAAGCACAAGAATTGGTGGAAGGGAATATGGGTGTGAACAGGTTAGAATCCTACACGGAAGAGGAATTGAGGTATCTATGTCCAAAGATCACGAAAGAGGTAAACAAGGTACATAAAAGTTTGCAGGAAGTAGCAGACAGGAACGGGATTGACATAGGCAAGACGAAACACTTGAGCAGGAGCTATAGGTTGGATTTTGGGACCACAGATTTTGAACACATGAGATCAGCAGGCATGAAGGCACACCTTAGAGAATTGTTGCAGAGTGCCCAAGTGTGGAGGTGCTTAGACAAGTGGGAAAGCAGATGGGTAAAGAGGAAGGATAACAGGAGGGACAGTGCCACAGAGCACAATGAGAAAAGACCGCAGAGCAGCGAGACCGTAACCATGTTACCCATGAGGGAGACAGCAGGGGGAAAATTAGTACATGTACCATGGCACAGGAGTGATATTCAGTCTTTTACGAATGATTTTCCCAAACTGAGGGAGAAGCCGATCGAATGGTATCAACAGACTGATAGGTTTGTGAAGCTTGCCAAATGTCTCTGGGAAGACCTGAACACTTTATTCGAGATTGTGGTTCCGGCAGATTTGTGGGAGGATTGCAAAAGAGCTGTAGGTTGGCCGACAAGTGAACCAGAGAGAGACAGAGAGACGGGTGCACCATCACCTATGGTGATGTGTCTGTACTATAAGGTGATTGAGCATTTGAAGACGAAGGTTGCCGCGAAAAATGTGGATTGGCAGAAAATTGATCGAACTGCCCAAGAGGCTAAAGAATCGATTCATAGTTACTATGAGAGGTTGTTGAAGGCGTTCAAGAATTACAGTGGCACGGAAGCAATCGAGGCGAAGGATATGCTTCATTTTGTGTTCAGATTTGTGGAAGGGCTGAGACCAGAGATAAGTCAGATGATAAAATCGCATTTGATCTGCTGGCAGTCGAAACCGATTGATGAAGTCTTGACTTATGCGAAATACTGTAGCGACGAAATTGAGGTGAAACAGAAAAAGCTGAAAGAGAAGGTGATGATGATGCAGCTTAAGGCGGCTCAGACAGGCTTGCAAGGTCTGCAGGGACTGCAAGGGTTGCCAGGGATGCAAGGGTTCCAACAGCAGGTACCGCAACAGCAGCCGCAGTTGCAGGGAAACATGGTGTTTCAGCAACAGCAGCCGCAGTTGCAAGGAAACATGGCGTTTCAGCCACAGGGCAGAGGCAGAGGCAGAGGAGGTTTTGTGAATAATGGTCCGGATTTGAACACTGTTGTGACGGGTGTGCAGGCAATGAAAAAGGTGATGCCGTGTCACGCGTGCGGAAACGTAGGTCACTGGAAACGCGAGTGTCCGATGGTGGTGCAGGAAGGTGTAGGTGCAGGTGTAGGTGTTGGTCAGCAAAACAATGATGTCAATGCATTTCAGACAATGAGAGGACCGAAAATGAGAGGTCCAAACCCAAATTTTCAGACCATAAATCAATTGCAGGGATTACAACCTATGCAGCCACAGCAGATGCAGATGCCCCGTGTGCAAATGACGCAAATGCAGCCGATGCAACAGCAGTTACCTATGGTACCTAATCAGCAAATGCAAATACCTTTGGCACCAATGAGTCAGCAGCAAATGATGGTTCCTCCACAGGTAACGGGTCAGGTAATGAGCACAAACGGCACAGTACAACAGTTCCCATTACACAGTGAGAGTGGAATAAACAATGTATGGGAGAGTGAAAGCTCGGAAGAGGAAGGAGATTGTGTGCTTGCGGCATCCCTAGAAGTTGATCAAAGGGGTCCGTACGTTGAGGGAAGAGTAATGGGTCATCGCGTCTCATTCTTGGTTGACACGGGAGCCACACATTCAACAGTTAAGAGCAGTGAAGTACCAAATTTACCACTCTCAGGGAGGACAGTTCAAGTGGTGGGGGTAGCAAACAGACATCTGACGAACCCCATAAGAGATCCGATACCAGTCAACATCGGTAACTATCAAGGGGTACATCAGTTTGTAGTATGTGACTCAAGCCCGATTGCACTGTTAGGAAGAGACCTATTGTGCAAATTGGGTTGTTCGATAATGTGTTCGAACGAGGGAATAACAATACAGACGAGCAGTGATGGGGAAGAAGAGGACAGTGTAGAGGGTGATGAGATAGAAACAGTTGACGAAGAGTATCCTCTGATTTGTCTTTTACCAATGATAACTGAAGAAGATATCCCAGCAGAATTACGGGAAACAGTCGGAAAGGAAGTGTGGGACATGACAGGGAAAGAGGTGGGATTGATGAAAGGAGTAGAACCAGTAAAAGTGATGGTAAAGCCCAATGCGATCTTTCCCCAGACCCCACAATACCACATGCCACAAGATACCCTCATGAAAGTTGCCCAACTTATTGACGAATTCGTGAAGCAGGGAGTACTGAAAGAAGTATTAAGCAGCCCATGTAATTCACCGATAATGGGACTAATAAAGCCAAGTGGGAAAGTCCGACTTGTGCAGGATTTGAGGAAAATAAATGACATCATAATCAAGTGCTGCCCTGTCGTACCGAATCCAGCTGTGATAATGTTCCAGATTCCTTGCGAAGCTGAGTGGTTCTCAGTCATCGATTTGTCACAAGCATTCTTTTCTGTGCCTCTTCATGAGGACAGCCAATTCCTCTTTTGTTTCAAATTCCTAGACAGAGTGTACAGTTGGTGCCGAATTCCTCAGGGGTTTTCTGAGTCACCGTCAATATTCAATCAAGTTCTAAAGAAAGATTTGGAAGAGTTAGAGTTGCCATTCGAATCAACCCTAGTACAGTACATTGATGACTTACTGGTTGCATCAAAGACAGAAAGTGGCTGCACAGCCGATACCATTGCTCTGTTGAACCATTTGGGAGGGAATGGACACAAGGTGTCTCCTTCCAAACTGCAGTTCTGTCAGAAGAAAGTGAAATACTTGGGTCACCAAATAGAAAAAGGGTCACGGAAAATAATGAAGGAAAGAATTACCAGTGTACTTCAAATGAGTCCACCAAAGACAAGGAAGGAGGTGAGGAAGTTTTTGGGAATGGTGGGATACTGTCGCCAGTGGATTCCCAACTTCTCGTCTCTAGCGAAACCTTTGCTGAAATTGACCCAGAAGGATGCCTTGGATCAGATCGAACTGAAAGGGGATGAGATGGATGCTTTTGTTGAATTAAAGGAGTGCATGTGCAGGGCTCCAGCTTTAGGTATGCCTGATTACACGAAGCCTTTCACATTGTTTTGCCATGAACGTGATGCATGCTCTTTATCTGTCTTGACTCAAGCCCATGGTGGCGTAAACAGACCAGTAGCATATTTTTCAGCTACTTTGGATCCGGTTGCAGCAGCACTCCCAGGGTGTTTGCGCGCCGTAGCAGCAGTTGGTATCAGCCTCACTCAGAGTGAAGGAATAGTGATGGGACACCCAGTAACAGTCATGGTCCCTCACTCAGTTGAGATACTTTTGACCCGCTCCCGAACGCAGCACATGACTGGAGCAAGACTCACAAGGTATGAAACGACTATTCTGGGCTCACCGAATGTGCAGCTGAAAAGGTGCACCACGTTGAACCCAGCTACCTTGCTTCCTGGAGAACATGCTGAAATTGAGAACGCTGAGGACGTCGAGCATGACTGCCTTCAGGTGACTGAATTTTGCACAAAACCCCGACCGGACATCAAGGATACAAAACTTGATGAAAATGACCAAATTATTTTTGTTGATGGTTCATGTCTAAGAGATGGGGTGGGAATTTTGAAAGCAGGATATGCTGTATGTACTGTGACAGGGGTCTTGGAAGCGGGATGGCTCCAAGGAGTCTATTCTGCACAAGTAGCAGAACTTGTAGCCCTTACTAGAGCATGTCAATTGTCTGCATTGATGAAAGTCACCATTTACACTGATAGTCAATATGGGTTTGGGATTGTGCATGACTTTGGACAACTATGGTCACAGAGAGGTTTCCTGACTTCTTCAGGATCCCCAGTGAAAAATGGGGAGAGAATAAGGGAATTGTTACATGCCATTCAAGTGCCAGCTGAAGTTGCAGTGGTAAAGTGCAGTGCTCACACGAAAGGACAGGACTATGTGTCTCTGGGAAACGCCTATGCAGATCAAGTCGCAAGATTTTGTGCCTTGAACTGTATATTGCTAAGGGATGATTGGAATACAATAAGTGAACCAGAACTCGAACCAGCTGAAGCATTTGCCTTGAAGGTCGTAGATACAATAGAAGAACTAAAAGCACTACAGAATAATGTCAGGGAGGATGAAAGAGATTCCTGGATTAAATCATAATGTATAAAGAGACAAGACGAGCTATGGGTTTCACATGAGGGAAAATTTGTTTTGCCAAATAGTCTCTTATCACAGCTTGCGCGGTTCTATCATGGGCAAGCTCACCTAGGGAGAGATGCCATGATAAGATTGTTCAAAACAGATTGGTTTAACCCCCGATTTCGTCAAGCTGCAGAAGCAGTTTGCCATCGATGTGTCACTTGCCAGCAGATGAACCCAGGGAAGGGAACAGTTGTGAACGCGAGTCACATTGGTAGGGCAAGCGGTCCTTTTAGCCGTATGCAGATGGACTTCATTGAGATGCCTGTGCATGGAGGTTTAAGATATGTGTTGGTGGTTGTGTGTATTTTTAGTCATTGGATTGAGGCATACCCCACACGTAGAAACGACAGCCTTACAGTTGCCAAGCTATTGTTGAGGGAGTTGATACCACGTTTCGGATTCCCGATCTCTTTAGAATCAGATAGGGGAAGTCACTTCAATAACGAGGTGATGAAGTTACTTTGCGAAGCACTGAACATTGAGCAAAAGCTGCACTGTAGCTATCGCCCTGAGGCATCAGGACTGGTGGAGCAGATGAATGGTACGCTGAAATCGAGAATGGCAAAAATATGTGCATCAACAAATTTGAAATGGCCTGACGCATTGCCCTTAGTGCTAATGTCAATGAGAAACACTCCGGATAGAAAAACTGGATTGTCTCCGCACGAAATTCTCATGGGCAGGGCTATGAGACTTCCTGCAGTTCCCGCAAACATGCTTTTGAATATTACAGATGATATGGTGTTAGACTACTGCAAAGGTCTGGCTGACGTGGTTCGCTCTTTCTCTCACCAGGTGGAAGCGACCACCTTGCCACCGATCCAAGGTCCAGGACACGCACTGAAAGCAGGTGACTGGGTCGTGATAAAGAAGCACGTGAGGAAGTCGTGTCTGGAACCCCGTTGGAAAGGCCCTTTCCAAGTGATCCTGACGACAACTACCGCTGTGAAGTGTGCGGGGGTTCCCAACTGGATTCACGCCAGTCATACAAAGAAGGTGCTGTGCCCCACAGATGAGGAAGTTGAAGCGCTGAAATTACCAGTGCCTGATAAAACGGTGCCGAGTGCTGAGACAGAACAAAAGCGAACTGAAAGCGAACAAGCAACAGCAGGAGAAAAAGAGATATTATTGGAGAACGAAGAGTCCGACTCACTTGGGGAAGACCAAGGAGAAAGTTCAGACAGCGACGAAGAAGCTGCAGGTGACAAAGAGCCTGAAGCAGCTGAGGGTAGCAAAAAGCCTGAAGCAGCTGAAGGTGACAAGGAACCTGAAGCAGCTGAAAGTGATACAGAGCCTGAAGAAAGTAACGGTGACGAAGGGCTCGAAGAAAGTGAGAAAGCAGGAGAGCCTGAGCAGAAGGGGGCTTTCCCAGAAACAGACGATACTGAAAAAGAAAAGGAAGACGTGATTGATTCCCCTGAAGGTGGGGACAAAGAAGAGCAGAACGAAAAAGCTCAAAACTCTACAGAAAAGATCGCAGGTCCATCAAACGGACACGGTGCAAAAAGAAGACTAAGTATCTCACCGATAAAAGAAAAGGGCAAAGAAGGTTTGAACGAGGGAGGAAGGCCAAAAGTGAAAGAGAAAAGAAAGGAAGTGACTGTCGTGGAACAATCGTCAAGTGAAGAAAAAGACTTGGCGAAGGAGGAGAGTGCCAGCGAAGCAGAATCGAAAAGAGAAGCAAAATTGAAAAGGAAAAGGATACCAAACAGGAGGTATTCCGGTCCTGAATGGGCATATGCAGTAAACGATGATTGGACTGATGAGTTTGTATCTCTAAGCATCGAGAACGAAGAAGAAGAAGAGATACCGATAGAAAAGAAAAGTTTCATAGACTCTGTTGATTGAAACGGTAGTAAATGGTATTGCTTGCTGCAATCTAACGTGAGACAAACAACCAGCTGAGACATTGTTAAACCGAATTGAGACAAATGCTGCTAACCGATAAGTGACTGGCCTTTTGAAGAAGACGGTGTGAACATTGTGCTCGTTCAGCTTTGTAACTGAATTGCTAAGTAGTTTCATTTATAAGTGCTTCTAGCTCTCTGATTCTATACAGATCATGCCTGGGTACGCTATGCAAAACAATAGAAAGAAGTATTGTAAATACGTGTGTATAGGCTTGGTACTAACATGTGTACTAATAATAATGGCAATTGTGTTTGGAATGCATGGGAAGGGTGAGAAGGAAACTATTGCTGCTTCTACTATTGTTCCTGTTACTGTCACTGAACTAACACCATTGAAAAGACTAGCCATGGATGAGAGGCTCTTGCATGATAAGAAAGAGCTTTCGTATAACGTTTTCTATCGCTTAATAACAGAGTATGTTGAGACTATGGATGCAAAAGATTGTTATGTGTGTACCCAGATACCGACATCAGTAAAGGAAGGGGTGACTTATCACCACATGCCTCTTACATATGGGATTACATGTAGTATAGTAATGTCTAGGTTTTATGGTCAATCTAATATACAGTATTTTTTCTCAAATTATGATGTTACCTTTGCTTATGTCCCTATAATAGCACAGCTAAGCGAGACTGCAAAATATTGGGATTACAAAATTATGAGGGACTTTTTCGAGCCAATGCAACCTTTTGAAACGGCTCATGCCCATAGGGAGAACCTTACTTGCTCCGTCTCTGCTGTAGAAATAAGCTTTTTAGATCGCACAGATGATAGAAGGGCTCAAATGAAGGCGAAATTAGAAAAAGAACTACATAAGAGGACTTCAGTAGATAACTATGACTTTGCTGCTATAAAGACACAAGGGAAAATTGCTTTAGATGCTTGGCATGTAGGGAAATTTTGTATATACCGAGGTGAATCTTATTATGACAATATTTTTGTAGGAGCGAGTGAATGCAAACATACGTTTATCTTTAAGGCCAAATGGACATTCATGATGGACGGACTTGACCCTGTCATTCCAGGGGTGTATTACATTTGTGGGCATAATGCCTATTATCGTCTTCCAAAGGGATGGTGGGGAAGATGTTATTTGGGTATAGTGTTTCCGAAGGTTTATCAGCTGGATGACATATCGATGATTGAAAAGACACCTGGATCCCATCGTATCCAGAAAAGAGAGACCGCAGCTGCTGTGGTAGGTGATATATTTGGAGCCATGATTCCTTCATTGGGAGTTGTGCTGAATTCCATCAAAATAAGAAAGTTGTCTACTATAGTGGATAACATGCTGACAAAGTTTTCAGGTGCTATAATCCTGATGGATGCTGAACTTGCAGCGGAAAGAGCTATGACTCTTCAAAATAGGCTTGCTTTAGACATTCTTTTAGCAAAGGATGGAGGCGTTTGCAAAATGATTGGTGCACGTCACTGCTGCACCTATATACCTGATAATAGTGTGAAGATTAAAACTATGCTTGCTAATCTAACAAAAGAAAGTGCAGATTTGAAAGAACTGAAAGAACCAGGAGTGTGGGAAAAGGTTGGAAAGGGACTTGCTTCAGTGGGAAATTGGATTGGGGGAATTTGGAATGGAATATTATTGAAAATAATAGAAGGAATATTAATAGTGATAATTTGTGTATTTGGAATTTGGGGAATAAAAAGGGGAATAATAATGATTATGGAGAAAATTAAAAGGAGAAAGGAGGAGAAAATAATGAAAAGAATGGCAGAAGAATACAAAGCGCAAACTAGGGGAACTAAAAGGAAAAGGGAGCTGACAGAATTTTAATGGGATAAAATTTGTGGGCTAAATTTGTGTGATGACAAGTAGTCATCAGAGGAGGGATTGATGAAGCAGAAAATGAAGGTTTCGATTTATTAACGCAGAAACGTAGTGCTGACATAATCATGTGTGACATTAACCGAATTAATAAAGATTGTAGGGACAAAATGTGCCCTCAGAGTAGTTTGCCATCATTTATACGCGTGCTTTATATAACGTGGTGTATTAGAATTGCACTAATCCGACATAATCATAAACGTGTGCTACGATTTGCTTGTTTGAAATGTTTTAGCTTAGCATTACTTTAGCGGAGGCTTTGGCCTAGTCGCCTGGTCTCACGGTTTAGATGTTTGTATTTTTCCACTGTGCTATTAAACGTGTATTTTTGCCTGAAGCTGTACTTTTCCACAGAAACTGTTCACATGCTTATCTTAAAGTTAGTGCCAGCCTGGCATATTTTCTCCTTAATTCAAGGTCGACTTGCAGGTGCGGACAATGGAGGCTCTGAGAGTAAGCTAATCGAGAGACAATGTTGCAAATTACGTACCCATCTCCAAGGATAATGTATGCTTAAGTAAAAGCTTGAGAACTGTCGTTTTTGATTGGTCAATTTGAAGCTAACCTATGAACCCACCAATGGAGACCCTACTGGACTTGAACTGTTGTCTATAAAACCCAGGTGCACGAGAGGAAAGCTCTCTCTCTTCTTCGGACATCCCACCATTTTGACTTCGTAGCTATTATGGCCCATTTTGCTGTGACGCCATTTTGAGAGACTTTGATGCTTTCTCTAATCGAGAGAAAGAGACCTTAATGATTCTTGCCCTAGAGACTTTAACTTTGATTTGCCCCTTTGCATGAAGTAGTAATCTTATCTTGCCGCCGTGAGGCAATTGCCCCGTTCACCCCTGCCCCTTTGTCCCGGCCCTATGCTGATCGAGAAACGATACCTGTGAGACGAAGAGTTCATTGATTGCTGATCGGAATTGGTAATTATGAAAGGAAATTGTAAAATTGCATTGTGTTTCTTTTAGGTAACCAACTGCTGATTTTGATAAGGACCCTAGCTAGGAGTTTTCTAAATTGATGTTGCCAAATTGTTTTTGCATGAAGTCCCACATGCTGATGCTAATTTGAGGTTAGACGAGGATTCCATATGTCGCACGATGCAATTTGAGATCTTGTTATGCTGACTAAATGTACGCAATTAGCCCATTACAGATTATCGTATTAGTGCTTTGCATTGCCATTATCGAATGCCTCGTGATTCAAATGCTACATAGATTACACTTGTTTCGACGATATGGACAGCTATTAATGTTCATTTATGTTTATCATTTGGTGTTGAGACACATCTATATTGTGCTAGCTTTGTTAATATAGGGAAATAAATTCACTAACTTTGCAATAAACTGGTGTGGTTATTCCTGGCTGAAAGGTCAGGGTTCGCCGAAATGTATTCTGGATTAATTGTTAAGTGTTATGTTGTTCAAGGTGTTGCTTATGTTCGTTATTGACTATCGATTTGATGTGATTGATCGATTAATAGTACAGAGAGTTCCCACTTAGTCAAAAGATTCATCGACCTACAGAGCGTCCGAACGCAGGTAAATTGTTACCACGTTCCGCTCTATCAGGGCAAAACTATAACATCAATCCCCCCGTCCCACCCCACCCACCTCCTCCTCCTGCAGACCAGGAAGACCACCCATCAGAGAGGTCTCCACCACTGGTTAGAAACCATACAAAGGTGCTCTGAGCTCTCTGAGCTCTTACCTGCTCACAAGGTGGGCATGACACTGCATGGTACAAAATGATATAACACTGCCCTAAACTCTGGCCAACTGTTACAATAATAGCAACGAACTTAACGCTTAAGAAGAGGCTTACACCGAAAACATTCTGTATGTAATTTAATAGTTCTTCTTTAAAAGGCTTTGCTCTTTTTTCCTTCGGTTTTTGTATATCACGAGGTTTATATTTCTTAGACATGCACTGAAAGAACCCCTGTCCTGTATGGACAATCTTGTCTGGAAGTGGTGTAATACAAAATGAAGGGGCCTGCCTGCAGAATGTGATGTGGTGCACCACAGGACAAACTTCAATGTGGTGCTATTTTGCTGCATAAGCATAAGGATTTTCTGTGTCACAAACTTATGTATTTGTAGAGGTAAATAAACTACGGCCCGTATTTATACTCCGTTTGCGCCGAATTTGCGTCGTTTTTTTCGACGCAAATTCGGCGCAAAACTAACGCCATATTTATACTTTGGCGTTAGACGCGTCTAGCGCCAAAGTATGAAGAAAGAGCGTCATTTTTTTGCGTGAACGCCTTCCTTGCGTTAATGAGATGCAAGGAAGGCGTTCCCGTCTAAAAAAATGACGGCAACGCAAATGCGTCGTATTTATACTCCCGGGCAAAAATCACGCCCGGGAGGTGGCGGGTCAAAAAAACCCGCATTTGCGCCTGAATTTAACGCCTGGGTCAGGGTAGGCGTTAAGGGACCTGTGGGCTCAGAATGAGCCCACAGGTGCCCTCCCCTGCCCCCAGGGACATCCCCTGCCACCCCTGCCCACCCCAGGAGGACACCCAAGGATGGAGGGACCCATCCCAGTGAAGTACAGGTAAGTTCAGATAAGTATAACTTTTGTAATTTTTTTATTTTTTTTGTGGCATAGGGGGACCTTATTTGTGCCCCCCTACATGCCACTATGCCCAATGACCATGCCCAGGGGACACAAGTCCCCTGGGCATGGCCATTGGGCAAGGGGGCATGACTCCTGTCTTTACTAAGACAGGAGTCATGAAATGGCATCTGGGCGTCGAAAAAATGGCGCAAATCGGGTTAAGACGATTTTTTAGCGTCAACCTGACTTGCGCCATTTTAAGACGCCCTAACGTCATTTTTTCCCAACGCCGGCGCTGCCTGGTCTACGTGGTTTTTTTCCACGCACACCAGGCAGCGCCGGTCTGATTGCGCCGTCTAACGCCATTCCATAAATACGGCGCCCGCATGGCGCTTCAGAATGGCGTTAGACGGCGCAAATTTTTTTGACGCTAAACTGCGTTAGCGCAGTTTAGCGTCAAAAAGTATAAATATGGGCCTACATGTTCTGCAAAACAACGTTGGATAAAAATAACATAATCTTGCATCTTACACCTTGTAACATTCTGGTAAGTAAGACATACATACAAATTAAACCCACCCTGTCTGTGTAGCGAAGCCAAGGTACATGTCACTGCTATGGCAAAGCCAGAGGAAAACAACCACTGCCCTGAGCATTGTCACATTACTACTTGAGAAATACATTTTATAGATCCACATTTTTGATCTAAACTCTCAATCGGAAATCTGAAGCATGGTTGGTATTAAAAATAAAGCACCCCCTTTTTCCATTGCATCATTTTTCAGATAATTTAGTCTGTGCTTTAGTACAAGAGGTATGACTTTTTCTGTAGCATCTATCTTTCAGTTGTCTTTGTGTTTTGACACAATAGTTTTGACGTTTGTAGGTGTATGCTTGCCACATAAATGTCAAACATATCGACTTCGCAAGCCCTTGTTTAAAATTCAAGTGACCACGATGAGGCCACCTTGTCAAAAGTGAAGTTTACACAAGGTCACATTAATTTCTAGGAATGTGGAAAATATCTGATTTACACAGAACCGACGCCGAGAATCGAACCTAGTAGTCCAGTTTCAAAGTCGGTAGACAGACCCTAACGCCTTCCTGTCTTTGTCAAGGTTGCTCTATCAGCCACAGGTGAAGATTAAAAACACGCAGGCAGGGGAAAGACTGGAAAAACAACTTGTTACTGCTTACTTTATACTGCAAGTTATGCCATTTTAGCAGTACGAAAAAAATGTGCAGCCACCCAATTTATTCACCTCAGAACGGAGTTCTGAAATGGCCAGGTTTGAAGTCATCAACTCCAGGTATGAGATGATGACAGCAACAGTTTAACTCTCTAGTGAAAAAAATCTAGTTATGTTGCTGCAGTTTACAAACAGGCCAACGGCGTACATTTCTTTGTGCCCGTCAGGCCATCTGTCAAATCATTGCACAGTCGCTCTCAAAACTAGTGCCATACTGCAAACCACACAACAGCGTCCATGTTAGTCACGTGACTATATTATAGCCTATTAGGACTGGTTACAGGGTGAGGAAATTGTAGATTACTTATAACACCACCAGCCTGGGAGAACGGGTGGATAAAGGTCTCACATAAGGTGTCAAATATTGTTCTTCCAGTCTGTTAGTCAGCCAATCACCACCAGACTTAGGC
Organism: Pleurodeles waltl; assembly: GCF_031143425.1. Lineage (NCBI taxonomy): Eukaryota > Metazoa > Chordata > Amphibia > Caudata > Salamandridae > Pleurodeles > Pleurodeles waltl. The sequence continues at coordinate 1,038,511,137 of NC_090444.1, read as the reverse complement.
CCTCATTCTGACCTTGGCGGGCGGCGGAGGCCGCCCGCCAAAGTCCCGCCGTCAGATTACCGTTCCTCGGTCGAAAGACCGCGGCGGTAATTCTGACTTTCCCGCTGGGCTGGCGGGCGGTCGCCTTCAGACCGCCCGCCAGCCCAGCGGGAAAGAGGCTTCCACGATGAAGCCGGCTCGGAATCGAGCCGGCGGAGTGGAAGCTGTGCGACGGGTGCAGTTGCACCCGTCGCGTATTTCACTGTCTGCGCAGCAGACAGTGAAATACATGTAGGGGCCCTCTTACGGGGGCCCCTGCAATGCCCATGCCAGTGGCATGGGCACTGCAGGGGCCCCCAGGGGCCCCGCGACCCCCCCTACCACCATCCGGATCCCGGCGGTCGGACCGCCGGGATCTGGATGGCGGTAGGGGGGGTCGGAATCCCCGCGGCGGTGCAGCAAGCTGCGCCGCCGTGGAGGATTCAATGGGGCGGCGGTACACTGGCGGGAGCCCGCCAGTGGTGCCGGTCCGACCGCGGCTTTACCGCCGCGGTCGGAATCCCCATTGGAGCACCGCCGGCCTGTCGGCGGTGCTCCCGCGGTCCTCCGCCCTGGCGGTCAAAGACCGCCAGGGTCAGAATGACCGCCTTACTGTCTAATTAAGAGTTTGGCAGAGGGGGGTTACTCCATCACAAATGTGACGGATATCCCGTTCACCGTATTATGAGTCCATAATACCCTACAGAGATCGTAATACAGAGGACGGGATATCTGTCATGTTTGTGACAAAGTAACCCCTACACCAAAATCTAAATCAGGCCCTTAGATTCCAAATACCTTGATTTGCCTACATCTTAAATGTGTCAGGCAAACCTTGCTTTTACGTTTCTCTTTATGGTTTTATTTTTATAATCAACAGACTGAAACTAAAAGTATTTACCCTTGAGCTCCGATGATAGGGATTTACAAATTCCACAAATTAACACCTTAGGAAATATACCCTCCCTCCTGAGAGTTTTTTTGACACACTATTTTTCCAATTTTTCCAGTAAGTTATTTGTCAATGGCTGCCTCTTTAGTAATCTCTATATGCTGTACTATTTAACCTTTAACATACCCGTTACCCTAGTTAACAGCTCTGCTGCCACACCTGTCAGAAGCTTATGAGCATGGGTGTGACAGCAGCAAAGGTTACTATTTTTTGGATTCTAGTGCCTAAGGCGTGAATCATGAGATTTTATGGCCAAGAATCAATTTTAGATTTCAAGGTCAATTTGTTCATTAGGCAGTTTCAGTCTTCCTAACCCATTAACTTTAAACTAAAACAATGACCTAAATTTGGTGGGACATAAAGTTCACCGCACATATCACGTACCATTTCATGGAAGAAAGGACTGTGGAGAACAAGAGATTTAACAATAGATATTACTATTGAGATTCAGTCAAAGGACCAGGCTGGGGTACTGTAAAATGGGAGATTTCCTCTTATATGCAGGTTGGCTTTTAAAATGTGACCCAGGGTTGCTGTGGTGGAAGTGTAATACTCCTCTGTACTATGGAAGAGCCTTTTGTAAAATTGCAATACTTGGCCCCATGTTTGTGAAAATGTGCTTCTTGGGAATACCACCTCTTCCTACACCCCGCAAAGAACTCTCTGTCTTGTTTGGTGCAATGTGAGGATGGTATTATAACATTTTACAAAGAGAGTTTTGGTTACTAATCTGTCCCTGATTGGCATTTGCTGCACTGCAATGATCTCTCTCTCCCTCCCTGTTTCTTTCTCCCTCTCTCTCCAGTCTTAATATACAGATCAATAAAGCCACCCAACAAAGGAACAGAACACAACACAGTTCACACAACATAATATCACAAAATGTTCCAAACACCTATCTGTATTGAAAAAGTTGAAACCTCTTTGGAAAGGCACCCAGACAGCCAAGACTGATTTAAGGTGTTACCACTGACAGAATGTCTTCTATGAAAGCGTCACTAACATAAAATAACATAAGATAACAAAACATATGTAAAGACTGGAGACATTAAAGTCCAATAGCCTTTTTTCTATTGATCTGAGTTTGGACTTCCATGCAGATATATTGGGCCATATTTAGAGAGAATGTAGATCTTCCTAGTTTTGTGATGAGAGTATCTGGATTTCTTTCAAAACACGGAGGCGAGCATTATGTATTAATCTTTTATTGCTACTCCATTGCAGCACTTCAAAGCAAAATTTAACCACACTTAAAGTTCTAGAATTAGAACCATACTACAGTCTATATAAGTTAGAACCCAACAGCTATCTTCCTCTTTTTAGATGCTCCAACGTTAACAAATATTGAACTGGACTTTCAAACCAAATACAACATTGCTCCATTTTCCCACTTCTAATCCAAGAAAGAAACGCCCCTTCAAAACTGAGTTTCTGAAAAAAAGAATAATTAAAAAAATATATATCCTTCTGAAACAAACGTCACACGTCCTGTTTTCAATAATATGAAATGAAATTATACATATGACCGTGAAACATCCTAACCCATCCCCTCTCGCAAATTGTGGAGGAAAGCCAGGATAATGCTAGCCTCCATGTCTATAATGAAATCCAGATTCTCTCATCACAAAACTTGGAAAAGCCTACATTTCATGTCACGACCTCCATGCATTAATCATGTTCAAAGCTGTGAAAACACAACAGAAGAAACATGTTCTATAGGTTTCAAATAAAACTTTGCAAACATATCAGCATTAGACCTGCCTTCTGCTTTGAAAATGTCTTCCAAAAGCCCTCCAGAAGAGAAAACCTTACTCCCCATTGCACCTCTAATTGAATGTGCCCCTAACCTTTGCATGCCCACTCCTGCCTCCAGCATACACGTTCTCACCCATCGCGCTATAGTCGCTGAACTCATAAGGTTAAAAGGTTACACATAAGAGATCAACAACTGCATCACTCCATCTCTTCTAAATTCTTCCATCCTACTCTCATACTCTTTCAAACAACGCACTATGCACCACTTTGGATGTCCATCAAATGTTGGGTAAAAAAACTGAAGAAGACATAGTTCTATTCCTTTTTGTGATCTGAAATATCACACCATCCGGATTATAAAAACGATTACTCACCTCCAAAGCTCTGACATCTGAGACCCTTCTAAAGGAAATCAAACATGATAGAGTTGCCAACTTTCAGGATAACTGGCACTGGCTCAAATATTTAATTGTAGGCTAACTTTCCAACTTCTGAAATACTAAATTCACAAATCCAAAGACTACTATACCTGTGCCTTGGTGGCCTCTGCAACCTAATTGCTTTAATCACTCTACAAACCAAAGTATCTCTCCTTACAGATAAACACCCACCAGAACATGTCCTGCAGCCACCACAGACCTGTAACAATTAATAGTCCTATAACTCATACCCTTCTCAGATAACGATAACAAAACATTTGACAGTTCTATGTAGGATGCTTCTACGGGATCCAAGTCCCTTTCCATGCACCAACAAACCCACTTCTTCCATGTTCCAACATAATGGGGGTCATTGCGAGCGGGGATGAGGCCGCAACATAGGAGCCGGCTCCTAATGGAGCCGGCGGAGTTGCGGCCGTGCGACAGTGAAAAGCTGCCCAGGGCCCTGTTAGGGGGCCCCTGCACTGCCCATGCCAGTGCCCCAGGACACCCCTTACCGCCAGCCTCTTCCTGGCGGTGCAAACCGCCAGAAACAGGCTGGTGGGAGGGGGGTCATAATCCCCAGGGCAGAGCTGCTTGCAGCGCTGCCCTGGCGAATTCTCAACGCCGGGGCTAAAATGGCGGGAAACCGCCGGCCCCGGCGGTGCAACCGCGGCGCTACCGCCGCGGTCGTAATGAGGGTCTCCGTACCGCCAGCCTGTTGGCGGTACGGACGCCACATTAACCCTGGTGGTCGGAGACCGCCAGGGTCGTAATGACCCCCAATGTTTCCTAGTACCTTGAGCCATGATTCCTGGAGCAAATTCTGAGGCTGTTTAGAAAGTCCTGCAAACTGCTTTCCTCTCCTGAAATCTTCTAAACAAGAAGGTCCAATGTCCCTTCCACTACCAACTGATGAGCCTTTCTTTCTGGACCTAACAACATTCTGTCTGAAACTGGAATCAAAAATGGTTCTTCTACCATCAACTCTAACAAACCTGGAAACCAAGGTTGCGCTGTCCAAAAAGGATTGATCCGAACTATCTGACATTTCTGTCTCTTCACTATTAACAAAACTCTCTGTATCATCGCGAACGGATGGAACTCATACCCTCGAAGTCCTTTCCAAATTTGTTGAAACACATCCACAGCCTCTGCAGTTGGGTCTGGCCTCCAACTGAAATACCGGATTAACTGGAACATCATCTTGGAAGAAAAAAGATCCACCTCCAAAGGAACCCAAAGTTTCTGAATTCTCTTGAACAGAACCACATCCAGTTTCCATTAGCTGTAATCTCTGAGATACCTTGAATTCCAGTCTGTCACTGAGTTGAGTAAGTCTGGAAAATATTCTGCCTGCAAACATATTCTCTGCTCCAGACTGAAAATCCAAATTTCCACCGATATCTGTGTTAGAATTCTTGACTTGCTCTCATCCAACTGATTTATATATCGTACTGCTGAAACAATGACCATCTTTAAAAGAGCATTGAAATTCTTTAATTTTCTCCCAAAACATTTCAATACAAAAAAGACCTACCTTCATTTCCAAACCATTTATATGGTTCCCCTTTTTTCCCAAGAACATATGCCACCTGTCTCTTGACGATCCAAGCAGCCTTCCCAACCAAAGAGACCTGCATCTGTCTCCAATACAAAATCTGGACATATCCCAGATATGGCACAACCATTCCAGGTTTTCAAATTGTTTAACCACCAAATCAGCCCCTCCCTTGCTTTCATTGAACTCTCCACTTGGTCCTCATACCATAAACCATTCCTTAGGCCTTCTGCCTTCAATCTCCGCAAAGCTCTGTAAGGAAGAGGTTTGGTAAAAAAAACACCTAGGGCCATATTTATACTTTTTGACGCAAAACTGCGCTAACGCAGTTTTGCGTCAAAAAAATTAGCGCCGGCTAAAGCCATTCTGAAGCGCCATGCGGGCGCCGTATTTATTCAATGACGTTAGCCGGCGTTAGCCGCCGGCGCTGCCTGGTGTGCGTGAAAAAAAACGACGTACACCAGGCAGCGCCGGCATAGGGGGATATGGAGCTTGGGCACCAAAAAATGGGGCAAGTCAGGCTGAGGCAAATTTTTCGCCTCAACCCGATTTGCGCCATTTTTTTCGACTCCCAACCCCCATTGAAATGACTCCTGTCCCCCTTGCCCAATGGCCATGCCCAGGGAACTTATGTCCCCTGGGCATGGTCACTGGGCATAGTGGCATGTAGGGGGGCACAAATCAGGCCCCCCTATGCCACAAAAAAATAAAAATAAAATACTTACCCCAACTTACCTTAATGTCCCTGGGATGGGTCCCTCCAGCCTTGGGTGTCCTCCTGGGGTGGGCAAGGGTGGCAGGGGGTGTCCATGGGGGCTTGGGAGGGCACCTCTGGGCTCCTTCCGAGCCCACAGGTCCCTTAACGCCTGCCCTGACCAGGCGCTAAAAAACGGCGCAAAAGCGGCCGGACGTCATTTTTTTGGACCCGCCCACTCCCGGGCGTGAATTTTGCCCGGGAGTGTAAATACGGCGCACATGCCTCGGAGTCAATTTTTTAGACGGGAACGCCTACCTTGCATATCATTAACGCAAAGTAGGTGTCCACGCTAAAAAATGATGCAAACTCCATGGACTTTGGCGCTAGACGCGTCTAACGCCAAAGTATAAATATGGAGTTAGTTTTGCGTCGGAATTGCGTCAAAAAAAACGACGCAATTCCGGCGCAAACAGAGTATAAATATGCCCCCTAGATAGAAGAAGAAAACAAACCTATAACCCTTGCTAAAGACCTGGATGTAATGTACGGGGTCTTCAAAACTTGCTGTACCTCCGTTTGATTCTTCATTACTTTCTTCCCTGACAGACTCAAGGTTGCAAGGACTGTATTCACCTGGAACCCCAGGAATTCCACCTCCTGACAAGGGGTCACTGCTGACTTTTCCACATTGACCAAAAATCCTAGAGATTCCAATAGTTTCAAAACCAGAAGCAGTTGAGTCTTCAACTCCTTCTGATACAGAGCCACAATAAGAAAATTGTCTAGACACATAATTATTCATATTCCCCTCTTTCTCAGAAAAGCTGAAACCGGCCTTAACACCTTTGTGAAACACCAAGAGGCTGAGGCTAAACCAAACGGTAGGCATTTGTTCTGATATAGTTCTCGTAACCATCTGAATTGCAGATACCTGCGACTCTCTTCCGCTATTGGTATGGTATAGTAAGCATCCTTCAAATCCAGCTTTACCTACCAATCATTCATTTCTAGAAGGCTCTTAAAAGATGGATCCCTTCCATCTTGAAATACCTGTAAACTAAATACCAATTCAGATCTCTTAAATTTATCACAGCCCCTCATTCCTTCTCCTTTTTCCTTACAAAAAACTTGTGCTCACAAACATATCCTCTTCTTCTGAAACTGTTTCTGTTGCTCTCTTTTTTTATATTTCCTGGCTTTCCGAATTCACCAATTGTTGTTGCTCCTCCTGAATTGTTGTTACTCCTCCTGAAAGACCATCTGCCTTGCTTCTACAGTTAGGACTGGAATTTCTTTGAGCTCTATAACATAACCCTGAATAGCTTCCAGTACCCACTGATCTCTGTTAAAATTCTCCAAATTTCTACAACTTCCTTAACGGACCCCCACCCTTCCTTGGAGAGAACCAATATCTGTCTTTATAATTACCTTGGTTATTCTGAGAAAATTATGCTCTCCCTCTGGATTGATGACCTCTGCTACTCCTCCTTCTTCTCTGGGAATAGAATCCAGCTGCACGCTGAAATCCTCTAAAGGAACCACGTCCTTGTTAAATGTATTGGGACCTTGCATATGATTGGCCAGAGTAACGTCCCCTTGCTCTAGGTCTGTCAAAAACATAACTTTCAAAAACTCTATGCAAAGAGGATTGAGCCGCATCCAGGCTCGTGAAGGTAGAAACAACTTTCACTAGCCCTTCACCAAACAAATAACCCTAAGGGTCCTCACTGGGTTCATTCTTGGCAAAATCCCCTAGATTATGACTGATATGCATAAGTATTGCCTTTCTTCTTTCAGCTATTAAAGGAATCATAATGTCCTTTGTGAGCATCCTCTCAATAATTCTGAATCCAACTGAACAGATTTGGAATTGGCTTCTTAATCTGCCATGTCTAAAATTCTAGTCAAAGGCCCAGTGACAGAGATGTGGAATTCCTATCGCCCGACGCCTGGCACATCTTGTTTGGGGTCAAGGGCAACAAGTTTTTATGTTTACTTTGTCCTTGGGACAAGTAGGCCCAACCCTCTGCAGCACAAACCCTCTGGCTGCCTGTTTATAGAGAGTGGAACTCTCTGCAGTTGAGGTAATGTGTTTCTGAAAGACAATGCTGTTCGAACTTGTATTTATGGTTCATTATTTGAAAACCTTCATTATTAGGGTGAGTGCTGTAAATAAATGTTTTAAGGTCACACTTCACTACTGACGTTGGTTCCAGTACAAAAAAAAAAAAAAACGTGTATACACATGTTTGAAAAGTTTAGGCTATGAGGCTAAGTATAATGCTCCCAGAATGCTGTCTGATTAGATGCAAATGAAGTGTCATTTAGTAAAATGTTTTGATGCATGCTAGTATTTCCCAAAAATATTTCTAATGGAAAATCAGTGTAACCATTTTCAACACGATTATGGGAAGCATGAAAATAAACAAACACTGACAAAGCCAACTGATCTGACATATTTTTATAAGTCTTTTAGTTTCATCAATGCGTGTCTTGTTTTGACATGGCTTTTGTAACACTTTATTGTTGTGGGAGCTACCAGGCCCTCAACATTGTAACAAACACTGGCAAAAAAAAAAGAAAACGTTTTTGAACTCTAAAAGCACATGTTGCCACCAGTGGCATAAAGGCCCCGCAGCCGCCCTCCAGGGGGCCCCTTCAGCACAGCACCTGCCTTGAGTGAGTCTGGATAGGGGCTCCTCCATGTTCTTTGCAAAGGGGCACCCTCCAGTTTCGTTACGTCACTGATTGCCACTGTAGTTCCTGACACTGAACAAAACTACTCCTTGTGGAAGGGCAGAATGCAATCACTCACAGCAAAGCCAGCCGAAAGAGAGAGAAATAGAAGTTTAATAAAAACAAAATGTCTTTGTTAACACCAGACCTAATTAGGGGCCACATGTAGGCAGCTTTTTGCATGTCGCAAACGTCGACTTTCGCTGTGTGCGACGTGCAAAAAGCACATTGCGATGCACAAACCCAGTTTTGCGATTCGGTAACCTGGTGTTCCCTTCCTAATTGCGACTCGCAGTGCAATGTAGGATTGTTCTGCGAACGCGGGCGCAAACCAATCACAGTTTGCACCCATTTCAATGGGTGCTAACACTTTCGCAAAAGGGAAGGGGTCCCCATGTCACTGTAAACATTTTTTCAGAGCAGGCAGTGGTCTTACGGACCACTGCGTGCTCTGAAAAAATGAAACGAAAAGCAGTCACAGACATGGTGGTCTGCTGTCTCCAGCAGGCCACCATCCCTGTGAGGGCCGCCATTCGCAAGGGGGTCGCAAATTGCGACCCACCTCATGATTATTCATGAGGTGGGCATTTGCGAAGCCCTTGCGAATCACAGATGGTGTCAGGGACACCATCCTAAGTTCGGATTTGCGACTCGCAAATTGCGACTCGCTCTGACTCGCAATTTGCGGGTCGCAAATCTGAACCTACCTACATGTGGCCCCAGATTCTTAAAGAAAGTCACAAAAGTGCACCCATGGTATATGTCGTACCCCTATAAAATATTTGTGAACTGTATTTTAGCATGGGTAAATACGCATGTGTAGATTTGCTCATGTGAAAATCTATTGAGCATTTGCAAGTTCATTTTCCCTCCAGCCACTTTCTTCCCAACCCTGGAAGAAGTTCTAATTCTGCCATTGTCAGGAGTAAATGTCCAACCTTTCTTATTATGGGAAAATATTAGAGAGAAGCTGGTGAAAATCTTTAAAACATGCAGGTTAGTAGGTTTGCAGACTCAAAGGCATTCCAGCCCTGGAACTATTGCTTACTGCTTCCTCCAGCCCCAGTATGCAGATCTGCAGAAAGGTGGCAAAATAAGGAAATTGCTACAGTAGGGATTGAAACTTCAAGTATTCAAGCCCTACTATGGTAGTAGCCCTGGTATATCAGAGAGGTTATTATCAGAGCTCTTACATAATGAGATTGCTGCCATAATTTGGCGCCACACTACATGGCACCAAAGGGACAAGTAGATCATTTTACAGGACAAGTAGATTTGAGAAGCAACCTGTCCCCTGGACAAGTAGATATTTTAATAAATTCCACACCCCTGCCCATTGACATCAAGTAGTCTATCCTGCCACTGCTTTAATGCCCTCTCCATACCCTTCCTGGGATCACGTCCTAATTTAAACAGAAAACTGATTAGGTCTTGATCTCTGTATGGAGTGTACATTTTCCCTCAATTGCCAGTCTGAAGCACTCCGATATTTTCTCTTTTTTTTAGTGGCCTTCTTATCCACATCATTATGAAATCTGCTACATGAGACATCATCCACCAATATGCACTCCTTGGGTGCCTTATCATATCAGGTCTAAACATGTCCACTCCTTGTGGATCTTTTATTATCCCTTTTCCTTTCTGATCTTTTCCACCATATCATCATCTAAATCCCAACCATCATCCTCATAGTCATCCAGAACAAACTCATCAAAATTGTCATCATCTTGAGTATAAATATTTTCCTCATCCAGTCTAATCTGATTCCCCTTTGGGCTTCTTGAGACACCCTCTGCTGTGCCGTGCAGGACACCGTTGTCTTGTGTGGTGCGAAGACCACCTTTCTCCCAAGATAACATAAGATCATCTGTCTCCCAATGCTTTCTCTTCATCTTCCTTTTCCCTGAGATCTTAACCATATTAAAATCCTCATCCTCTACGGAACAGCATTCCTCATCTGAATGCTCATTAGCTTTCCTCTTTTTCCTCATTACATTCTCTAAAACCTCTTTCAGTGAGGCACTTAGGGCCATATTTATACTTTTTGACGCAAAACTGCGCTAACGCAGTTTTGCGTCAAAAAAATTAGCGCCGGCTAACGCCATTCTGAAGCACCATGCGGGCACCGTATTTAATCAATGACATTAGCCGGCGTTAGCCGCCGGCGCTGCCTGGTGTGCGTGGAAAAAAACGACGTACACCAGTCAGCGCCGGCGTAGGGGGATATGGGGCTTGGACGTCAAGAAATGGGGCAAGTCAGGTTGAGGCAAATTTTTCGCCTCAACCCGATTTGCGCCATTTTTTTCGACTCCCAACCCCCATAAAAATTACTCCTGTCTTAGCAAAGACAGGAGTCATGCCCCCTTGCCCAATGGCCATGCCCAGGGGACTTCTGTCCCCTGGGCATGGTCATTGGGCATAGTGGCATGTAGGGGGGGCACAAATCAGGCCCCCCTATGCCACAAAAAAAAAAAAAAACACTTACCTGAACTTACCTTAATGTCCCTGGGATGGGTCCCTCCAGCCTTGGGTGTCCTCCTGGGGTGGGCAAGGGTGACAGGGGGTGTCCCTGGGGGCATGGGAGGGCACCTCTGGGCTCCTTCAGAGCCCACAGGTCCCTTAACGCCTGCCTTTTGCAGGCGATAAAAAACGGCGCAAAAGCGGCCGTGCGTCATTTTTTTTGACCGCCCACTCCCGGGTGTGAATTTTGCCCGGGAGTATAAATACGACGCACATGCCTCGGAGTCGATTTTTTAGACGTGAACGCCTACCTTGCATCTCATTAACGCAAAGTAGGTGTCCACGCTAAAAAATGACGCAAACTCCATGGACTTTGGCACTAGACACGTCTAACGCCAAAGTATAAATATGGAGTTAGTTTTGCGTCGGAATTGCGTCAAAAAAAACGACGCAATTCCGGCGCAAACGGAGTATAAATATGCCCCTTACTTCCTCCTGAACCATCTTTTTTAATGATGATTCTCCACAAACAACCCCAGAGGATTCTCTTTCCTCGTTCATGGTCAAACCACTAGTGAATATTCCCAAAACTTTTTTTTTTTAAAATATGTCAGTAATTCTGCTTTCATAATATATAATCCTCTATTTTTTATGGTACCTCCAATTTAAATAACAACCGAACCTGCAGGCCGCTCATCATGAACATTCCGAAGGAATGGCGGGAATCTTTGTGACAGAGGCTTGTTTGCACTTAGCATCACTAAAATGGCCTCCAAAGGCATCTATGGCATCTAACTGGATTTACAAATATGGCTGCCCTTGTTGAGTGAAGTCTTCACACACACATGTGACATCACCCAACTGAGAAAGGAGCTCAAGGCAGTCTCCTCAGAGCGCGTGATGCTCCTCGGCACGGCCTCAATCTCAGTCTGAGGCTGATAAAACAAACCTCATGCTAAGCTCGCTTTTCAAAGAAAACAAACGCTCAACACTCGATCCGGCTGTAAATGCTGACAGACAAGCTTAGCTTTTTTCCCTTCTTTTTTAAAATCAACTGCAAACAAAACGTGTAAAAGTGAAATATGCTATACTTAACTAATTACATACAAAGAGACGAATGCCTAACAACAAAGCATATTAACGGTTCCAAAAATTGGGAAAATGACCAAAATACCTCTAACTATAAAAACACACCACACATCACAAATTATCAGTAGTTAATAAATCCTTAAAATACAAATCATTTAAAACAAAGTATGAACTGAACGTAGTGCACAGATAAGTAACTGCCAAGCAGCAGCAATCAAAAGAGGAAGATAGCTTCTGGGTTCTGACTTATATAGACTGTAGTATGGTTCTAATTCTCGAATTTTAATTGTGGTTAAAGTTTGCTTCGAAGTGCTGCAGTGGAGTAGCCATAAAGATGAATGCATAATGCTAGCCTCCTGTCTTGGTTTGAAATTCACGCAATGCAGCACTTCCGTTCAATGCCAAATACTGAATCTAGACTTCCTTTTTAATTTAATGATTTACATTCAACTCCATTGTATGTGTGTGTAGTTCACAAATTGTAATATAGGGCTTTTGAAATATGTATCATCTTTGTTGTCACTCACAAAGCAGAAGGAACCAACTGGATGTGAGGTAGTAGGGATAATGTTAGAGGAAAAAACACAAAATGGCGTTAATGCGGATTTCAGCACTCTGCAAGGACAGGCAATAGTGATAAAGGGCAGCCGCATACTACAAAACAAGTTCTTCACAACTGTAACCATTCTCAATGCATCAGTATAGTAGGTCACTTCCAGTCATGAACAATGAGAAAGGACCATCATGCATCAAATAAAGATATGTAGGCTTCCAGGGCCAAGGAGAAGTGTGCAGTGGCTGTGCCAAACCACTTGCAACTGAAATCTCCAGGGTGGGGAAACTGAAGAGACAAAAACAATGCTATATATAAAGTATAAACATGTCACCATAACAGAAAAGGATCCTCATCCAAAAATTAAGACAGTCACTAATTGTAATAAAACACAAAGCAAACCATATGAGAAAGCTACACAGCACCTCATCATTAATATTGCATTTTTCATTAACAATAAAAAAAATGTAAAGTTAAACAAAAATAACTTACCTTTCTTTAAGACCAGCAAAAAAAAAGAAGACTAGTTTTATTTTACATTTTATCTTAAGACTCTTCTTTACTGGATTACCTTTACACTACAAAGGTTTGATTCCATTGTACATTAGGAGCGGTGTATTTTGTTATATTTTCTTTTTTCTGCTTTATAATATGTAAAGAAAGCTTAAGCCGTCATAAGGCCACGTTCCATACTGTATTTAAAAGGTTTAGTATAGCAACAAGCTGTACAAAAACATCCTCAACTTTCTTATGATTGTTGAAAAATGTACCCATTCATTATCATAGCAAGTACTCATCTGTGTCACGGATGGTCACTGTCCTAAATGTGTGACAACCCAGTTAAGGTTTGTGTCTCGCCTTTTTTCAATAGACGAAGTTCTGGCTCGCTTTTCCCCGTAAATATGCTCACTAGTTAATTAGGGGAATTGTTCCTCCAATGTTTAAATCTATATAACATGACAAAACTACTACTGAATTGTACGAGGTGGAGAGACTTACCTCTCTACAACCTAGTGGTTTAATAAATAAAGAGAAAAGGCTATGTTTTCTATAATACCATGTACAAAGAAACTAGGCCTCCAACAAATACTTTTTTGTTAATCCAGAAGCAACAATTAAAGTAAAGCATTTATTTATTTTCTCTTTATCGTGAGCGTTACGGGTAAAGGCATTCCTTTCACGATTTCTATTCAAAATTATTTAATCATCCTAAATGAAGCGTCACTTCTTTTTTAATAAAAGAGAAGCATGTGATTCTTAGCTCTCAATGCTGTACACATTCACGCACCACAAATGCTTTGAACATTTTATGTCTGCAGGGTACATATAAGAACTAGCTTGTATAATAGTTTAAATCTAATATATGGCACTCATTTTTATTGACGCATACACAAACATTTACTCAATATGATGTCAATTTCCTAATATAATGCTGATTTAATAACTGTGTCTGTTTTTGTAGATTGAGGGTGAATGCTAATTTACTCCTGATGAAGGGCTAAAATACCGAAATGTAAGTGTTATTTAACAATTCATGTAAAAAATTGAATGAAATAAAAAACAAATATGTTTATTTAGTTAATAAAAGAAATGCTTGATATCCATCAAAGGGATCTTCTTATTCAATAAGGAATTTTATAATATTGAAACAATTTATTATATAAGAACAACAAACCCTGAATAATTACCCAAATTAATAGGACCATATACTGCTCGGAAAAGAGAACCAGGAACGTATTGATTTAATAACTTTAAGGAGAACGAAACTGGTGATAGCATCCTCGAAAACCTTGCAACCATTGGGAGTGCAGACAGCCAGTATGTTTAAATTGATTGCTCCTTTTAGCACACCATATGATAAGAAATGACATATCTTAAAATATGTTGTCAACTTCCTTCCTGTGACATGATAAATATATTTTCTTACAGAAGCCTATTTTGAATTAGGCAGACACAGATCTACTCTTTCTTTTACTGGTAGTTTTTGTATAGAGCACTTTTGCCAATTACGTGGCCTCTTAGCACTTTCTATTAGAGTTTGCCCACCACTGTGGGTTTGCCTACTTGGCTGAGGGCTCTGTGGGGGAGGAGAGGGGACTAATCGGGTTGAGTTTGCAGCTTGGCCTAGCGCTATGAAAGTGGTGTGGAACGATCATTGGTTTTCCATATGGACAGTATTCAGTGGGGCCATGTTATGGAGGGTCTTCTGACCTCCAGACCAAACCTGTGTGAAGTTGGTATGTGTCTAAGTTGTCTTTGCGGACTATATCACCATAGGAATGCAGGGCTACTGACCCTTCACCTAACCAGGTGCAGCTATGGATGAGTAGCCTATTGTGTATATAGAATCATAGGCAGTAATGAAATTGAGAATCAACAACCTGCAGAATTTCAGAGGTGGGGGTTCTGTTGCCCATATTGGTCTCACTTTCCAATATGTTGGGGAGGGTCTACTTGCTTTCTCCCAGCCAGCTCTGTCATTCACATCATAGCCGGAGCTGCAGTTGGGACACTTGAAGCAGATGGCAGAACTAGTTGATAAAAGTCTGTTTTACAAAACAAAATCTTCTTTAGTTTACAGACATTGTACTCAGACAAGGACATTCCAGGAAGTCTGGCTTACTTCCTGTCTCATAACCTTCAGTCTCAGACATTAACTTCAACAAGCAGGCATGACCTTGGCCATCCTTAAAGAAGAAGAGTTAAGCTTTTTGCTTCCAGTCAAGTTTATGTCATCCACAGTTTTAAACAGATTCTCTGTAGCTGGTGGTGTTTCTAGCATATTTTTGACAAACACAGAGCACGTCACACTGTTGTGGCAATATTGCAAAAAGCCCTGCCTTTCAAAGACTGACGGTGATACACTAAATGGGCAGGCGGGCCTGGAATAACAGGTCACGGTGGCAGATTACCTGCCCTATATGGAACTTTTTTTTTAGTCAACAATCCCACCATTCATTTGACATCAACATCTCGTATGTACAAGCGCTCAGAAATAGAAAACTGCAGCATATAGCACTATATGTGTTATTGTTGTTATCGTTACTGTTCTCATTATTGCTGTTGCTATAACCTTAAAATGTTAAACAATTAAAAACTAGTACTGCCACAAAACAGACACCGACAAGTAGTCTACCTAAGTGTATTCTGTTGACAAAGAAAGTATTTTTGGTGAAAGTACTCTGTCACCATTTCCTTCCCCGTATTAGTCAGAAATCAAATAATCCGTAGATAAAGCAAATTCTTACCATGTAAAACAGGCAAAAAAGTCAAATAATACAAACAAAGGCTTAATAGTAGTATTTAACATCACAATCCGTCTGCAGCTGAAGGTTTGTCCCCAAGACTATGAAGGTATACATCACGTATTTGCTTCAATTGTTTGTTGTCATCTTAAATGTAAAGGGCATGTGGCAGGACGTTTCCAAGCTTCAGTGGCCCCAGATATGCCCACACTTAGTTAGGCTAGGCTACTGTGAGGTAGGCAAGGCTTGGGAGCTCAGATCCTCATACACAGGAACTCGGTGGCTAGGTTATCATGGTAAGTAAACCTTGAAGCTATGTTCACTTGAGGCCAGGTCAAGTAACTTGCAACTTGCGATTTTTAGGTGGCACTGGCAAAACCTTTTGTATTAGTCTCTCACTGAAAACGTTGCCTCGGAAGTTCAGTGAAAATGCCGGCTCAGGAGTGATGCAAAATTGGTCAGCACTAGTGCGAGGTGGCTTAGCGTTGTAACAGTGTGAAGTTACACACGTGTGAAAATTCCATGGCTTGTTATGTTATGGTAGGCCAGCAGAAGCCCTAAGTTTTTTCAAACTTCATTTGAAACAGCCAGAATTGGACTGTGAGTGCTTTTGAACTGCATTTTTGTATTATGAATATGACATATTACCACCATAGAATATACATACTGGGGCACAGACTAGAAAAAGGCTGAACCAAGTTGACTCTTATTATATAGTGAACAACAAACCACGAGTGATACAGTAGAGAATAATACATGATCTTTATGGAAAAATTGATGTGCATATGTGACATTTCAGTGGCAGACTTAAACAAATGGTGTGCGCACTTAACATAGAGTTTCATCTCCAAATTTTACCACCCATTAGCCAACGTGTAGCCAACAGATAGTCACGCCCAGAGTTACAAACAATTTGCGTTGTTCTAGTGCCCAATGCAAATTGCAGTGTGCATTTGGTTGTAAACGAAAGTAATGCAAAGCTGTGCAAAGCCATCCCTAGCATTACTTTGCATTGAAGGGGCACTCCATGGTGGTGCCTGGCCAATTCCAAGCAGCCACCCATCGGTTTTGATGGCAACCTCTATTTCAAAGCATTGTGGACAGGGATTTGCCAAAAATCTTAATAGATATGGTGCTGTTCTGCTCTCTTACTTTCACGCAACGCAGCGCAGCAGCTTTCCTTGCAGCACTGTGTTGCGTGAGTTCTACCTAAATTTGGGCCTCAGTTTCATTAAATCTTATGCAACGTTTTGTGCACCTCTGGGCCAGTCAGCAGGGTGTGGTACCAGAATACTGTTGTCAAAATATTGTCTGACATGAACATTGTGTTCTGTATCATTTACAAAAGTATTACACCGTTCCAATTAATAAAAGAAAATCTACAACGAATGCAGAAATATTTTTGCGAATGATATTTCAGGCACAAAGCAATAGGTAAGTGTTAGAAATGGGGTTTTTGGTTGGCAGTCAGGTTACCCTCTGTCCAAGCAAAAGCCCTCACTCTAGTCAGGGTAAGTCACACACTATCCAAGATTATCCTGTGCCCACCCTCTGGTAGCTTGGCACGAGCAGTCAGGCTTAACTTAGAAGGCAATGTGTAAAGTATTTGTGCAATAAATCATACAATACCACCATATAGCACCACAAAAATACACCACACAGTGTTTAGAAAAATATATAATATTTATCAGGATAATTGTAGGTCAAAAAGAATAAAGATGAAATGGAAAATTGTAGAACTATCACAGGGAAGTGATAAAAAGGGTCTTAAGTCTTTAGAATGTAATAAAGTGTCTTTCAAGCACAAAGTACCTGGTTTCTGGTGGAAAATCTCCTCAGAGGGCCACAGGTGAAGAGATGCGTGGAAAAAGGGGGGTGTGCGTCGATTTCCTCTCAGCACACACCGACTTGCGTCGTTCTTTTCCACGCGGGGAAGTCGGGCGTCGTTTTCCGGCGCGCAGACAGTCTCTTTTTGTGGATCGCGGGGATTACCAGATGTCCCGGGTCTGTGCGTGGATTCTCCTGCTTGTTTTCCGGCTGCGCGTCGTTCTGCGGGGCTGCGCGTCGAAGTTTCGATCTCACGGTAGGCGTCGCGTCGATTTCTCCTTGGAAGTCGGGCGGCGTTGTCCTTGCGAGGCCGTGCGTCGAAAGTTTGGTCTCACGGCAGGCGTCGCGTCGATTTCTCCTTGGAAGTCGGGTGGCGTTGTCCTTGCGAGGCCGTGCGTCAAAGTTTCGCACTCACGGTAGGCGTCGCGTCGATTTCTCCTGGAAAGTCGGGCGGCTTTGTCCTTGCGAGGTTGTGCGTCGAAGTCTCGATCGTCCCGAGGGCGTCGCGTCGATCAGCGTCGGTGTGCGGCGTTTTTCTCGCCGCGAAACAAGCTGTGCGTCGAAATTTTCGGCGCACGGAGCGTCCAAGTGAAAGGAAGAAGTCTTTTTGGTCCTGAGACTTCAGGGAACAGGAGGCAAGCTCTATCCAAGCCCTTGGAGAGCACTTTCACAGCCAGACAAGAGTTCAGCAAGGCAGCAGGGCAACAGCAAGACAGCAGTCCTTTGTAGAAAGCAGACAGGTGAGTCCTTTGAGCAGCCAGGCAGGTCTTCTTGGCAGGATGTAGTTTCTGGTTCAGGTTTCTTCTCCAGCAAGTGTCTGATGAGGTAGGGCAGAGGCCCTGTTTTATACCCAAATGTGCCTTTGAAGTGGGGGAGACTTCAAAGAGTGGCTAAGAAGTGCACCAGGTCCCCTTTCAGTTCAACCCTGTCTGCCAGGGTCCCAGTAGGGGGTGTGGCAGTCCTTTGTGTGAGGGTAGGCCCTCCACCCTCCCAGCCCAGGAAGACCCATTCAAAATGCAGATGTATGCAAGTGAGGCTGAGTACCCTGTGTTTGGGGTGTGTCTGAGTGAATGCACAAGGAGCTGTCAACTAAACCTAGTCAGACGTGGATTGTAAGGCACAGAAGGATTTAAGTGCAAAGAAATGCTCACTTTCTAAAAGTGGCATTTCTAGAATAGTGATATTAAATCCGACTTCACCAGTCAGTAGGATTTTGTATTACCATTCTGGCCATACTAAATATGACCTCCCTGCTCCTTTCAGATCAGCAGCTGCCACTTCAACAGTGTATGAGGGCAGCCCCAATGTTAGCCTATGAAGGGAGCAGGTCTCACAGCAGTGCAAAAACGAATTGAGGGTTTTTTACACTACCAGGACATATAACTACACAGGTACATGTCCTGCCTTTTACCTACACAGCACCCTGCTCTAGGGGATACCCAGGGCACACATTAAGGGTGACTTATATGTAGAAAAAGGGGAGCTCTATGCTTGGCAGGTACTTTTAAATGCCAAGTCGAGGTGGCAGTGAAACTGCCCACACAGGCCTAGCAATGGTAGGCCTGAGACAAGGAAAAGGGGCTACTTAAGTGGGTGGCACAATCCGTGCTGCAGGTCCACTAGTAGCATTTAATCTATAGGCCCTAGGCACCTGGAGTGCACATTACTGGGGACTTATAAGTAGATTAAATAGTTCAATCAGGTATGATCCAAAGTTACCATGTTTACAGAGAGAGAGCATATGCACTTTAGCACTGGTTAGCAGTGGTAAAGTGCGCAGAGTCTAAAAACCAGCAAAAACAGTATCCACAAAGTGGAGGGAGGCAGGCAAAAAGTTAGGGGTGACTACCCTAAGGCTGTCAGGTCTAACAGTAAGTACCTCATTGGCAGTCTGCAATATGGGAACAGTCAGCAAAGCCCTGTCATCTTTATAGTTTATGTGCCAAATGACACTTCATTTTAGCTTAGCAATGTGGACTTGATGCTTGTGGGTCTTGCAGAATTCTTCATTAATAGGTAATTTGTACATAACTTTCAAATTTATTGAAATCCGAGCTTCAAGAAATTCAAATTTGCCATCAGCATGGCATTGTTTCCAAAGCTACAGCTTATCAGCCTCAATTTCAGACTTATTATGACTGAATGAGTTTCAAAACCTCTCCTGGTCAGGAGATCACTTCAATTCAGAACACTGCAAGTTTTGTCAGGTTTGCCTGAGCACACTGCATGAGTGTTGTCGCATAGTGGTAATAAAGGTGACCAACGACCTAGGAACAGTAATGGAACAACATCAGATTGTCTGTGGCCTAGTGGCTAAAGTGCCAGACTTTGGATCAACATCCTGTGATTTGGGGCAAATCACTAAGGGCCTGATTGAGAGTTTGGCAGATGAGTTATTTCTGTCACAAACATGATGAAGATCCTAACTGCCTTATTACAAGTGCATAATATCCTATGGCACTTGTCGTAAGGAGGATAAGATATCTGTCACATTTGTGACAGAGCAACCTGCCCATCAAACTCTAAATCAGGCCCTTAATTCCTGAATCTGAAAAAGAGAAAATGTGTATGTAGCATAGTCTGGGCCTGTTGTACAGCACTCTAATGCTCTTGCCCGGCTTAGCCTGCAGAACAATTAAAAAACACTCTAAGCTGAAAAAAGTCAGCATCTACTGATCTAGCATCTTTCTATATACTTTACTTGAAGTGGAAGGCTGTTTGTGAATGTTAGTGCTGGAATAAAAAGGTGCGCATTCCCGTTACCTGCTACTTGAGGTAAGAGGAGTGAGTTGAGGAATTACCAGAGCAAATGGTACTACGTCTGTGGAGCTGTGTAGAGGGGCTGAGTCTGTACCGTTCTTGTATGAAAGACGGGGTGTAATGAACTCCATCCTGTCTCTTATAGTGGACAAGAGTGGCTATCTCCTCACAGGGATCTCCACATCTCATTTACTAAGGTTCCGGATGAGCCTTCCTACCATTTTTCATATTTTTTGCAGGCAATCAAAATCGTATTCAAGTTGGGCAGCATAGTCCAAGCTGGTGCAGACCATCGTAATGTTAATAATGGTGCTAACTACAGAATATCTCAATCAAAGGAAGTGAATTTATATTTCCTCTGTTTCCTCCTAATTTCTCCAAACTGAAAAAAAACTCACTCGGCCACAGAGACTGGAAGAGGGGAGCTTGCTAAGTTTGCACTTAAGATGGACATCACAGTTTGGGGGATGGGCCAGCAAAGATTAAAAGGGAGAGTTGTTGAGGGCTGGAGATTGATGTATGTGGTGGAACATAGGGTAGGGATGAGTAGCTGTTGAGTTTGAAAAATGGTCTGGGACTTATTTAGTCATGTAATTTGCAACATATACATGTTGAGGCCCTTATGCTGATCACAATGCCTTCGTATACACTTTGAATGGTAAGGACAACATGCAACAAAGCATCAAGGACAGTAATAACACCGTTTTCGTTTGCATTCATGGGTACAGTGCCAAAATAAAGAAAAGAGCAATATGTTGAAAAATAACACATCATTCAAATAAACAGCAAACCCAAGGTACATGTCAGAAAGTCAATGCTAGCTGACTCCAAACTCCAACAAGAGAGAAAGTTGGCAAATAAAAATATCAGTGTAACAAAAGTGTTTAGACAAGCCAGCAAACGAAAATGGAATAACTCGTGTCACTTGCATGACCAGTATTAGTATCATGTTACAACATAAGGGAAACAGGCCTAAAAGCCTTGCAGGTTAAACATAAAAAGCGGCAGCATTCTGAAAACAAAGACTACACACAGTCCTGTATGTGCCCTCTAATTTACCACACGCCACAAAGAAAAACAATGACACATAAATCTTCAAAAAAAAAAAAAGTAATACCATAAAACACAGCAGGCCCAGCGAATAAAAGCAACACAAACAAGAACATACACTGCCTACTCCAATAAAATATTCAGCAATACCACTAGAGCATAATGTCCAATGTCATTATCATCCCTGATGATGGAGAAAATAAATATAGCGTCACCACAATCAAACATAATGAGACACAGAGGCCCTCTGAGTTGCATCAAAACACCAACTCAATGGATTTTAGCAACCACCGCCCTCGCATTCCAGGATCTTACAAAACAATTCCACTCTAGTGCGAAATCTAGATGAATGTAGAGTCAATACAGTCCCAACATATCACCCCATGCTTACAGAATCAAACCAATTCTGCAGCTTACCAGTCCACCATTAGCAAAGACATAGAAACAGCGAGTAGGACATACCCTCACCTCACCACACATTTTTATAACAGTAGCGATGTACAATACGTCATAGAAAAGGAAAAAAATGCTCCCCAATCCCAGTTGAGAGAAAATCACATGCGTGGAGAGCAACGTGAACACCACACAAATCATAACACAAACAATTGTGAAGATGACACCCTCCTTTAAGACCCGACTCCCTCATCAACATCCACATCGAGACCTGTGCTCACCAGGCACAACACAATCCAATCCCAACATAATCCAAACCCAAATCCTAATTTGACCTCACCAGCTACTGCCCTCACTGATTCAACAAATCTTTGACACTGTCCCTAAATTGTGTAATAGCAGAGCAAAATACAGGCCAACACAGACAGTTGTAAAAGTATCACAACTGAAAGAGTATTTCACAGTTGACATCTGTACAACTGTGCTACAAGGAACAGCAAACGTAGGTGTAGTTGGTGGTTGAAGTTCTTCCCTGACCTCAAACTTTGCATGAGCCACCTTCTGCAATCAGGGTGAAAGGTCTAGAGGGACTAACGGCCATATGTAATGAAGCATTTTCCCATAGACACAGAACGGGTAAAACTCTTTGATACATCTGGCCCTAAGTGCCTGATTTCACATTAAACAGTACTTGACAAAGCTCATATTTTTGGAGGAAGCGGTAAATCTTTCATTGAAGTATTACACTCCGGAGGAGTCCTCTGGCAGGACTACTTCTTGAATACCATCCCTATGGTATGGGCAAAACCGATGGAGAAGTCTTTACTGGCAGAGACTCCTCCTGCTGAAGATTTTTCATTTCCTACAAAAAACAGAAGATTGTTAATCGCACCCCAGCTCAGGGCTAGAATTCGGGTGCCTCCAGGGCTGTAGGCATAGCAGGGAGTTGCATCATAGACTATTCTTAGGTGAGGTGTGGGGCCATCTTGTGGCTACAAACTATCATGGTTTTGAAGGGTGGTGAAGAACACTGGTGCCTATTACAAAGTGTGGCACATTAACAGAGAAGACAAAACTTGCCCCGTTTACCTAAATCTTCTATCATCAATAAACATCTTTAAGGTTATTAAGGCAATAAACACTACATATTCATATCAACATCGTTAGCAGCTGAGTGTATATAACAACAATATATTACACTACATTCTAGGTGAAAAAATGTATTAGACAGAACACACATTGATGCATATACTGCCCTAGTCTGACCACTGTTATGAAGATTGCACCAAAAATGGGAGTCACTGTTCAGTGTCCCAAACATCCACACACAAAATTCATTCTAAAGATACCCAAAATGTTCAGGCCTGCTGGCAAACAGGGATAGTTGTGTGACTTTGCAGTATTTATGGACAACTTGTGTAGATAGGAGGTGCTGGATGTATTTTGTAATTACTGGGCACAGCACTGACATAGTCAAGTGGGACTTTTATTTGTCACAAGGGGTCACGGAGTTAGATGTGTCTATTAACAGATGTAAAATAAGACTGGACAGGCAGTTTTCCATGCATAGGATAAGCCTACTGTGCAGAGGAACAGTTTTGAGAAGTGGTCATAACTATCTGAATGACGTTGAAGCATTGGATGGGAGTTGCCTGAGTTCATAGGTGCTGAAGTAGGGATCCTGAGGGTGCTGCAGCTCCAAAATAACTATGATGGTGTTCCGAGGATGAATGGGCATTAATGACGAATTTTGTTTCTATCTTGTCACATTTGCTGAGCATTCACAGATGTCTAATATCCGGATAATCGTGAGACATACTGCGTCTTGCTCTTTTAACTAGAACAATGGACTTACAGGAGTGGGTGTGCTAGCCTTCTCTCTATCAAAAGGAGCAAGGAACTGTGTTGACAGATTCTCAACCACATGGGAATAGGCATCTGATGGCACCAGGACTCCCTACATCTACACAAGTGAAAGAGGGGAGACCTATAAAACCAGGGCACTAATGGACATAGCTCAAAGGGGTACAGCGGGAGCAGTGACATATAAGCCCAGTTCAGTAAGGGGCCCTCTGTGCCCCAATTATGAGTGTTTTAACTGCCCAACAGTGGTGTAATCAGCCCATTATTGATGCTTGCATTGGGGCATGTAGCAGCCTCACTAAACTACTGCAGGCATCATAGTAGCAAGGTCTTGACCTAAAAGCGAGAACCTTGACATTGGTTATCCCAACAAACATGCAGTAATGCCATCCAAATCAAGAGTTGACATAAGGATCAAGAAAAGCACACACTCGTAAAGATCTCTGTTTAGTGGTCTCCTTCACCAGTTGACATACCCATGATGCAGTAGGAAAAAGGATTGTGGCTGCAGATAAAACATTATCCCCTCAGCAGAACCCAGCAAGAAACACTAATTGCCAGCAATGTTTGCAGACCAGCATGCACAGGCAACAACCTCATGAAGACGCTCTTGCCTTACAGAGGACATCATCGAAACAGCCACCAACTCCTGTATGCAGCATCTCACTTTGTCACCTCCTCTTGTTAATGGCTGCATCTCCACAGGCCCAGCAAGCATGTTGCCATTAAAATGAGCACATTCCGCATGCACTGCAGGGTTTTGTCCCATTTTGTAAATGCCACAATGAAATCACAAGCAATATTGCTTGGATCAACCTATAGGTCAAAGAAGGGATTGCTCTGATTTTGTGTGATTTTGGTGGCACAGAAGAATGGCAAAAATGTAAAGTTTGCCTAGGTTGGACTTGTCATCCTTACAATGAGGAAAGACCAGCCCACAAAGCTGTGGGGATGGTAGAGCGGTGGATTCAAATGCTTGCTACAACAATGGTCCCCCAATATAGAATAGTGAGTACAATTCAGGTAATCAAGGCAGTAGCAGTGTGTTTTTGTGGTTAGCACAAATCTTAATGACAAAACATACAATTTATGTGGTTTTACTTTATCCAAGTGCCACTTCTGTCCCCTAGCTACACCATTACCAAGCACAGTGTAGCCCACACTGTACATTCCCATGTAAAACTTTCATGATCCACCATACCTTCCAAACAGCAGTAATAATATGTCCCACACCCTGCATCCCAGATCACTCAAGCTCTATGGACTTTAATGTGCTCATGCAAATCAGTATGAAGTATGTCAGGTGTGGAATTCTATGGGTGCTGCTGAGGCAAGTGATTTCTGACGCAGCAGTTGAAGCACACCCCAGTAGATAAATGTGGCTGGCAGACTGTCAACACTGCAATGACAGCTGATGACTAACCTGTTACCATTTGGGTAGGACTGGGAGTTGTTTGGAATGTTACTGTGCATTCAATGGCCAGGTATCCAAGAGATTGTGGGCATGCAGTCAGGAGAGCCTGGGTGCAAAGTATGTGCGTATTTCTCCAGCTTTACTTAGCTTCAAGCCTTGTTTTAATACACTCAAGAGTATCATATCCAGGCTTTAGACTAGTAAAAGTCATCCTAAAAAGAAGGCAGCGGTTGTTTGGTTGAATTAAGCAATACAAGCAGAGAGGGTGTGCCAAACTGGTGGAACACTGACTAACCTACTGTCCGCCAAAAGACAATGCAGCAAGGTGACCAACCATGAGAAATAAGTGACCGTAAGAAAGACGTCAACAGCGTCACTCATTGACCAAAAACTTCTTAGGAATGTATAGTGAGAAGCCACTAATGATGCAACCGAACAGGTCAGTCCCTGTTGGATGACAGTGATTTAGTATTTACAGTAATTGGAGCAAATTGCCACACCTTTGCAGTGGACTGAGAAGCATACTTACGAAATTCAAGTACATCCATTTAGACAACTTTGTTTCAGCATCTGTGTGGTAGCATGCATTGTTCTGTTGAACAAAAATCCTTGGCTATCCTTAATTTCATGTGCTTTGGTGATAATATGATCTATAGTTCCTGTAGAATTTTACAAGCTACTACGAACCTCCAAAGAACAGACAGGCCTCAGAAATCAAAGCTCCCTTTCTAATCGAAACCTTTAGATTCAGAAATATACTCATTCATAAATGATCTGTCAGGAGGACTCCTATTAACTATGTCTAATCTCCAAGCCTTCAGAAAGCAGCTCTGAACACATCTCTTCCACCTCTACCAGAAATAATGCTCAACCTAATCCCAAATATTTCACAAGCTGGCTCAGCTAAATTGTTTTCCATATCCCAATTCTATGTAAAATATGCACTTTTCTACAAAACTTTCTGGAAATTCCCCATGTTATTTTTCCTCTGCTCTACCTCACTCCTACTATACAAAAAATCTAAGTATCTGGTTTTACCCAAAGCATTCAACTGATCAAAGTAGTGTTCAAGCTCCATGTAAATACTCCTAGTGCATTATGGTGGACCGTGGTATAAAATGATTTATAATATATTATAACGTGATATAATTTAATATAATATAACATAACATACCACAACACGATGCAATATAACATAAAATAATATAATACAATATAATATAATATATTGACTGTCTTTCCCAGTTTTCTATCAATTACCGGCAAGAGTAGTGAGGAATCTGGGACAGTACATTTGTATAACTTATTTGTTTTGTCAAGTGAAAACAAACAAAAATAAAATCAGTATGTAAGGCATGGTTCAGTACATTTTATTTCAATTCAGTCTACCCATGTGGATGTCAGTCGGTAGATAACAACCATAAAAGTATAGTACTGGTTTTCTCTGCTTCAATTTATCTGTGCCTTGAGCCACCTCAAATCTTTCCATAAAATATTCTTGTAAGCTGAGTCTTTTAACCTCTCTGTCCTGCTGAGATGTTCCCGTTGACTCCATTTCATCTAGACAGTAGTACCTTCTCTATGCCCCTATGTCTTCCTAAATATCCATGGGCACATACTGCTTTCATAAATAACCTTCTCCGTCTTCATGCAATAATCCTTGCCTATACACTACTTTCATCTCATCAGACATATCAGGCTTCCCCAGTCTCTTGCAATGTCTCTCTTGGTTACCATGAGTCTAAGATTGAAGCGGGTTAGTTTAGATCGTTAGGTCTACATCGTTTCTTATGACCTGCATGAAGACTGCATGTGATACTAATGATGAGAGTACTTTAACTATGTTACAGCAGTATGCCTGAATGGTCCTCATACAGTATGTGTAACAGTCCCTTCTCTTTCCTTACATAACAGACAATCGGTGCTTGCTTCCATCTCCAGCTTGAAGAGGAATATGCTCCTCTGGTAGCAGTCCAGGTGCAGGATTGTAGGCTGCATGGGGTTCTGTCTTATCTGTATACCTACTTACTCAAGTACATTAGGGCAGTGTTCTAATCAAAGGACTTGATCCCAAAAGACTTCAATTGATAGAGGACAGTCTGACATATTATTAGTTAGAGTTTTGCATATAGCAGAAATTGGTACTCCAGTTGGCTGCTCCACTAGAATCCTATATTCCAGGGTGCTAAAATCGGACTGTTTATGCTGCTCTATCGGACACATTGCCAAGGTGTGTTTCGACTGTATCTACTTGTATTCCTGTATGGGGGGAAAGTTGTAATCTGCCTTCAGCTGTGAAGACATATTCATGGTGCCCTGTTCCCGCTGTTTTTTTTACCACAGATTACCAATACAGTGAAATCTTTTTTCAATACATCCAATGGACTGGCTTTTACTTTCAGGGTAAAAATCATCACTGCCCTGTATAGCGTCACCCACAGTCGCACATACACTCTGTGCTTAGGGTTATTAAAGTATCTGCCAAATGAACAAAATAACCTCCACCTTCAGGAGCCCTTGCCTGGACAGAACTTCAAGGAGTACATTGCACTGGCTCTGGTAAGACAGTACGCTGCAATGCACATTATATAACTCAAAAGGCTTTCATTACAAGCAGTACACAGTTCCTTTATTATAAAAGACAACTGTGTTCACCAGTAAAACATCTGCCTACAGCAAATGCCCAGTATATATAGCATCTCCAGCTCCAGGCTACTGAATTTGCACGCAAAAGGTAGTTCTCTTGTACAGTCTGACAAAAAACGTTCACAAACCCAAAAAGCCAGACCTTCTTGCCTTGCCAACGCCTACTGAGCTCTGCAGTCTCTGTAATAATCTTAAATGCATGGAAAAACTTAAAATGATGCCTTGTACCTAGTTATTTTAGATTATATATTTAAACATAGCTGTTCTTGTAAACTCTCGATTGCTGCTCTTCGCTTTGTACACTGGTCTTAGAACTGTTAAAATGCACAGATAATCTCTCAGCTTCGTATTCATACCAATTGTGTCGTGTGTGCAATAAATACATGCAACCTAATATAGAATACTATACACTTTATGCGCCTTTTCTGCAATGTCAGAAGTCTGTGGAATTGGAACTCCATTTTTAGAAAACACTAATGAAAGTGCATGGGAACGACCGGAGGCAAAAAGTGTCAGTCCTTAGAGCTTTGTACACACACACCTTACAATAATTAGTTCAAAAATGAGCTACTCACTGGCCTAATAAGACGCTAAACACTAACCCTATATTTAAAATGTAATTTGCCCCTGGTTCAAATCAGCAAACTGATCCTTATATTACATCCATATGTTCTCATTCACACATAAGCAGTGCCAGAGTTTTAGAGGCGGGCACTTAAAATTTGAAGCATTGTACTGTGAAGGTAGCCAGTTGCCAATGTTTGGCATACATGTTGTTTTATAAATGGCAAGCATTAGTCTCTCATTTTGCTGCTTTACTTGTTGGCATTTGAATCGGAAACTTCTTAGTGTAAGTGTAAGGGATTTCCCATTTTCTATGCTACCGCTGCTATTCCTCATATTTATATCAACCAGATTAGTCAATGCAGCAATTAATAGATTCAAACATGCAGACTTTGCAAACACTGGATTAGATTCTTGATCCTACTGGAGGCGTACACAGGATAAAGCACTGTCATTTTTTAGATAATTATGGAGACATGTTTTAATGGACCAAGGGCATACTTGTGTCACCTGTGACCGCTGGTACTTGTAGCTTTCACAGAGGCATGCATGCTTATTTATGCTGCACTACAAGAAAATATTTATTTATGTATTTATTTTTTGATGTTGTGCAGTGCTACAAGACCCAAAGGGTTACCTGGGCGCTTTACATAGCACAGGTACTACTGCATACAAGTGGTTTGCAGAAGAACAGTTATATAGATTTTGTTACAAAAGAACAATTTGGACACTCCAAAAAGTTCAAACAGATGTCACACAACATGTAATAGACTTTTGCCTTGTAGATTACCTATGACTATCAAACAAAAAAACACAAAAGAAAAAGAAACACAAACAAAAACAAAAACCCATCCAGGTTCCAGTTATATTTCCAGCTTGGCTGAGTGTACAGGGTTGCAGCATGTTAACAGTTTAGTTTTTGTGAAGGTGACAAGGGCACCACATAGTAGCTTCAGTGTGAAGATAAAGAAATGTTGCAGCGAAACAGGATGGCGGCCATCCATTGGGGTAAAAGGAGCCCAAAAGATAGTATCACAAGGATGGGATAAAGAGATTACATGAGATTTCCAGGTCAGATTAACAGAGGAACCAATCAGAATAAAGTCCCCGAGAGAAGATGGGTACTTCCTGGAGAATTTAAGAAGCGGCAGTGGAGGTTGCCATTTACTTTGCAACTGCTTAGTTGCATGGTTCTTCAGTTGTAGTTCCACCACCACTATCCCTTTCCTGTACCATTGTTATTTTTACTCATTCTGTCCGTCTCCCCCCTTTCTGTACTTCTTAACTTATTATCTAAAAATCCTCAAAACATCATACAGCCCTCTCCTTAAGTCTCCAGGTTCTCCGAGTCATGGTAGGGATTCCTGGTACACTTTTGACTCGTTACTGTCAGTCCTCTGGCGAGTTTATGAAGACAGACTTGGAGGTGATAAAATAGTCATGTTTGGGTACTTATGTTTTTTGGACAGCACTGATTGCTAGGTGAATCTGGAGGGGCCAGTTAAGTATAATGTGGTAGAAAAGGCTGGTCGTAAAGTGAATAGGGAAATGAAGCATTGTTTTCAGTTTACAGTGATAGGTTTGACTGAACACGAGGACAACAGGAAGGAGGCCTTTGCTTTGTTTCGGCAGGATGGGGTACATTTTTTTTTCTTTTATTGGTAATGAGTTCTATTTATTACAAATAATGTGTAATTGCCAAAGAAACTTGCACTGAGAAGATGGCCATACAAGGTGGGGGATGGTTAGGAACAGCTGGATGTGTGTTTTTTAAGTTAGCTGTAGGGCAACAGTCAGTCGAAGCATACAGGCAGTTGGAGGGAAAACCATTTCATAAGTCAAAGTATGGGGGGGGCACTTGTGCAGGGTGCTCCTTGGGTGGTCGATCAAGCATTAGGCCAGACAGGTGTGGAGCCTTGCCAGAGAGACGTTGGCAGAAGGGGTACAGGAGAGTGCACTGGGACTAGTGTGAACGACGGTGAATGGAATGAAAGGGGGAGCGGTTTGAATGCTAGGAACTTCAGTTGTGGGTTTTTGCAGGCTAGGGGAGGCTTAATGATGGGAGGGGACAGGTCAAAATATTGTATTAATAAGGTGGGGTTGTTTCAATGTTTGTAATGTTGATTAAAGTTTAAGCTGCATACCTGTCCTCATAAAGCAGCCTTTTGCTCTTCAACTGGCTTGTTTTTTTCTGAGCCTTCTCGCCCAAATGTGAATTAGGTATGAAAGAGGAAGTATTGTGAATAGTTTTTTTCTACTTTATTGGCCACTAGAAAATATGATGTGATTAGGGCCAGTGAAATTTTGCAATTCTGCTGCTGTGGCGTTTTCCAAATAATAATGGATTTGTCACATTTACCACATAATCTGTCATCTGCTCCATAATTTGCAGATTGTGCACACAAAAAAAAGATTCGAGCTAAAACAAAAGTTACTAAAAACAAAAGAACACTTGTTGCCGCTCAATGGAATGCCCTTCACAAAAGCCTACAGGTCACTTTTCAATTGCCTATTGCTGAATTTTGAGTGTTAAACTGTTACTAATAAATTGGGATATTTGCCTAGACAGTGTTAACACGTATAAAAAAAGGCAGAATAGTGCAATAATACTGTCGCAAAATGTGTGACATTAGGCCGCAGGACTTTTTTCTTGCTCGCATAATTTGGTCAACCTAGGTGCATAACTGTAAAAATAATATGAACTGGGCCGCAGCAACCTTAGCACTAACCTATGGTGAACCTTACATACTTCTGATAATTTGTTCAATGCAAAAATTGATCCCTTTTTTTATTTCGATCTTACCCTTTTATTTTAACAAAAACGACCTTTCAATGCAAATATATAATGTTCGTGATACAAACCAAAGGTGATAATCACAGCCTGGACCACTTGAATTATGCAACAGGGGGTGACAAATTCTTGCTTACAGCTTGAGCTTCCCATGGAAGAGCAAACGTGATTCTGTCTGCATTTTCAATTGTACAAGCAAAACTACAGTATGTCATTTTCTGGCACTCTTTGTGGCACAGAACTCCCATCCACAGGATGCCAAGTCTCTTCGACTTTTCTGCACCTGAAGATACTCTTCAAACGTCACTACAGCCCGCTTAAATCTCGCGTCCCTTCAGATTATTGCCTTCTAACTTACTAAATAATGTTTTTTTTTTAGTGTGCAATTTCACCACGAAAATCAAATATGGAGCATGGCTGTTCGGTATGCAGTGGGTGTAGTGGCACTGGCCTCAGTGTAAGGGTTTTCCTGCACCTCTTGACTGCTTTTTACTACCCGAATAAAGGCAGCACGCTTGCGGATAGGCCTAGGCCACCCTTGTTATGCTACTACATCAATTGAGGAAGCCCATTTTTACTTTAAATGTAATAACCATTTGAGACCCGGAGCTGCTTTGAATCAGGATACCTACAAAATGGCGTTCACCTCAATCAGCCTGCGTCACTGTGCTTGTCCTCCATGCAGTAACCTACTTTGGACTGGATTTTAGAGTGCCCGTCTCTCATACGTCTACATTAAAAGTCCCAGACCGCAAAGGGACATTTATCCTTGAACACATAAGACATCAGTGAGACAGAGCTCTGGTCGGACGTCACGCACTCAACATTACCTTGAATCTTTTGCAAGTCTCAGCGAAAGCGAGAGCTTTGATAACATATCTTTTGGCAGCCGCTGCGAAACAGACAGAGCAGTGACCTACACAGAAGGATTTTAGACGGGAAGCTGAGGCAGCCTCATGCTGGCAAAGGTTGAAAACCCCTCGTCTGCGTCCTTTCTTCCCGTCTCATTGTGCCTTCTGTTCCCTGTGTTCTGTCAAAGTTCCACTCAATATGCCCTTCTCTTTCCAGGCCATCACTTGCGCCCGCAGGTGCACGTGGACCGTTTTGAGATTTTGTGCCATGACGAAAACCCCAATTAGTAATTCATCAGGTGTGTCGAAAAACAGAAGCCTATTGTGTTTCTTGATTTCAGATGGCGACCTTCTAAAAAATATGTTCCTTGAAGAAGCTTTATGAATTTTATTGTGCTGGATTTATGCGTCCCCATAGCAAGCTTTTGGGAGGCAACGCTAGCAAATTCCGGGCAGTTGCTTTTTAAGAGGAGGCCGGTATGGGCACGATGCAATGAATTTGTTGTTAAAAATAACTCCGGTGTACATTGTCAATGATGCCTAGATTTCTAATAATTTTTTTGAAGAGCATTGCAAAATGGTACAATTAAATGTGGGCTGTTTAAAATACCCAGTATTTGTAAGTGGGGCCTGTGGTATTTTCAGACTTGTGCTCCCATATTTGTTATACTTGACTAAAAAGGCACATTCTACCTTCCAGGTTTTCTGATTCATCATAGTGAAAGTGAAAGATTTTAATTTCTCACCTTAGCAGAAAAACATGCATAAAATCATTCAATGTAGAGTCAAAAAGCTAAACAATATTCAGTGATTAGGAGTAGCTTAGCAGCAAGGCTTTTCGAGGACCAAGGCCAAAATATATTTTGCCTTTTGTGTGCTCCCTTTCACCTAGAAACAAGGCCTTTTTCGCCCTTTCACTGAAATACGGACTACTCTTGTGCCCATGTGTGTCAGGACCTTAATGTTGTTCTATCCTTATTTTGCAACCGCAATACCACATACAAAATGAGGCATTCATACCATACAATTTCCTAAATTATAAAATAAACAACAATTTATTGGATTTAATGCAAAAAAGAAAAATATACAAATTGGTACTTAAAATATTAAATTTGCATGATTAGAGTGAAACAATGGTGGCTGTGGCTGACATCTCGTGGATGTAAGTGCTCAGGATGCGAAGATGGTGAACATCATTCTGTGAAATATGAAAACTGTGTAAGCATGCTTTGTATTGTATAGCAATTGCTTTTATGAAGCACTCAGTATACCCAATGAGGCGTTGAGGCACATGTACAATATATGCACCCACAAACCACTGGGACATATAAATATTCATGTTTGTCTCAATCATGTACAAATGTCTGAGTTAACAAATTCTTAAGAGGCTGTTTGTCGAGGTCTACATTTCTTGGCTGATATGACTTGATTTTTAATAAGTAAGCCTCACAGCGAGTTTCCCCAAATTAAACAAATACAGCCATCCAAACAAATGGAAACAAACACTGAAAAGGTGCTTCATGGGAGATCGCTTTCTGCTGGATCCGCATAAATTGACATCAGAGTGGAACTCAAGCTAGATACAAATAGGCACCATCATGTTGTATGGTCTAACTTCTTATTGCGACTTTATAGGCAGTCTGAGATGGCAGGCACAAGCACTGATCTAGTGCACCGTCAAACTGGTATGCTGTTTTACAATATGGCAAGGCCCATGCCGAGGTCCTGAGCTTATCCACCGGAACCTAAAACAAAAAAGACCCAGGCGAGGAGGCTTAAATAACCTTTATTTATTATTTTTTTTGAAAATCCAGTAGCACAGACTACAAAACAAGAAAATAAGTGCGGACAATGTGCAACATTTAACTAAGGTCTTAAGCTTCAAATGTTAAATGACATAGGACAACGGGATCGCTAGTCAAGGGGGTCAGGCACATTATTTAATAATAGGCCTAAGCAAAATTAAAATTATGGCAGGGAAATCCCAAAATGTATGTTCTGCAAAATGTCTGCAATTTCAGAAAATGTTGCATGAAGCTCTTTCATGTACCTTTTTTAAGTGAGTGTACAGCCCTCTTAGATAGGTCTCGCCAGATACCAGTAACTGACTGGTTCACACAGAAAACGTCTCACCAAGAGACATAATCTGTTTGACTGGTTTCCTGATGTTTACTTAAAAAAGTTATGCAAAATAAAGGCAAACCACATTCCGCTCTGAGATAGTAACTTCACAAAATGCTCATGGTTTCATGCAATTTCAGGAAATTATGAGAAAAAAATGAACTGTGCAATTTTGCACACCTCCATACAATACTACATAACTGGCCAATGAAAAGGCCTACCCAGTTCTGGATACGCCCTGAGTATGATAGAAACAACATTAACGCCTGTCATATTGTGATGAACGGTACTTAAGATCATTTTGCTTATGATATATTAATATTCTTAAATAAGAGCAAACAAATTGTTTGAACTGTTTATTTGCTACATAGACTTCAAGGTTTAAACTGTGCAGCACATTTCAAGGAGTCACACAATGCAGTTTAGGACACAGTCTAATGTTTAAGCGAGAAGAACACAAGGGTATTCTGAACAGATCCTGGTGAATGGTAGCCTCATTCAGAATAGAGGTTGAATTTAGGAAGTTCAGAAAAAAAGGAACTAGAATACACACCGGAGACAGCTAGAATTGATTGATTCTTGATGTTTGCCCAAACACAGCTAGCAAAACACTGCAACATGGTAGGGGAGAGCAATGTTATTCCTTGGTTTGAAATGGTTGCAGTTAAGTAATCTCCACACAGAACACTTCTGGAGTGTACTGGACGCATGCAGTAAACAGTTTTAAGAATGTGTTTTGGAAGGAAAAAACAACGCCATCGAATGGCACGACACACTATGCTATAGGCATTTGTATGCAGTGGTGTAGCGTGGGTTGTCAGCACCCGGGGCAAGGCAAGTAATTTGCGCCCCCTAACCCGGGGCAAGGCAAGTAATTTGCGCCCCCTAACCCGTGGATTTAGTCTCTTCCAAGATGTTGCGCCCGGTGCGGCCGGCCCCCCCTGCACCCCCCACGCTACGCCACTGTTTGTATGGCACTAAAAACCCAGTCCTGTTCAGATATCGAGGAGCATAGGGAACAGGTCTTGAGTTGTTCCCTAAATGTTTATGTTTGCCAGCAACTAATTTACACTTGAAGCATCCCACATCTCCTAGAATTGGCCTATACAAATATTGGAGGCCAGATGGACATTAGCAGAGCACTGTGGTACAGCCAAGTCTTTTGCCTGAGCCACGTTCGACATAAGGGTCCAACACAACCAATCTTGTGAAGTGGCTGGTAATTCAGTTTCAGGCTTGTGGGTTTCTGTTGAAGATGGATGCAACTGCTTGTGCACACTTTGAGTTTGATGAAAGATCATTTGGACCACGAAACCTCAGCCTGAAAGAGGTGGCAGCCAAAGTAATGAAGTGGTTGCTTTATTGCAGGTGCACTTCAGAAGGCTACCAGACTGAGATTTCTGGTGACCTGCAATATGAATTCTCTGGGTCTAACATGCAGTGCTTAATTTTTGCCGGTGATTGGCAGTGCGAAAGTTCAAGACCAAAAGAGAGAAAAACACATAATAGGAAAGAAGGAGGAAGAGAAAGATGGAACAAACCTCACAGAAGGAGAAAACGGAAACCTGAAAGAGTAAGGTAAAGAGGCAGGTAATGTCTGCTACTGGATTAAAGAGGCATGAGGTATATTCCAGACTACACAGCTTTAGTATTAGGTGCACTGAGATGTTATAGCACAGGCTTCTGAGCAGAGCTTTGGGCACCGGCACTAATTGTTTTACAAATTAAGCACTGCTGATAGCATAGGAACTGCCTCAGATGAGCCCTTTAAACATGTGATAGGTGGCAATGAAAAGTTTGTGGTGTTCAACACAGCTCTCCAATAGATGATGGGTTCAATTGTTCAGAGCCACATTTTTGCATTTTAATATTGAGGCTGTGGAAAACAGATCTCTCTGCCTTTTTTTGTAAACGTTATTTATTCTTGATTTCTATTAATGTATTTGAATTTTTAATCAAATTTAAAGAAATGTAATAAAACTAGAGCACTCGCTTGAACATACAGGTTTGCAATAGAGGAAGATGGCCGGTGCTTTGCGGTCTTGAGTGAATTTGGAGTTACCAGCAAAAGGAAGCTGCCATTTTAGATCAGACCACGCTCAAATGCACCACTTGCCATGAAAGCTCCACCTAATTAAAAAAAAACAGTAGTCCGAATTTCAATTGCCTACAAATGTGGAAACACACCAGAAACCGATTAACATTATGCAAAGTAGAACAATTTCATTTAAAAGAAGTTTGTTAGACGGTTACAGACAGATATAAGATGCCGTTCTAGAAACTCCCGAGAGAGAAGCACGCTCCTTACATCAAGTGGATGCTAGCTTGCCAGCAGACACCTGACACATCATGGCACAAGAATCCGTCTCAGTATATATGAAGCACTTTTTACGTATACATTCAACCTGCCTATTAGAGAGGCGTAAGCGAGAGAATATTTCTGCATCAGAAATCTGAATGCCTCTTTCGTAACATGATTATAAAATATGCAGAATGAGTTATACATGTTCCCTGGCTCTACCAAAACCACGTTTGTACAGAAAATTTCCACTGAACCCTCAGGTTCACTGGATAGCACGCTATATATGGGGTGGCAAAGGGG
Organism: Pleurodeles waltl; assembly: GCF_031143425.1. NCBI lineage: Eukaryota > Metazoa > Chordata > Amphibia > Caudata > Salamandridae > Pleurodeles > Pleurodeles waltl. The sequence continues at coordinate 1,038,474,770 of NC_090444.1, read as the reverse complement.
GAGCCTAAAATGGATGTGACCTTATAAGAGTATTTAAGAAACATCTAAAGAGCCCTGGCTCATGTAACTAAGGATGCAGCCTAATATATTGGAAACGTAATACATTGCTTGACGAATTCCTATATATATTTTTATTGAACGACAAATAACACAAATTAGCACGCAACAAGATATTCATTCAACAGTGTCAGTAGCACTGTTATCTGTGGCCATGAGCAATAGAACACTTGACAAGGTAAGTTTAAAGTTGTGCTTTGCATTGATCGCTTGCTATGGCTACTCTTCTAGAGTCAACTATACAAAGGGAATAATTTTGTTATTCAGCTGTAAGGAAATTGTATCTTAGACCCTGGGATGCCAGCGGTAACAACCACAGAATCTGTTTTTATGCTTTTCCAGGGCTCAGTTTTAGCAGGGCTGGGCACACTTAGCGCAAGGCTGTACGGGGCCAAAACAACTGTGTGCAGGAGTACAGGTCCAGCTGAGACCAACACACTGTACTGTGAACCAGTTCTATGTTCAGAACACAATAAAGTGGTATGTGAAGATGTGGAACGGTAATTTTTTATCTGCTTGGACAGCTAGATTGAGCAAGGATCTGGGACAGCTAAACGATGGCTCTGCATACAAAGATGGTTTGCAGAGTCTTATATGTGGCACACAAACAGGTATTGTTGGAGTGTGACGTCCAAGAAAGCTGTAGGATATGTTGTAAACCAGAAAATGACTTAGACAGGCATGGGTACTCGTCAGACCACTTCACAACCAAACACCCTAGTAAAATCATACTCAAGGACCCTTTGGAACAGCCGGCACAAACTAGACTTCATCCAAAGGAGGTCTGGTCAAAGTTAGCAATCTCATAGCCCCTTTGTACTCTGCACTACCCAGACATACAGATTCCCTTAATGGTTGACCACTGCTAGCACATTTGAAACAGAATTGTAACTTACCTTGATGAAACAACTTACAAATAAATGGTACTAAAAATAGAGTTATAAAACTATAGGAACATGGCACTGCAGTAGGAATAATAAGTAAAACACATTTGGAGCATTTCCCAAAATATAAACAAATACTGTAAAGACAACATCTACATTACTTGAGATGTGCATTGCTCAAATCTCACATGAAATGTGTTTGCTATTATCACGAACAAGGATGTCATCAGCAATAGTTTAAATGTCCAAAGGTCCTAGGTGAAAGGTTGGAAAAGGTTTGAAAAACAGACCATTTAAAACAGTTTGAAAAAAAGAAAGTCAACAATGACTTAATAAAAACACAGTTAAAAAATACAAATTCCCGCCCAAAAAATTTAAAAAACAAAAAAACACTTCAAAAAAATGCAACTGGAGGGGTGGGATACAACAGAGGAGTGGAGGGAAGCAGTAGGTGAGGGAGAAGTCATAACAGGTTGGTAGTGGGCGGGGTCCAATAGGGATTTAGCTTGGAGCAAAGGAGGATGTCAAGGCGAAGGAAGAAAGACAAAAAAGAATAATCTGAGTACATAGAATAATGTGCACCAATTAAATGAATTTTAAGGACGGTCTAAGAATGTAAAACATGAAGACTATGACTAAAGAAATCATTGCAATGTAAACTAAACTAGTGGTTCATTATTCTGTATATGGCAGCTATGAGAAGAAATACAAACTATTCTTTGTGGAGTGCAAGATGGAATATTTGTATTCAACTGAAATACAGATAGCTGTTAAACTGAGAATAAGTGGTGAAACTTATTCACTAAACAACATACTATATATGTAACAGATTTGGTATTGAGGTATTCAAGGTATACAACCTCACAACTGAATGATTAAATTTAATTCAATTTGGTAATTTATCGTTTCTTCTTTTGTGTCATACTTAGCTTCTATGTGCTTTAAATTTTCCCCTATTAAAAACATCTAAGCAATAATTGCCTGGATGGAGCAACCCCCGTTTTTCTATGATTAGGGAATTTTGCTTTTACTCAAAGTAATTCTCAATGGATATCAAAAATCATATTTGAAAACACCTCAGTCTAAGATTAGTACATTATAACATGCTTTAAAACAGACACAGGTGACCTGGAAGCAACTGATAAAGTTGACCTCTAATAAATTAAGAAGGACTACAGAGAACAAATGTAGTCATTCCCTGATGACCGTTTACAATGACTGACTTTCTTTGTCAAAGAAAATAATTTCCTATGTGATCAAAATATTATTCCCCAGAATACACACCAAAGGTAAGAGCACTCCAGTAACTTACAGACTTGGGTTTATAAACGTGAACCTTTTAAGGTGGTATAACATTCTAATAATTTTGTGCAATCTGAAAGGATCCATTACAATTTAGCTTTACTTCAGTTTTGCTGAGATGGAGCTGTGAAGAACTCTGCATCATTCAGAATTGGTTGGGACCTGATTCGTAGGAATCACAAGGGGTGTGTGGTTACTGTAACGGGAAGATTTGGGGTTATCCCCCAGACCAAAATTCACAGATCGTCAAGGTCTTGGATTTCTTATATAAAGTTATCAGTAAATTGAATATCATTATTTAAAACCTGCTAGGACATGACAATCATTTCACTTTTCTCAGCAGGCAACGTGACTCATTGCCTACTACGATCTGGCAAATGAACAGCTGCACGTGACTGTGAACTAGTCACCAGGAGGAAAAGAGAAGTTTGATAGTAATATTTACAAAGAATTGGAGGAGATTCCGGGATTTTATTCACTGTGTATCAATTTCCAAAATTCTGAACGCGCTCACTAAGTTTTATTGCATCAGTTCATATTTAATTCAAAAGCAAGCAAAGGTCTAAATCAAAAAGTATGTCCAAGATGTCATTTGAATTTAAATTTCTATCATATATTTTCCAGTGGCCCGTTACCTGTAGTATTTCTTGTGTTTACTTGAAGAAATGATTTAGAATTGCTTGTGATAATACTGAGGTATTTGTCAAATTAATCATGGGTGACATTCCACTGACCTGCAAATATGTCATGGAATAATCATTGTCATTACTCTGACCACTACATGGATTCTGATTTCATGTTATGTTTTGGCAAAAACCCATTGCACCATTTGTCATTGAATGGGATAATTTAGTCCTGCTGATGTGGACGGGAAAAAATAGTGTATATATATATTTTATTTTTCATCTCTTGATTGGTCCTTCACAGTTGTTCCAAAACACCCACTTCTCACATAACAGAACGAAGCTATTAATGTTTTTAGCACCTACTGTGCCTTTTCCAGCCTGCATTTTGTTAATGCCTACTGCGCCTCTGCCAGGATGTATTCTGTGAATATGAACTCTTATGTTTTGTGACCTTTTTTATTTCTCAGTATTTGTAGTTTTTCCGCAAATAGAATTACTGTGCAGTTGTATCTTTATTCATATTTGTCTTCTATTCCCTTTCTAAGGTGGGATCATCGGAAGCACCTGTGGCCTCAATGATTTAATGGCCTCTCCCACAAGATTTGTCCCACTCCTTGCTGAATTTTCTATTGGATCTGTTTGTGATTCTTTGTGACTCCATCATAGGGTTCTTATTTAAGACTGCAGCCTTTCCTGTAAACTTTCAGCAACATTTAAGTTATTTACATCATCTTTGATGATGGATATCGTAGAACCACAACATATCTCGTGCCAAAGGTGACATATGTTACTATTGCAGTTTCACCAGGCTTTGTGTCACAGGACGGTAACTTGTTACACTTAACTAGGCTGAGGCAGATATTATTCTGGGCAGTCTACTTTTTTGGATTCAATTACTTCTTAGACGTTACATATTGACAAAGAGAGGTACAAATTATAATATTGGTAAAAGTAGTCTATTGCAAGCTCCTCTTGGATGAATTTGAACTGTGTCTCAAGATTACACATTTTACAAAATACAGTGGCAAGTCTGACCTCTAACAGAGGAAGGGTGTGTTTATTTGGATAGGAAAGGATGTAAGGCTCTTATTTAACCAGTCGCAGTGGAAAATGGGAGTGGGCTTGACCATGGGACCGCTTAGGGTTGTTTTTCAATATGGAAGTGTATGTATCTTGTATTTGTGTGGAGCACACCTAGTCAAAAAGGGAGCGGAGAGGGGTGCTGATTAGGAAGTGCAAGTGTGTATATGAATGCAACAGAAACTATCTAGAAATAGGGAGGTCATGATTCTTTGTAAGTGCTGCCTGACCTCCCGATGTCTTGACATACCTCTTCTTGGAAAGGCTACTAAAAAGACCAAGTAAGGAGAAATTTGACCCTTAATGAGATTATAGATGGCAGACGTCTTAGCTCTGCGGAGTATGTGAGAATTCAGTGTGTGCATGGGCTGCAGACAATTATACAGAGTTTGAAAAAGTGTGTTAGAAGAGTTTTTTTATAAGTGTTTCATGCTGGTGCAAATACTGGGCACAGCTGTGCAAAGAGATTTTCAACTTGAAATTACTTTTAATCCCTCAGAGAACTGTCTTGTAGCAAAGAGAACTGCCATCAACCACTGCCTAAAACACTGACACTCATTTACATGTGTTCTTTCAAACACCGGATCTCGTGCTTCCACAAAGAAAACACTTTAGGCAGAAGACAAGTTTTTAAAAATCGACATGTCCAACACTAAAATCACTCATTTATTTTTGGTCACCAATCTGGCCATTTTAAGGCCCTTTGCTTCACTGGCCAATGCATCCCTGGTGCAGCCTTACTGTAGCAAATGGTGGATAAAAGAAGACGCCCAATGTAATAGGTGGCCAGAAGCCTACCTGCACCAACTTAATCCACCACTCCACTGCAATTCCAAATGGAGTTTGGTGGCTCTGTAGCACACAGCTACGGCCAGATTAAGAGCCAAATGCATTACAGTTCTCAAAATACCTAACTAATTAAATCCACCTCTTCACACAAGGACCATTTCTGAGCTCGATCAAATAACACCTGCATCAGATCACCCAAACTTGCTACAGAGTAATAGGGAAACACATTTTGCACATGACAACACCCATTCATGTAACAGACTGCCTGATAATCTTCATTAAAATCAATCTCAAAGTGTCCAGGAAAACATCAACACTAATTTTCCTGAATCTGCACCCCAGCCTCCCAGGCTTACCACAAATGCCTAGACGTTATTAGATTTGCCAAGTTGTGCTATCTAGGAGTATTGCTACGTAAGTGCATCCTACATGCCACAGCACATCTTATGCAGGTCCTGTAGAAATATTATTACATCACCCACCCACATCCTGATGGAACTCCACTTGTTTCTTTTTCAGTCATGCCGCAGTATCAAAATCAGCAGCATAATTTACAAAGCCATCACGGCCAGCATTGTGGTAATGGTACAGACAGACTCACCATCCCTGGTTGATCTTGGCACCCTCGCAGTAAGAACAATACCAGACTTGAGACTAAGAAGTGTGAAAAAAAGAAAAAACTAAGCAGCAGGATTTCCCCATCTATGCATTCAGGGTATGGAACAACATATCTGTATCCATTAGAAATGCCCTAACACTGCTATAACACAGGTGTAAGGAAACAGGCTTTTTGCACCCCACCCACTCACTTTTGCCCCATTTGCACTTCAGCTGCTGCTTTTTCACATCTGAGAGTACATGGAGCCCTGCTAAGCAGACCTCAGTGCCAGTGTTCTAACCCATCACAAAATGTATGTAAAATTGGCACAACTGACTTACTTATTAGTCCTTACCATATGGTACCGAGGATACCCAGGCCATTTAAGTCAGTGTGTCCATCCAGGGCTGCAGCACTGATTCTGCCATCCTGTGTGTCACAAAGTACAACATGGCTCCCAGCCTGCAACTGTAGCCTGAAAGCGCAGTTTTAAAACTGGTAGCTTGACTTTGCCATTTAAACCAATGGCAAAGCCCCCACTTCTCTTAACTAGATATATAAGTCTTGCCTAAGGAAGACCTAGTGAGCCCTCAGACAAGGGGATATATATTATTAAGTAGAACATATACTTTAATATGTCCTAACAGCAAAACTTCCAATTTGACGTTTTGCTGTGGGAAGGTTAGTATCCCCATTGCCTAATACCGAGTTACATGCAAACAATTCAGTTCTGCTAACTTCTGAATTGGATGACTAAAATGGGTACTCAAAGGATTCAAATTAATTGAGGCATTAAACTCAACTTAATGCCAATGTAAAATTTAATGTTACTTTTGAGGAAAGGCAACTTTTAGAAAATTGCCACTCTGATACCCAGTTTGTCCAGTGGCCTTGCACGGTTGCTGGCCACCAGACAACCTTCTGCCCTTCTGGGGAGTAGGGTGAGTGACTCTCAGGCTCAGGAACAAATAGAGACCTGCCAGAGAGGGAGGTGTTACCTCTTGTTTGTAGGAAGACAAACAGGGTGTTAGCCTAAAAGGTGAGCATCAGTGGGGAAACTGCCTTGGTGGGCAAATGGTGATCACTCATGTAGGGCTGCCCCTTTGTTCAGGTAGATATGCTGGCAGTAGCAACAGAGAGGGGACACCAGTTGTCAAACTGTTTTTCTCGCAGGCATGTAACCCACAGGTAGCCACACCTCTAGGGTGGACTATGACACTCCTAAACTCCAAGGAAGGTTCGGACATCAGAATAGTGCACCCTGGGATTGCTATATGGCACACACAGCCAGACTTCGTCATAAGGTGCAAGGGATCTGGGTAGCCCATTGACCAGTGACCACATCGTCACCCAAAGGCACTTTCTGGGCATAAATATAGCACCCCTGACACCCTGAACCTCAGATGACAATGGAACTTGAAGGATTGCTCTGCTGTCCCCTGGTCCTAGCAAGAGAGGTTGCACCAACTGCTTGTCTGCACCTGCCGTACCCCAGGCTAGCCAAGAGAGGACTGTGCCTGTGGCTCCTAGCTCATGGAAATGTTGCTTCCGAGACCCAGACCAGAGAGGTGACTCCAAGGGTCAGTCAGCTGACCCCCTGCAACTAGCATCAGGGTCATCAAAGCTGAAGTAGCCCATTCCGGCATTTTAGTAGACACATTCTTCAAATCGCCGCTGTCTGCTGACTGGCAACCCAAGAGACCAATCCTCACAACCAAAGGTTGTACCCGAGTCTGCTTGACCCAAAAGTGTCCTCTGAGTTGAGATTGGTAGCTAAAGACAGACGCAAGCCTCCACCAAAGAAAACTGCTGGACCCGCTGTGTATGGAGATCGATATCCCAGCTATCGCTGGCTTTCTACAGGCTCAAAGAGGACTTCCAGGGACTCTGTCCCCCTTGGCCAAAGTCACCCCACTTTACCATAGACAGAGAACAACAAGGCCACCCTCCCAAAGGCCGCACAGCACCCACAGCATATTTCAGTATCCTTAGCATCCTTCAGCCCCAGCATCATGACCACTCCACTGAAGTCTATGGTGGTATTGATGGAAAATGTGGAACTAGACTTGAGACTGCTTTGGTGAACAGGTAACTGTCCAAATACTCTTTATTGTCCCCCTGACCCTTTCCCTGTTGGGCCAGAGTAGCTGAACACAACTCTTTCAAAGTTTCTTAAAGTTTCCAAACTTTATTGTTACCAACGCTTGTTGAGATTTACATGTTACTTAAAAATCTATATCTAGAACCCTCTGGTGGATTTTGGTCTGTTTGGGGTTTAAAATTTCATGAAAATATAATCTATTTTGATTAATTTGTGTTGAATTTGTGTTCAGTGACTTTCTTCTTTCGTTGTTTGGTGATTCTATATGTTTTACTATCATTCCTTTGTTTTAGCCTTCCTGCTCAAAGTCACAGCTATCCGGGGTTGAGCTAGTGGTTTTATAAATAAGTCTGAATGGATCCAAGCAAGCCTTGCGAGTGTATTGCCCAGTAAGGTCACACAAGCATACCATATAATAAACCACAATAGGAAAGAGTTGAAGATGCACCTCTTCACAGAAACACTACCTGACAATGTAGTAATAGTATTTCTGCTCCCAGAACCCAGCTACCTTTCTATCACTCATTGACTTTGTGCATGCTTCTGACTCAGCACAGTGCTCTGCTGCCTTTTGACTTGGTTCACCCTATACAAATATCACATACATACTGTAAGAAATTCACCTTTTCTGTGTGGTCACTATGGAGTTTTCACCTTTTGGGGGACCTTATATTTTGCTGGCTTTAGAACTCTGTGCGCTTTAACCCTACTAACCAGTGGAAAAGTGTCTGTGCTCCTTCTGTAAATATGGTAGACTTGGCATACTAATAATTCACATTATTTCAGTGGCCCTGAGCATGATGTATCACACCAGAAAACTTGAATGTTCTATGTGCTGTTCTCAGCGGTGATGAGTTTTAGTCACATAACTGTATTTTGAACGAACGAATATATATATATATATATATATATATATATATATATATATATATATATATATATATGTGTGTATGTAAAAGAAATTTGATCATTATTTGGCGTCGGTGCCTGCGTACTTCAAGGAATATTCAAGGAATCCAGAACCCAGCTACCTTTCTATCACTCATTGACTTTGTGCATGCTTCTGACTCAGCACAGTGCTCTGCTGCCTTTTGACTTGGTTCACCCTATACAAATATCACATACATACTGTAAGAAATTCACCTTTTCTGTGTGGTCACTATGGAGTTTTCACCTTTTGGGGGACCTTATATTTTGCTGGCTTTAGAACTCTGTGCGCTTTAACCCTACTAACCAGTGGAAAAGTGTCTGTGCTCCTTCTGTAAATATGGTAGACTTGGCATACTAATAATTCACATTATTTCAGTGGCCCTGAGCATGATGTATCACACCAGAAAACTTGAATGTTCTATGTGCTGTTCTCAGCGGTGATGAGTTTTAGTCACAGAACTGTATTTTGAACGAACGAATATATATATATATATATATATATATATATATATATATATATATATATATATATATATATATATATATATATATGTGTGTATGTAAAAGAAATTTGATCATTATTTGGCGTCGGTGCCTGCGTACTTCAAGGAATATTCAAGGAATCCAGAACCCAGCTACCTTTCTATCACTCATTGACTTTGTGCATGCTTCTGACTCAGCACAGTGCTCTGCTGCCTTTTGACTTGGTTCACCCTATACAAATATCACATACATACTGTAAGAAATTCACCTTTTCTGTGTGGTCACTATGGAGTTTTCACCTTTTGGGGGACCTTATATTTTGCTGGCTTTAGAACTCTGTGCGCTTTAACCCTACTAACCAGTGGAAAAGTGTCTGTGGTCCTTGGCAAATCTAGAGTAACGCAGGGCAGAGCAAGTCATTGCCTTGTGTTACTCTGCCCCAGGGAGGATTTCAGTGGTGAAGCGTGGGTGTTACTGCACATCCACCAGTGGTTTTTGGCGCATTCAGAGATTTACCATGAGTTGTAGACCTGGGAAACATCAAAATGCTATGCCTTCCCAGGTGAGGCGTAACGAAGAGAAATATCTTTATTTCTCCTCGTTTTTCCTTTTTCTAAGTGTGCTATATTCTGCGGCACATTTAGAAAGAAAAAAAGCCTCAAAGGATTGTTTTTGTGCAGGAAGGTGCCCCTTCCTGAACAAAACAATTCTGTCTGCAATTTAAGCACCTGCCTGTGGTGGTGCTAGGCAGCCAAAAGTGCACTTGTGCAAGGAGAGAGCAGAAGTGTGCCACATTATCATAGATATGACACACTCCTGCAGCACAGGGTAGCAAGGTGCCCCGCTATATTGCTTGAGAAAATGATAAGTATGGCCCTAAGTGTCTCCACTGAGGCCCTGGGGGGAACTGTACTACTGTTGTTGTTTAGGATTTTAAAAGCAAAGTCAGAAGGTAAAATGATTGACCAGGATGAACCTGGTTAGTGTAGCTGACCCACACTCTATCGCAGTCAGGCTCAAATTGCACCTAGATTCCGGTCTACTGTGACAGGGCCGGCTCCAGGGCGATGCAACCGGTGCCACTGCACCAGGTGCTGACTTCTGGTGGGGGCTCCATTTGCAAGTATATTATGGTTTTGAAAGCACTTGCTGCCGCAATAAAAATGCCAAGATAACTCTGGTAATTAATGTTCTTACTGAAAAGAGATCAGAGTTTTGTCAACTGGAAGTTTTGAGTCATCGGAAGGTAGCGCAGAGAGTTAATATACCTGCTGCAAAGAATGTGTACCATGCAGATCACAAAGTGCACATAATGTAAACAGATCAGTGGGTTAATGCTTTCTTTGCAAAGATCCTTTTATTACTTGCAGTTTATAAATAAAATCCTAATGTAGAACAATGAGATATTAACTGTCATCAAATAGCTTCATGCAAAATGTAAGGTATAGAGAATTGTTATATCGGTATTTCATTATCCTAATATTACAAAAAGAGTTTATTTGGGTATAAAGCAAGTCTTATTATTAAAGCGACCCCCAACCATGGTGTAACGGGTTAAATTCTGAGCTTGTGCATCCCAAACTAAACCCTCAAACTACCAGTATGGATGATATGTGACTCCTACATCTTGTAGTTCACTGTCTTATGAAACATTGCCTATATGTTGATATACAAACTTATGATTGATTGTCTCTCTGTAATGTGTGTGTGATGTAAAGTGCTCTGACACCCTACACTGGTATGAGTGGCTTTATAAACATGAATGCATCTGAGAGAGAGTGGTTGTTGAGGCTTCATGGACACTTTTAAAGGGTGGTAGTGAGAGAATCCGTGGGGAAGGTGGTCATTGGGGGGGGGTGGCGCAAACAATCATTGTTGCACAGGGCACCACCAAAACTAAAGCCAGCCCTGGCCTCTGACTGTCACTGGTGCTTTGTGGCACTATTTCTACTTAAAACGCTACAAAATCATAGGTCCTGTTCCCCTTAATAGAGTTTTATCATTTTGGTGGCATTTTGTTTATTAAAGTTTACTCTATTTTTCGAATTCAGTTTGAGATTTTTTGTGTTTTGAATTTACTCTGTTACTGTTTTTTTAATGCTTTAGTACTTTACATGCTGTCCTACATTAAACCTATCTTCTCTGTGCCATAGCTACTAGTGTTGAGCTCATGTTCATTTAAGGATTCAGAAGGTTCACCCTGACAAGAGTTGTGAATATTCCTTGAAGTACGCAGGCACCGACACCAAATAATGATCAAATTTCTTTTACATACACACATATATATATACATATATATATATATATATATTCGTTCGTTCAAAATACATTTCTGTGACTAAAACTCATCACCGCTGAGAACAGCACATAGAACATTCAAGTTTTCTGGTGTGATACATCATGCTCAGGGCCACTGAAATAATGTGATTCAGTAGCCTGTGCTTTTTCTTCATGATTATGGATCTGCCGCTTTTCACACACTATCTATCATTTGATTCACAATTTGCAGATTTTAACAAAAAATAGTTTCTCACTCAAGCTGATCAAAAGTTACTAAAATATGTTGACACGTGTTGTAACGCAGACAGTAACCTAAACCCTCACATTGAGTGGGGTGCAACGTGAAAAACTGGGGGTCAAACTTTGTCCCGTTATAAGACTAGCACAAATACTGGTAAATCATAATTTTTGTGCACGAATTACCAGAAAGTGCGTTGCAACATGGTGCGAAATGTGGACACAAAACTTTGTACTGGGAGAAATACCTTGCACAACATTGGGCGCAAAAAACATAATTACCCAATCCATCCAAATTGTTTACCACAAAAGCAACTATCGAGCTCAAAAGCACATTTGATACTTATACCTGTAAAAAAATCTGATTAAAAGATTGATCAAAATCTTGTAAGGTCTAGAGATAGTGTGGCCAGATTTTGAGGAGCAAAAACCGGGACAGGTCAGACATAAAAGAAGGACTAAAGACATTACTCTAATTTTTATATCTGGCATGTCCAGTTTTTTTGCATAGCTTTGGGAATGTGTGCCTATGTGTGTGTGTGGATGTATATATATATACACACACTCAAACACACACATTTACAAGACTACATATATAAAATTAGCTATGGCTTGACCTCCCACCCTGTACCCCAACCTGTCCCCACCCACCTTTCTGCTCCCCACTCTGTCTCGCTGCTGGGAGCAGACAGACTGTTGCCTGACAGTAACAGATAAAATACTTTAATTATTTCACAGTTTGTAGGCCTCTTTAATTTATGCATCCCAAGATGATCTGACCTTTGTCCCAAAAAAACGGGACATTTATTTAATAATCTGACCTTTGTCCCAAAAACCGGGACATTTATTTAAAATTAAGAGAAGCGTCGGGACACCGGGACAGTCCTCTAAAAACCGAGACTGTCGGGGAAATCCGGGACGTCTGATCACCCTAGAATGCTCCAAGCCCTTTATGGAACCTAAAAAATGTTTGCCATTTTGCTTTACCAAATCCTTTTCTCGTTCATTTTCACATTATTTTGGCCTGCCCTCGCTTCATTCCCGGTCTCACTGAAATGTTTGCTGAAGGGAATTCAGAAATGACATGGAAAATAAAAACATGCCTTTGCGTTGCTGCTATAAACGGCGCCGTGGCGACTTCGAGGCTGGAGCGCTTGGAGTGACATTAATGTGCTGGGAGCTTGCCGCCGTGGCGACTATACCTCGGAAGGCTTTCATTCCCTGCTTCGACGACTTAATTGCCAGAACGCCTTACAGGTCGCCTTTGTGTGATGTGCTTGAGCTGAGGTGCGGGGGGTGGCGGAGCGGGGGACCGGTAAGGAAACTTGCATTTAAAGCCGCAAGAGGCACCCTTTTAATTGAGTGTTGCTTCTGTGATGGGAGGGGGAACTCGTGTTGCGCGGGACTCTCATTGGCCGCTACAGTTTTACTACAGGGGCTAATGAGCAGGGGTCTGGGACGTCGGCTGGTGAAATACAGGAGTGGAGAGATGTACTGACTCTCACAGTCTAAATAAAGTTCGTGCAAGCACCACCTTCGCTTCAAGTCCCTGCAAGTTCCAGGCACTCGTCCTACGCTCAAACACTGTGTGTTGCCACAAGTTGGCAGGGCCTGCAGGACACAGGGAAAGAGCGCATCTGCGGTGGAAAATAAGACTGTGACTTCTGACTTCATCGTTAGTGGAGCTGATTGCTTCCCCAAAGTAGCTGTTGAACGTATGCAGCAGTGTTTAATTTGTAAAAAAACAAAAAAAAAAAACGACATAAGTGCCAGGACCCTCGCCGGAGGCCACTCCACTGCCCCAGCCAGCGCTGCCAATAAGAGTACCAACATAAATACTAATCATCACACTCCTACAAGCGTGACTATTCAGGGTATTCTCGATCCCCCAACGCTATCAGAATAGCTTGGTCGACAGGTAGTAGTCATTTAGAATGTATAAAGAATGAATATACAACTGTTGTTGTGGTAATCTCTAAATTAGATAGAAAGCACCACCATGTGGTAGACCATCATAAGTGCCAGTGTTGACAAATAAATACTGTCCCGAGCAGTGAAAACCACAGAGTCAAATTAAGCACTGCTATGTAGGGGCAAACAGTGAAGGCCCGTCATTCATATTTGTATCCCTAAATCGGTTTATACTGCCATGTGCTACAGAAGGTGAACGGTCCCTGATCCAATGGGCTGTCACTGTCTGATGGCAATGTCACTGGGCGATAGGGTTAGCTGCTTTCCTGATCCTGGTGCTAAAATAATCTTTATAGTGGGGGTGCTGCCATAAATGTTACATCACTGAAGCCATAGGGATTGGGAAAATTCCAAGCGTCATACAAAGTATAAGTGTATCAAATGGGTTTAGCAAGTGAGTGGTAAGGGAGTAGGATATAGTTGGTGCTACATCGTGGATCACACTGTCAAAAATATATTAGTAAAGCATGGTGTGGTGCATACTGTCATTTACAGACTGCAAACTTTCCATTGCAACAACCTCTAAATTTGCACAGGCACATAATTTTTACTGATAAAACTATATAGCACACAAATGATAATATGTGAAATTTGAGTTTCAGCGAAGATTTATCAGTTGCGTATCACTAGGTAAAGTGGTCTGATTTATTTTGATCCTATTAAAATGTTTGTTTCTATCACAATTCACAATTACAAAAATATCTTCTTTTTTACTTTCATAACTGCTTATATATTCTGAAATTTTCGTACAGTTCATTTACAGGTAATTACATTTTGTTGTGGATTAGGAAAAATACATCCTACAACCTTCCCTTTTACACACTCTGTACCTCAGCAAGATTCTCACACAGTTAAGTATACAAAATCCCCTCACGTTGTAGTGAAAGGAAGTAAAAACCAGGTCCCATGGTAAAAGAATAAGCTACAATTTGACAGAAGACGTAGGCTGACATTTGACCTCTATCTCTTAAGCACAGCAAATTATAAAAACAAAATGAAAATGTATCCTTATTGCTCATTTACCTTTTAAACTTAAACATGGTTATTTTGGGTGTAGTGCAGCATCCCCCCTCACTCCAACTTCCAGCTCCTATGGCGAATGATCATGTAAAGACAACTCACTGAGAGTGTAAGGCCTCAGATGGTGGAATGCCCCAGCCGGTAAACGTCCTAAACTACGTGGCCTAAGCCAGATGGACATTCACAACCCAAGCGGAACAATGCCTGCCTTACCCACGACTGCCTTGTTCTCTGCCTTAACCACGGATGTGCCTAAATCACGAATATGCATGGTTAAGGCAGGGATCGGTCTGGTGGTGCAAAAGGGCGGAGAGAAGAGGAGGAAGGATCAGGAGAGGGTATGTTGAGGTAAGTGGTGCTTGGGCAGGGTTTGGGGGTGTAGCTTCGAGGAGAGGGGGTAGATTTAGGGCTTAGGGTGGGTTGAGGTAGTTTAGTTTTTAGGGGTGAGGAAGGTTTTAGGAAGGGCAGGGGAAGGGTGAAGAGAAGAGCAGGAAGGATCAGGAGAGGGCGCGGTGAGGTAAGTGGGACTGAGGCAGGGTTTGGGGGTAGTTTTAAGGGGTGGGGTGGATTTAGAGCTTAAGGTGGGTGGGGAGGTTGGGGTAGTTTTGTTTTTAGGGGTGGGGTAGGTTTTAGGGCTCAGGATAAGTTGCGGGGGTGAGGGTAGTTTCAAACAAGGGACAGGGTTTTAGGAGGGTTCGGGGTAGTTTTTTACAGGGGTTCAAGGAGGGTACGGTGTGGGGTCATGTTTCGGTGGGGGTTTAGGGGTGGGGTTAGTTTTAGGCCTCAGGGCGGATAGGATTCTGTGGCCAGGTTTTGGGAGGGGCGGTTTAGGAGTGGGGGAAGGATTTAGGGCTCAAGGCGGTTGGGGGGTGTCTGAGTAGTTTAGTTTTTAGGGGTTGGGGACATTTAACTGTTCATCTGGTTTGGGTTTCTTTGTAAACAGGTGCCAGGGTCTTGGGGGGGAGGGTTTAGGGGTGGGGTAGGTTTGGGCCTCAGGGCAGGGGGGTAGGGTAGTTTTTTAGGTTAAGGGGGGGGTTGTATAACACAATCATGCATGCCGTTTCCGCAAATTCCTTTACTAAACATGTTTTTACTACAACATTTGTTGTAAAAGCATGCGTGGTAAAGGCATGTGTGGTAAAGACACTGTTGTGGTTCTAACAGTGTTGTTGAGGCATGCTTGGTTCCGGCATGCATGGTTGTGTTATACAACCCCCTCAGCCTTGTCCTGAGTTCCCAATTAAATCACATGCATTTTAGAAATCTCCTGAAAGTAAAAATATGCAGATATACTTTCAAAACCAACCATCTGCATTTTCAGGGTCCATGATCACAAAAGGTTAGTCCTGAGCATCTGTCCCAAGTGGTCAGATGCGTTCTACCCCTACATCGCTTTCTTTCCAGACTGCTCCTATCTCCTTTGCACTCTGATGTAAACAAAGGTTACATGTCGCACATTGACAACGTCATAAATAACAGCAATTTGCTGGCCGGCAACCTTGTAACAGGCGGCGTAATGCAAAATATTTGGGTGGGGCTCGATCTCCCATACCACACAATTATTCATTGTCCTTGGCTGAATGGGCCCTTCTTGAAGGTTTATTGGTTTGGGGGCCCCCGTGCACTGAAGGGGCTGCAGGGGTTTGCGTTACACCCCTGGTGTTCACCAGCACTGGCTGCACGTTCACTCTGTTGTCAGAATTTTGACACGAGGTAGTCCCAGCACAGAGATTCAGTGTTTACCCAAATCTTCTTGACGGCTTTTCCTCACCCTCAAGCTTTACTTGATGTATCCCTTCCCTTACACGTCTGCTCTTTAAAATCAGTATATGCTGTTCGAATTTTGTTCGTAGGGATTCTTTTACACTTGCACCAGCTCAAAGTAAACACACTGAAGCTCTTTCTTTCCTGGATTCTGCAACAAACCACAGTAAGATAAACACCACCAGCTTCCTCCGCTCTTCCTGTGTAGAGTTTATTCGAGTAGAAGTTGCTTATTAAAGTTCTGAAATACCCTTTAAATCAAGGGATCAGCAGGGAGGATTGCGAGACCTGTGGGGGAGAAGGTGGTGCAGAGGAAGCACATGTTTAATCCATCATTGATAGTTTGGGCCAGTCTGCATGTGCTATCCCTCCACGCGGATTGCCTCAAAATTTCCTAGCATTCACCACACCCCACA
This sequence comes from Pleurodeles waltl, assembly GCF_031143425.1. NCBI lineage: Eukaryota > Metazoa > Chordata > Amphibia > Caudata > Salamandridae > Pleurodeles > Pleurodeles waltl. The sequence continues at coordinate 1,038,458,232 of NC_090444.1, read as the reverse complement.
CGACAAACTTCTTATTCACTGACCTGCCTTCTTGTACTTTCACTTGACTGAACACCCATCTTGAATATTCTACTGTGACATCCTTCTTCCATTTTGTGGCTTCTTGCCTAGTTGGTGTTTTTGCTGTTCAGTGGTTTCAAACCTAAAGACCACCGATGGTAGCTTCACGGTGAATCGCTATGCCACCCAGCAGACAGCTAGACTCAGGTCAAGTGGGGGTACTCCAAAAGCATATAGCCTCAAGTAATGGGGTTGACTATGGTTCTGCCACTCAGCAAGGGCTGGTAATGGTTGGTGGCAGCTGAATGACGATCAGGAAAAAGGAGATTTCTCCTTGAGTGTGAATGGATAATACTAGAAGGTAGACATGTACTCATATTTGGTTGGGCTTCAACACAGCCAAATCTAATCTGTTCTTAGCTGTACAAACGATCATCATGTACTTCTGTTGCACACTTAAAAAATGATCCTGGTAAATGATATATCAGAGTGATTTGCTTTTTTGGAGATTTGCAATTATGAATAATTGATTTTTGAAGGCCTTCATTTATTATTAAAATATTCACTCACTTGACCAAAAACACTCACATCTGTTACCAAGAGTTTCAGCTGTTGTAACACAAGATATCTTGGATATAATTTCATCATTCAGTCTATGGAATTTCAGTTTAACAGGTTTACTATCTCCAGTCTGTCCAATATACATTCAACCTGGAGTGATAGCAAAAGGCACATATGAGTCCATTTAACCTCTTGGTCCTTCCATGCAGCCTCACATAATTGAGTTTCACAGTGCCCTTTTTCACCCAAGTGTGTTGTGTTTTGAGTTTGTGTGGCATACATAGAACCTCTGTGTGGCATGGGAAAAAGGCTCTGAGTTTACGCATTGTATGCAGCACAAAACAGCGATCCTCTGAACAGCATTAATGCCATTGTGGCTTCCTACTCTTTGGTGCAGTACTGGGGCTTTTGCCCAGAGATCTCACCATTGGCTGAGCCCTGATGCAACCAATATCGAGTCTGAAGAAAAGATTCACCTAAACTGCTGTGACTGCCTGCTTTCAGCTTTGCTTCCAGATTACTTACCTTTGCTGGGTGCCTGAAGTTAGTGGCTCCTAAATCACATCACAACAGCAATCTGTGGTGTTCATCCTTGTGTTGAGTTGCCAGTAGTCTGGAAACATTAAAGACTATTTGTTTTGGGGATGGCTAGTTTGGTTTGACCAGCTGGTGGCTGTCCCTAGTCCTTGCAGAAAGGTCAAGGAACTGTACTGCACTAGCATCACCTCTTAGTTCCCATTCTTCCTCAACTTACATTCTATTACTCTTTTCTCATCCACATTCACTCTCCTACAGTTCTGAACCACCCCCAATCACACCGATTGCTTTGTTTTCCGGTAACATCACGGTATTCTCTTTCCTTGCCTGGTTACGTACAGCTAAGGGGATCATATGCCACATTTTGTTGTCACTTAGTGTAACAGAATTGCTAAGAACTTAAACAACTCTTAAAGGCTCGAGGTTGGTGATAGGATGGTACCTGCTTGAGGTTTACAAAAAAGGATTATCTGCTAAGCTCTGAGAAATCATCATTATAACATGTCACCAACAACTCCTTACCTACAGCACCACATTCCACGCTTCAACTTTAGGTCATGCAATACAACCGAAAATAGAGAACACGAGGAGAAATGATCTGTCAGCATCAGAGTGTTCCACCTTTTCATTGGCCTTTGCTACCAGTGACCCCCAGAATACATTAATTAGCGACGTTTAAAGCCAGTTCCATGTGCTTGTATTAACTTTGGACCCAGAAGGATCTCACCAGTCTTGGCCAGAGGAGACATAGGACACTCATGCCTCAATTACAGGTGCCTCTGTACTGGATGTTATTTATAATACGTGATACACAATGATTTATTGGTAAGTGTTATGTATTGGATGCATTGATAACACCTAGTTCGAATTTCCCCACTGAAATAACCTGCTTGCTGCCCCCAAAGTCCTTATGTCTGGTGTCTTTTTCACCTGATGGGTTTTAGTAGGTCTGACCGGTCAAAATTTATCACCAGAGAAATCATACTGTAGGAGTTTACTGAGAAATTATTTATTCTGACACCTTTGCAAAGAGAAACGAATGGGGCACCCGTAATGGTGGCATTGGTGTAGCTTGAAGTACTCAAAGCTAAAACTGAGACTAGGACCAACCAGCCACCATGCTTGCTTGCCATTTCCTGAAAAAGCACCTGCTACTGCCTGGCAGAGAGAAGTGCAACCTGACCAGGAAGGCAAAGGGGAAATACCCAGCTGCAGGAAAGCATATGTGGATGATGTTTCAGGGAAAAGTGACACCAATGAGCTGTGAGAACCCAGAAATCTACCTGGCACTGAGTGAAGTGAATTCTTCCAAGACCCAACTGCTAGCACTGTCGGCTGCTTATGACACAGACTTTGTTCTGCAATTCTTGAGGCACATCTGCATGTATTTCTTCTCGGGGTAAGTGCTGATTATTCAAGTGATCTGTTTGACTGCAGCTTTCACATTATCAATATTTTAACGCTTGCACTCATTTGCTTCCTTTCAAGTTTCTTGCTTGGGGTACCCCGAGTAAGTAGTTTTCTTTTTGCATGGCACCTTGGGTGTTGTTAGCTCCACATCGGTTTTTGAACCCTGAAGGAGACCACTCAGGTATTGTGTCAATTAATATTCAGTTTGACACACTACTCTTGGTTTTCACAGAGTAGTCATTAATTTAACCATTAGGTGAGGTGTCCCTCTGTTATTTTGTTGGTCCTGATGAGACCCAATATCCTAAACTGGGTCGAAACGTCGTCGACACACACGTTACACAAGCAAACCGACTTGACAGTTCCCTTAATTGATATAAGGACATGGATTAATTATAATTCCTATGATATATGGATACTTACAAGCTTGTTTGTTGTTCTATGGAACACAACCATTTATGTTGCTTTGTCTATTATTTGTATGTATTGTATGTTATTGTTCTTTTTTCGTTCTTTTTCTTTACATGGGACACCGTACACATTATTTGTTTATATGGACAAATAGATTTATTTTTGCATTAACTGCTTTGACTACTACTCTTTCTTTATCCTGTGACATGTTTCGAAAAGTATGACTGCATACAGCCATTGCTGCCTTGCGTTATTCTATATTCAAATATATCACTAATAAGAACCATTGTTTCACAAAAATCCTGAGTGAAGTAAAGGTATCCGAGCATCTGGATGGTCAAAAACACACAGTACTTGTGTTTGAATGTCTGCACTGTGATTTAACGGAGGAAAGTAGTTTGGGGGCAAATACTGCCCGATTGGAAGCCAGACAGAAACAAAACGTTTTTTCCCTTTCACCTAAGACCTCTGGTTCTGTAACCTTTTGGGCAAATCTACACAACCTAGAACTGTAATGGAATTTTCGCATTGATAGTGCAAACATAGTGTAATGGAAACAAATCAATCAGTCTGACTGCAACTATCATTGTGTATTGTGCATTCCGCAAGTGAGAAAAGTACTCAAGAGTGGGCATTTTATACAGCAATCACTACCCCCTCCTCAGTGGCTCTCCAAGACCAAGCCTACTGCATCTCACCAGAATTACCATCTCATCTCTCATGATAAGAAAATTTAAAAAATGGGCAAACGAGAAAGAAAATTACAAAATATGTTCTGAAAGCCTAAAATGGAATTATTTCCTCATAGAGACTGCCAGTTGATAAAGTGAGAGGAAATGGCAGCTGGCTGGTTTGGCATGCTCAGAACGCATCAGCCGCCATGATACAAACGCACAGGCAAAGGTTGCTGTGGTATCTTGTCCGAAGTAAATGCTCCCAGAAGGCGGTTGAGGCCCCTTCTCCTGAATCCCCAGGTGTCACACTTCCTGATCCCACCATTATCAAAGGCTGATGTACGACTATGTACATACTAGCCTGCTCTGGGAGCCACATTCATGCTTAGTTGCTGTGTTAGCAAGAAATGAAAGTATATAAAATGAAATCATCATTATGGGCTCGTCCCATTACCACGTCTACCACGTTTTCCACAATTTCCTAAACACCAATGTTGCTTGTTTTAAAGTCCACCTAATATTGGGCTGATCCTTTCATTGGGTACAGAAGCACGTCCGGCCAGCGGCAGCCTGAGTGAGCGTGTGTGTGTGTATGGGGCGTGTGTGGAGCCTCAGAAATGTAGAAACGCTTATCAAGGACAAATTTACTGGTATGCTGTAGGAAATAGATTGATCTTAAAAAGTGATTTAAATTTCAGATTGCAATTGGTGGAAAGCTGTTCTTCAAACATGCTTTAACTGTTGCCATCCCAGAATACATTCTTTTCGAGGGAGCATTGGTAGGAAACATGGCCTCAGATTGACCATTCATGATGTACCCTCCATGGAGTGTACGCAAGGCCTTTTTACAATATCACTTGGTGCTGCAACCAGCCTGGGAAACAAGAAATGCAAGGTCAAAACTATAAGCCCGTCTCTGTGGTAGGTGCTATCAGAACTTATCATTGAGTCCCAGCCCAGCCTTGAATCAACTGCTTTTAAAAGCTACCACTCAAAGAATCCTTTTCTATCTAAGGCTGAGCAATACCAGAATCACTGGTGAATTAAACGACCCTGAGGAATCTCGAGAATATTATCATTTTACAAACAAGAACACACTGTACAAAAGTAAAATGTGGAAAATCTGTACCCTTTAAAATGGCATCGGATGAAATAATCCATAACATCAATTGTACCTGCCTTGTTTTCATTACTTAAATTGTTGTTTTGTCTGCACTGGGCATCTGCCTGGGGGCACAAGCACACTAATGCAGAACATTATAGTTAGAACCCTGTCTCTAATTAGTGAATCACATCAGCGGTTAATTAAACAGTGGGCTTCGAGTTCTGGGAATTTGTGTTTTTACTTGAATTGTCGTTTGGAATAAGTAGAAAGGTCACTACTGAGTTGTGGAGTGAATTACAAACCAAGTGGTGAGATCTGTTACCTTGTCCAGCCCAATCCAAAAGGGCCTTTAGAAAAAAGTTAGAAATTTGGTGCTGTAGCTTTCATGCTTATGTTTGGAACAAATAACCAGGGGCAGCTCCTCCGCTAAGGCGGAGGAGCGTTACCCCACTGGATTGTGGGGAAAGGAAAGATAAAATGATAATAACACCATGTTATTATAATTTTATTTTATCTTGGAGAAGGGGCGGGGGCTGGGCTGGAGGGAGGAAGCCAGAGGAGAGCTTTTGCTTCACAAAGTGTGCATGTCTGTTTGGCCGGCCGTGTTGGGCCGACCAAACAGACGTGCACACTTTGCATGATCTCTACCCGTCTGTATTGCACAGCCGAGTGGAGAACATGTCTAGGCTCCCACTCCAAGTCTCAGTGGTGAAGCAGGCCGCTCAGACCAATCATGACATTGCTGTCATGCTGGTAACAGCAGCATCGTGGTTGGCTGGGAGCCAGTGTGAGCCACAAAGAGGAAGAGAGCGCGAGGAAGGAGGGGAGATGAACATGTCTCCCCCCCTGAAGTTAAGCTTATTTTTTTTAAAAAAATATTTTTTTCACCACCCCCCATCACACCCCTGTAGAGTGTCAGCTGCCACTGCAAATAACCAACTTTCATTGGAATCGCAAGGAGTTACAGGAGTCCTCCAGTCAATTTACACGAGTTGTACATTTTGAACAGGAGTCAAATACATTACAATTACTAGTGTCATTTTTGCCAGATAAAAATTTCCATACGTGGAAATGTGACACAAATGTGTTAACTTTCTTCTTGCTTCTCTACAAGGCCAAGTTGATCTCTGACTGGGAACAAGTTCAGCTACATCAAAATTAATATGGTAGTGTTCTCTTCTCATAACCACCCCTGGAAACACAATTATTCCTGCCCTTTCAATTAATAAATTTGTTAACCATTCAAAGGTGAGAAGGTTTGAAACTAACTTCAAGCGGTACGTGAACGTTGTCAAACTAACATGTATAAGTAGGACTACACAACATAGTCCACAATTTGATCACAACATCAAATATGCAGTCTGGAAATTCCACCACACGGCGAGGGTGCAATTCGATCAATCTGTTGAGGGTTAAGGGGGTTTACTTATTTATTGCTGAAATACCGACCTACAAATATAATGAGTTGGCAGTGTTATCAAGATAATTCGATCCAGAGTTAAGGACAGTAGGGCCCATATTTATACTTTTTGACGCAAATCAGCGCTAGAGCAGATTTGCGTCAAAAAGTTTACTGCCGGCTGACGCCATTCCAATGCGCCAGCCGGGCACCTTATTTATGGAATGACGTTTGCCGGCGCTGCGGCCTGGTTAGCGTCAAAAGAAATGACGGTAACTGGGCAGCGGAGGTGAAGGGAAGACTGGGGGTTGTGCGCCAAAGAATGGTGCACGTCAGGATAGAGTAAAAAATATTGGCTCTAACCTGACTAGCGCCATTTTTTGACGCACAACCCCATGGAAATGACTCCTGTCTTAGCAAAGACAGGAGTCATGCTCCCCTGCCCAATGGCCATGCCCAGGGGACTCCCGTCCCCTGGGCATGGTCACTGGGCACAGTGGCATGTAAAAGGGCCCAAGTTAGGCCCCCCTATGCCACTTAAAAAAAATATATAGATACTTACCTGCACTCACAATGAATGGGTCCCCCCCATCCATGGGTGTCCTCCAGGGGTGGGCGAGGGTGGCAGGGGGTGTCCCTGGGTGCAGGGAAGGGCACCTGTGGACTGTTCCATGGTCTCCCTCCATGGAAATGAGCCCACAGGTCCCTGAATGCCTGTCCTGCCCAGGTGTTAAAAAACTGCGCAAATCCGGCTGAGCGCCATGTTTTAAGGCCCGCCTCCCCCTGTTCGTCCTTTTGACGCCGGAGGATAAATAAGGCACACATGCCTAAGAGCAGGCGTTAAAATGATGCACCCATTATATTCAATGGACCTCACTGTGCTTTGCTGCACTAGCGTTAACATTTTTGACGCTAGTGTTGCAAAGTGCTACAATAGCATAACATTTTTTGAAGCTATCGTGCTAACGACTGGCATGATGTTGTTAGGTGCGGGTAGGGGGCACAAGAAAAGTGCCACATCATTTATAATACGTAACTTTCTTGTAAATATGCCCCTTTATTTTTGAAGATCGATATGAATGGCCTCGATATTATGACACACACCTGATTTTGTAAATCAGAATTGAAAATTTGCAGTGAGAATTATCTTTTTGTGACAAAGATGAATACAGATGTGAAGAAACAATTGTAAATTGGACTCCAAGGCCTTCATTGAGACTTTAGCGGTCTTTTCAGAAGACTGTCATGGTGGCGGCCGCAAAAAGACTGCCAGTGTTGTCGGTCTAATGACCCCTGTATTACGAGTCACAGACAGAAGTATGTCCAAAAACAGTAAAAAATCCGACATTGCCAGGCTGGCCGAGGATGGGAGAGAGGCGGTCCCACCACCATCACCGCCACGCGGACAACATACTGCCTTTCCCATAATGACCCGCAAATCAGCACAGCAGTCCTTCCACGGCAGTAAACCATTGGCGGTGCGACCCGCCACGCTAAAAAATACACCTCCAGAAGAACCCAAAGCCACATTGCACAGTGCAAACACCACACACCTGAGACACATACATATATCAGACACACACACCCCAACAAATTATCCCCCCACACATCCCACAATCCTTTGCAAAAGGAACGATTTACACAGACCCAGAGATACTGCCATAACCAATAGATAGCACATATACCCCATTGGCACACACACATATCATACACAGCACAACTGCTCATAAACACCCCAACCCACCACCCCACCAACCGAAACACCCCACACACCCCATCAAGCAACAAACACATCACTGTTACGCAGAATACCCACCTCCACAATCCACTTCACTACCACCATGTCCCCTCAAAAGCACCCATGATTCACAGATGAAGAGCTGAGGGTCATGGTCGATTAAATCATCAGGGTAGAGCCACAACTGCACAGGTCCAGCATACCTCCATTGCCAGGAAAATGGAATGATGGCGTAGGATTGTTGAAAGGGTCAATTTAATGGGCAACCATCCACCCACAAGGGAGGATATCAGGAAGGGGTGGAACAACCTACTGGGAAAGGTGTGTTTCATGGCATCACAACACCACATTGCCATCAACAAGACTGGAGATGGGCCCCCACCACCTTTCCCAGAGTTTACATTGTGGCAGGAGAAGGTCTTTGACATACTGCATCCAGAGGGCCTGACTGGACTAATCAGAGGACTGGAGTCTGGTAAGTCACTAACACTTCCCTCCCACCAATGACTCCTGTACAGCATGCGTCCTCACCACCCTATCACTCCCTAATGCAACCCACCTCACACTTCCACATTCCACCTAATGACCCAAAGACCCTCCTCTGCATGCCACACCGCCCCACTGTCACCATCCTCACAAACTCCACCCTGATCGCACGGATAGAACTCACAATGGCAAGCACTACAACTCCCACAGTCCATGACTCCCCACACATGAAAAGCTGCCAGTCCCACTTCACAGTGGAACACCTGCACCTAAAACCATTGCAACAGCTACAATAACTGAATGCTCTAACTGCATCCACTACATGACAATGCCAGCTATCCTATCCACAATCCACAACCCTCCATGGAGCATGGTACCAATTTCCCAATCCATCACCCACTAACTATCTGCAGTGCCGCATGTGTCCTTGCCATCACGGGGAAGCAAGTCAAGCCACTGTATGCATCATACAATGATATGAACAACTACACCTCCACAATGTAACTCTCCTCCTCTCCATCCACAGGTACCCTTGCAACTGCCACCCTGCAGAGGCAGACAGCCCTCCCCAGGATGAAGGCCCCAGTGTGGACTACAGCTCTGGATATCTGGACAGTGACAACTTACCTGGCCCATCTGGGACATCTGGTCAGTCCACCACCACCAGCCTCACCCTGCCCACATCTGAGCCCCCCACCCCTGTGGTAACAACAACACCTGCAACCCCTTGGCCCCAAACCTGTGTCCCAAGGACTGTTCAAAGAGCAGTGTGCACCACAGTACAGGGACCTGAGTCTACCTCTCACACCCAAGATGATGATGGACATGGTGTAGCTGGGAGTGGGCATACCATGCCAGGGGTACAGGGGACCAGGGCCAGTGGGAGGGCACCTGTGGGCCAAGGGATGGGACCCACAAGGAAAAGGACTGGCCAGGAGATCATCTCCCAAGTCCTGGGAGCATACCAGCAATCCCAGGACAATATGGGCCAGATACTCTCCACCTTGCAGGAGAACCAGTCACTGCAGAGGGAATACCACCAGGAGGCCATGCAGCAGTGGCAAGCTCTCAATGCCGCCAAGGCCACCATTTCAGGGGTGCTAATGGAACTCACATCCATTCAGCATGCATCCTCCCACCAATAGGCCCCTTTCACTAGCCACATACCATCTGTGCCATCCACTTCCGCCTTCGAAAGTGGAATGTAGTCCCTGCCAGAGGACCCACATGCCACTAGCACCCTTCACTCTGTAGCAGAAGAACCCCCGCAAATAAGGTCTTCCATCCAGACATCCTGCAGGAGCTGATGCCAAGACCAAGACCACTGCCAGAAAGTGAGACTCTCCTGAACATTCTCCCTTGTGTGCCGCTGACACACCCTGTTGACTGTCCACTGTCATCTCTCAAAATTCTCATGGCCCTTGGATACTGGACCTGTACTACCAACAGGTGGGCCAACTGCTCAGATGATTTCAACCACCATGACCCCACTCTTCATCTATTGCACTTGTAAATAACATAAAAAACCATTGAGCACAGCTACTGCTTACCTTTCTTTATTGTAACATGTATGAATTAACTGTTGTACAATATGTCAGCTTTCTTAAACCCTTCACCAGCAAATGTGTGTAAGGTGGACAGAAGGGAAAGGCATGTACAGCAAGTTTGTTAGTAGAACAGACTCATCCTCAAATCCTTTGTCAAGGGAGTCACCAATCAAGGCAGGAACCAGAGTAGCACCACCCAAGTGACCTGCAAATACACTAAGACAGGGACAACCATCACAGTAGGAGTCACTGTTGCCCAGCCAACACACATGCAGTACATTGTCATCCTCCCTAGTGCGAGTACCCAAGAGGCATGTGAGCATAAGTGACCGTAGCAGATCCACATTGTCAAAGCATCCATTCCCAATGGTCCACTCCTCACAGTACGCAACTAAAACTGAGTTCCACTGTCAATATTAGTTACCTACCATATACGTCCATTGTGTACAGTGCGAACAAGTTGCAATACTACTGACACAACCTTAGTTCCCAGTGCCTTAGCAGTTTACACTGTATTACTGGGACCATACATCATGGCCATTCCCATACAGATGTAATGGCAGCCAACAGCACAGTATACATTGCACTGGCATATGAACAGTGCCAATGTCCCTGATAAGCAATATCTCATTGCCACAAAAACACACAGAGGGATAGCTGCTCTTAACACCTTCCCACTGAGGTCACACAACAGGATGAGCTAAGGCAGACAGGAGTACAGTTCACATACAAGACACTTGACACATACCTGTAGATCATTGGGAGTATTGTTGGATCAACTCTGTCCTAGAGTCAGCTGCATTCTCATCATCTGCCTCATCATCCGTGTCTATTTCAGTATCATGAGTCACAAGTCCAGCTGCCACCTTCTCAACATCCAGTAATGGTATGTGGCCTCTCAGAGCCAGATTGTGTAGAATGCAGCAGGCAACTATGATCTGGCACACCTTCAGTGGTCTGTAGAGCAGGGCACCTCCTGAGACGTTTAGACACCGAAATCTGGCCTTTAGCAGACCAAAGGTCGTCTTGATGACACGCTTCGTCCTGCCGTGGGCCTCATTGATACGGTTTTCACCATCTGTTGTTGGATATCTCACTGGTGTCAGCATCCATGGAAAGTTAGTATAGCCAGAGTCACCTGTGTGCACAAATGTTGGACCTATCACAATACCGGTAGTGACACAGGGTAGAATGTGAAGAGAGGTGACATAACAGTTGCACACATACTATTGTATACATACCAATGAGCCAGGCCCTCTCTCTCTGTAGGTGTGCCATCAAGAGTGGCACATTTCTGTTCCTCAGGATGTAGGAGTCATGCACAGATCCAGGAAACTTGGCCGTCACTTGTGAGATGTACTGGTCAGCGAGACACACCACTTGGACATTGATGGAGTAAAAGTTTTTCCTGTTCCTGTACATTTGTTCATTCACCATCGAAGGTACCAAAGCAATGTGGGTGACATCTATAGCCCCTATCACATGATGGACATGTGCCATAGATTAGAAGTCAGATTTAACAGTGGCCAAATCCGCACGTTGGGGGAGTCTAATGTAGTTGTCCAGGGGTTTCAGTAAAGCACACAGTACATTGTTCAACACTATACCGAACATAGGGTGTGAAATCCTTGCTGCCAAGCCCACTGTCAACTGGAACGAGCCTGAGGGAAGGAAGTGCAGAACAGATAAGACCTGTACAGTGGGAGGGATGGCATAGGGATTACGATGGCTGGCAAAACATCCAGTTCCAACTGGGCACACAGTTCCATGATGGTCTGATGGTTCAGACGAAAGGTCTGAATGATGTGCCTCTCTTCTAGGGTAGCAAGGTCGACTCAGGGCCGGTACACCGGTGCATTTCTCATTCTCACCATTGCATGGTATCTAGAAATAAGAGAGAGGAAAAGCCACACGTTGATGTTGACAGTTCACATGCCACTAAACACTATACATGTGGCTTGGTAACACACACATTTGGCTGGGCCTTCTAAGAAGCAGCAAGTGACTGCACATGTACGCGGCAGCCGTGACCGCCATTTTGTATTCCATTGCTCACTTGACTCCTGACACCTGTGCAACAAGACCTCGACTGCGTGTGCTGCTGTGTTCTGTCTCTGGGAGCCCTTATACCACATCCTGCAGGAGATAGGGCCCCTGCCTTCACCCAGGAGAAACTGAAGAAGCTTGTGGATGGGGTCCTTGCCCTGTATGGACAGTTGTATGGGGCACCAGAGCAGCAGGTGAGTCCAGCGTTCCTGTCCTGTCTGAAGGTGATGTGTGCGGGATTGAAAGGCGTGTAGATGACGCACATGGAGTGAATGCACACAGATGGCAAAGGAGTAGGTGAGGAAGTGCCATTAAGACACGTTTGTGTGGTCATGAGATGTGTCTGATGTGTGAAGTTCACTGCTGTTGGTGTGATGCCACTCTACATGACTTTCTCCTTCTGTCTGTGTCACCCATGCAGGTCAGTGCCCATCAGAAGAATGTGATTTGGCGTGCCATTTCCATGCAAGTGTGGGCCCTGGGGGTCCATGCTCAGGGGAGCACCCACAGCAGAAAACGGTGGGAGGACTTGAGATGCTGGGTCCGGAAGACGGTTGAGGCCCAGCTGGGGACGTCTTCCCATTGAGGGAGGAGTGCCCGGTGGACCCCGACCCCACTAATGGCCCGCATTTTGGCAGTGGCCTACTCTGAGGTGGATGGGCGCTTGAGGGCAGCACAGCAGCATCAAGGGGGTAATTACACACTCCCACCTCCCTAATACTAGGCATTTATGGGTTTGAGGAGCCTACTAGTGGGTAGATGTTGTGTAGACCATTGGTAGTTGCACATCGGCTATGGCTATGAGCCTTCCTGGCAGGAACTGTATCTGTTATGTGTGCCAAAACCATGTAGACAGTGACTCATGCGGGTAGGAACTCAATTTTTGGATATAGTCTCCTGACATCTGTCATATTGTCAGGGCATTGCCATCACTAATGGTCTGCCACTATGACAGAGGTAATTGGTGTGATCCAAATCAGCTGCCCAGACTGTAGGTGTAGATGGCTGCAGGGGATAAGATGTTAATGGCCACATTGTTGATGGATTTGTTGGCATGCTACCTTGCCATGCAGGAATCGGTAGAGTAAGGTGCACGGGTAGGTCTATTTAAATGACAATGGGTGTGTTGCAAGTACTGTGCTACTGTGCATTGTATGACCCTTCATGTAGTCAAAGGTGCCAATGTTCCCACATTAGTTAGATTAGAGTGCATAGCTTCGGTTTCCCCTCTGACTTCCCAAAGTGAGCCTTAAAATGTAATGGTATGCAATGGCAGGGCATATCAGCAGTTAATTAGGTTGCCAGTCTGTGTGCATGATGTGTAGGTATTGACCCACTGCACCCTTTTTTTCTCTCCCACCCTCCCTCTCCTCCTCTGTGTTTGTGTGCATCAGCATCATCAGGCAAAGGAGAAGGGGCATCAGTGAGTGGGGAAGCTGCAGCCCATGGGACCCAGGAGGCTGTTACCAGCGGAGCAGAGGGGACCAGTGTGATGGAGGGCAAGGAGAGTGCCACAGGGAAGACCGGATCAACAACATCCTCTCCGGATTCCTCCTCCAATGGACTCTCTCTAGCTGTGGCGGACCCATCTGGGACCAGCCCAGCAATGTCCTTGTCCGCCACCCCCCCTTACCAGCACTGCCCTCCCTGTAGCTCCCCACCCAGTTGCCCGTGCCCCCTCACACAGGAGGGTGGGTGTCTCCTTCCCACAGGCACCTCTGCTCCTGCCCCTGTCAGCCCTGCTGCCCTCAATGAGGAGGCTATTGACCTCCTAAGGTCCATCTCTTTGGGACAGTCAGCCATCGTGAATGCCATCCAGGGTCTGGCATCACAGATGCAGCAGAACAATGCCTTCCTGGAAGGCATTCATGGTGCCCTGACTGGCCTGCAGAGATCCTTTCAGGCTCTGGCCTCCTTATTGACAGCAGCCAGTGTCCCTTCGTCATCCGTCCCCCCTCCAGCTACCTGTGCCCAATCCCACACCCATCCAGAGCACAAAGTAAGACCAGCATTCAGCCACCTCAACAGACACTGTTTGCAAAGACAAACACAAGTACCCCAACTCCCACCACGGCTATGCACACAGCCAACATTCACATGCACATACAACAACATCCTCTCCCTGCACAGACTCCCCCCTCCTCCCTCACAGACACAACACCACTCCTACCTGCTTTCACCACATCAAGACTCCCAGATCCATCCACAAGTCCCATCATGCCCACTGTCACCACAATAGAAGACCCCCATACATCCACCCTATTCACCATATGTGCACTCACCACAACTACCCACACCCCTGCATGCAGCACATCCACCTTACCTGCAGGCATCACCCCAACATACACTCACACATCCACCCTGTCACCTCCCTGCATCTCCTCCCCGCCTCCTCCCAAGACGCCTAAAAGCCTGCACTCACCCACCCAACAGACACCCAGCATGCACATGAATTCCACCCACGCACCTGATCCCAAGGCACCTACCAAGACACACCTCACCACCACTTCCTCTTTCTCTACTCCCACCCGTTTTCCCCATGACCGCCCTTGTGCTCTTAAAAAACATTTCCTATACGAGTTTGCCCTGTTTCATCCCACTGACCCTGTCCTTTTTTTCCCCTAAGCACCCTCATTCCCCCCCAATTCCAGTCCTCCCACCTCCCAGTCCTCCCTTGGCCCTCTAGTAGTGCCCATGCCCCCCCCCCACAGGGACTACCACCACACCAAAAGGCAAAGACCATACAAAGGGAAAAGCCTCCCTCAAAATCAAAATCTTTCTCCCCAACCGAAACCTAAATACCCCCCTTCCAAACCCAAACCCCACCTCAGCCTCTGCCCCCCAATCGCTCCTGAGGTGCCTGCATTGGGCCAGGAACTCTGCCCCGTGTGTCTGGGACAACAGACACTTTTGGACTGGCCATTAGGCCTCTGTTGTATTTAGTTGTTTATTTACTGAGGACATGATTTCAATATATCTGTGCCAGTCACCCATTGCTGTCGCGGTTTAGATACTTGTCCTGCCTTTCCTTCCAGATGTATGTGTTGTATATGAGAGATTTGGTGTGTGTCTTTAATGTACATGATGAGTTATGTGGGTGAGTTTTGCTATGGACTTGTTGTGATGTATTGTGTTGGTGTTGTGTGGCAGTGGTGTATGTGTTGTGATGCATCTGTGATGTACTTAGTGTGTTGGGTGGACGTGGCATGTGATTTGATACGTTGTTTGGCAGTGTTTTTATTTCTATTGGTTGTGTGCTGTTGCTACATGTTGCCGGCAGTATGTGTTTTTCTGTGGTGGTGTGCATTGTGCCTCTCTGCCAGTGTGTTTGTATGGTTACAATGGTGTTGTGGTTGTGTGACTCGGTGGTGTTGTGTGTGGATGTATCTGACAATGGTGGTGGCATGTGTGTGCTGTGTAGTGTGTGTATGACAAGCGTATAGTGACGTGGTGTTTGTTGTTTGTGTGTGTGCATGAAGATGTGTTTGTGTGTTGGGAGGGGTATATGTTTGTGTGTGTGTGTGTGTGTGCGTGGCTAGCCATGGAGGGGTTGTGTGTTGTGTTTGGGTGTGTATTAATGGCCTTCCCTCCGTGTGTGCTAGGTGGGGGCACTTACGGGTGTTGTCTTCCTCGCTGTCACTGGTTCTGGAGTTGTATGGCCAGCAGGAGCAGTGGGAAGACTTCCAGTTCGGGTTCCATGGCGGATGCGGACGTGTCTGTGTTCCTAAAGGTGAGTGTCTCCTTTTATGTTGGTCATTTCCGCCAGCATTTTTGTGACAGTGAGACCACCCCGGAAATCCTGGTGGTGTGCTGGGTCGTAGTATGGTCCCCGGCGGCCTGGAGATGTCTACCATCGGCTGCCGCGGGCCACCCACACTGGCAGTACTGGCAATGTTTTGTTGGTGTTCTGTTGGGTATACTGCCATGGTCATTATATGGTGGTCTTCACCGCTGGTCCAGCGGCAGTGCGACCGCCATTGCCTTCATGGTGGTCCTTAGACCGCCAAACCAGTAGTGAGAGCCCAAATCTCGAGGTATAATGATAAAGAGTATATTATGATATGGAATTTAAAGAATGCTGTGCAATCATATGTGTAACATAACAAACAGTGAGAGAATATTTGGTAAGGTGAAGCACCCGGGTTATTATCACGTAAGTTAGAGATGAACCACAGATCACAGTGTGAGGTGAATTTGAGAAATATTGTAGAGGTGAAATGCTGAGCAAACTGTTGGGTGAATAGAAGCATAAAGTAGATCTTAAATATACAGGACAAATTGGGAGGAAATCGGAAAGAAATGTAATTTGAAATTGCGACTAAGTTCAGCATGAAATGCAGAAAGAATGGTGCAGTGGAAGAACGAGTGCACTGTGATAGGAATTAAATAAAAAAGCGGGGTACTAAATTATTTTGAGTGAACTAGAGAAAATGGGTGACGTGAAATGCAGAATAAATTGTAATGAGAACTGGGAAATAATTGTGAACTGAATGAAAGCAATGAATGATGTGTGAGGTGAATTGTGAGACGACTGCAGCATGAATCATCAGGTGAATTAAAATTAAAACGTTTTGTAAATTGAACTCTCGAATGAATTATGGAGTGGATTAGAGAATAAATGGTAAAATTGAATACAGTGTATACTGTGAGGTCAAAGTCAGAATATGTCTCAAGGTGAGATGCAAGAAGTTCCAAACACGCTGGCTGGTACCAAATTAAGGACATAAACCACAAGTACATTTGGTGGATGTCGTTGTGTCATGAGGCACGTCAGTGTGAGTAGAATACTGAAGGGAAAAAGACATTCTTAGCAGTGAAAGTAGTTAAATCTACTAATTTTACTATATCAAAGTACTTGTTCATTAGACAAGGGTGGTGCCAAAGTACTGGGTAAGTGGGACAATATTAGAGAAAATTGTAGTTATGATAGTACAGCAGCAAGCGAAAAAAAGTCTGTAACTTGTCACCAGTGTTTAATAGCTGGTCAGCCAGTGGCATAAGATCACTCTGTCTCAAACTCTTAGGCCCATATTTATACTTTTTTTGCGCCGCATTTGCCTAATTTTTTTACACAAAAGCGGCACAAACTTACAAAATACAATTGTATTTTGTAAGTTTGCGCCGTTTTTGCGTCAAAAAGCGGTGCAACTGTGGCGCTAAAAAAGTATAAATATGGGCCTTGGTTCTTTGTTGCATGCCTTTTTGATGGCTCCGGTTTCGGAAGTTTTGTCTCCGACTGAGCGTCTGTCATTAACTGGTCACAGTTCTCCCTTTCTTCTGGATGGAGAAGCGGAATAGAGGAGGTAGGAGGGCAGACGTTTTTGTTGTTTGGTCATGAAATGGCTGGAGTTCTGAGTACAGTGTGGGAGGGGGCGGAAGACAATCCAGTTTATGACATACCTATTTGTATCAATGCCCATACAACATACAACTGTTGGCAACTTTGTAATGAACTGCAAGATTTATTTCCCCTCAGGGTCTCAATTGTGAATACAACAAATCCTGAAAACGAGTTGCCATTAACTCTCAGCTGGCATCCCTTAGTGATTAAAAAATAACATTTCTGATGGTAATCACCCCAAATTCTATACTTTAGTGAGTTCACAAAGGGACAATAGTCAAGCTACTAACAGTCATAAGGTGAAATTTCGAAAGATAGGGTTTGAGAGAAGCTAGGAGATATGCTGGCTGAAAGCTCGGAGGAGCACAAGTCTTGTGTTTTCTTGGAATAGTTTCCCTAATGGTTTGTGTAACACAATTCAGGCAGTCAACAAGAAAGTCGTAAATGTGGCAGAACTTCCATCATGGACTACCTTCAGGACTCCTATACTGAGTCTGACAACGTATCCGCCATCCCTACCAGGTGGTGGTACCACAATTTATCCAAAGTCAAGTTGATATACAAAGAATATCTTATGCTTAAAAATGTACTGATCAAACTTGGAGGCATTGTAGATACACACAAATTGAATTACTCAGTTTCAGGCATTACCGAAAATGCACTGTAATTAATGATGTCCCAGCAGCTCGGTAATTCACTATAATTGGAAAGAACTTACTATAAACAATGAATTGCTCGAACGTTTTCCCAAGAATGGGCTCATTGTAGTGTTGGTCAAAGTAGTTAATGCAAGGGGGAAGAGTTCACAGAGGCATGGAGCAGATTGAAGGTTTTGGCAGAAATATTAACAGCGGGTGTTATAATTGGTTTTGATTGTGAGTTTTTAGGCCAGAATCGAAGACCGAAGACCTCGGTCTATTTCCCCGGAACAAACATAACCAATGGTGGCATTGTGAGGGTTTTCTTTGACCTCCTGCATCGCATTAAACACTGGCAATGTAAAGAATGTGCTACTAAAACATCTTGAGCTTTCATTTAATACACTGCAGAATGAAGTGGTACAGAGAAGCATCTACCTAGAGAAAGAGTTTATTAATTCCAAATTGTAAATTTCTCAAAACGTAGGTGATTTCATACTTACCTTTCGGAAGGCTTGTTTAAAACCTGAATATTTTAACACACAGGAAATCTCACTGCTTTATAAAGCATCTGAGGTGTATTGTGATGTTTGAGTTCATATTAAAAACCGGCTGCTTTGCAACTGAAATACCTCCAAAACAGTGAGGGGCATATTTATACTCTGTTGCGCCGGATTTGCGTCGTTTTTTTTTACGCAAATCCGACGCAAAACTCACTCCATATTTATACTTTGGCGTTAGACCCGTCTAGCGCCAAAGATCTTGGAGTTTGCGTCATTTTTTAGCGTGGACACCTTCCTTGCGTTAATGATATGCAAGGTAGGCGTTCCCTTCTAAAAAAAGGCTCCGAGGCATGTGCACTGTATTTATACTCCCGGGCAAAAATGACGCCCGGGAGTGGGCGGGTCAAAAAAAATGACGTCCAGCTGCTTTTGCGTCATTTCTTAACGCCTGGTCAGGGCAGGCGTTAAGGGACCTGTGGGCTCGGAAGGAGCCCAGAGGTGCCCTCCCATGCCCTCAGGGACACCCCCTGCCACCCTTGCCCACCCCAGGAGGACGCCCAAGGATGGAGGGACCCATCCCAGGGAACTTAAGGTAAGTTCAGGTAAGTAGTTTTTTTTTTTTTTTGTGTGGCATAGGGAGGCCTGATTTGTGCCCCCCTACATGCCACTATGCCCAATGACCATGCCCAGGGGACAGAAGTCCCCTGGGCATGGCCATTGGGCAAGGGGGCATGACTCCTGTCTTTGCTAAGACAGGAGTCATGTCAATGGAGGGTGGGAGTAAAAAAAAATGGCGCTAATCTGGTTGAGGCAGATTTTTTGCCTCAGACCGACTTGCCCCATTCTTTGATGCCCAAGCTCCATTTTCCCCTACGCCGGCGCTGCCTGGTGTGGGTCATTTTTTTTGACGCACACCAGTCAGCTCCGCCGGCTAACGTCATTCCATAAATAAGGCGCCCGCATGGCGCTTTGGAATGGCGTTAAATTTTTTGACGCACAACTGCATTGGCGCAGTTGTGCGCCAAAAAGTATAAATACGGCCCTTTATTTCTTAAAAGCAATCAATTGGTGCTCCTTTTTTCATCTATGGTGATTGAATATTGTAAGCAGTTTCCCACGAGAAAGGTTCATAGAAATATCTTATGAAATAGCTAGGTAAATGACTGTGGCTTGACCTGATTTCATGCTGAAGAATCCTTGGAACAAGCACTGGCAAAGCCAATCAGGTTGGCCTTGGCAGCCAGCCTTTTCGGCTATTTCAGTCCGTGTTTTGCTTTAGAATGGTTTTGCAGGACTTTATTGGTGGGGAAGCTGCCAGGTCCTCAGCAACCGAAAAAAGCACATGACCTAAAAGGAAAAATATCTTTGGTCACAAAAAGCATGCATTGCTACTGTAGTCCTTAGCACTGAAGGGCGGTACTTTGTATGTAATTGTGGTCTTTGCAAAAGGTCGGAATGATGTTGCTCACAGCTGTTAGCCAATGGCTGAAGTGAGCTGATCACTGCCCCAACAAGTGTGAGAAAGAAAACGTGAATGACAAATTAACAGACCAATGGATGAAGAAGGCTGGCTGAAAGCCCATGAAAAGGACAATATAGAATACTTCTAGTAAAATCGAAGGGCCTTTGTTGATACCAGACCTAATAAAATCAAAGTCTCTACTAACACCAACCAATCAGAATGTTTTTTTCAAGTACTTCTAATACTAACCCTCAGATTGGCTCAATTGTCAGTTGTGCAAGCTGCTCATTTCTCTTCACCTTCCCACACCACACCTATGGATGCACCTATCACCTTCGTTTATTATTGTACATTTTGAGGGTCATGTTGGGTGCACAGGTTGTTTTAAACTACCAATAAGAACTAAAGGGAAATGTGAATGTACAAAGGTGAAACTAACTGCTGATGCATAACACAGATGGATGACTTTTAAACTATAGAGGACATAACTGAAGTCGAATTGAGTGACAAAAACTCGTGTTAACCTGAAAATTAAAACAGAAACGCTAAAATATACACGATAGAATTCTCTGCTCGATAAATATTCATCGATGTACCCTGGAAAAATAAATATTTTTTCTGTTCACTGGCAGATTGGGAAAAAAAACAGCAGCTCCTTTCAAATCACTATACTCCCTGGGCGAACAGCAGCAATGCACGCTCTGTTGTCATAGCTTAGCTAATAAGTCAGGTGTAAACAGAACTTCAGCTGTGAATGAACTGCTCTTGGATCACAGTGAGGAAGGCGTATGCCTTTCATGATGCAGCAGTTGATGCCACACCCTCCTTCGGTAATCACGCAGGTAAGTACGACTTAGCATGAGCGTGTGGTACTGAAATGTCGAGGGTTTGGCATGTTGATGAAGGAGCTTACACTCATACCAGGCAACGTTGTCTCTTTTCCTAATTAGCTACACTAACCTTCAAGTTTGAACTGTAAAAAATGGTGAACAAGATGTGATGGTACTTTTTTCTTATGAGATGTAGTACAAATCTTTTGGACCAAATATCAGTTGTGGTCTTGTTCTTTGCAATAGTGTGATCACAGCTCACTAGGATTGGGGTCTTTTCGCGACTTTCATTCTTATCCCGGCTCACCTACTTGACTAAATAGTGGTAACACATGAAAATCCCCTCAGTGTGATCGAAGTACAAGTTCTTCAACTCCTTGTTTTTTAGGTCCTTTATGTGGTAAAACGAGGAGTACTCGGTCAGGGAAAAGCTAAATACCAAGCTTAAGTCCCAAATTACTGAAAGCACATGGGCACCATAGAACTCACTGCAGAAGAAGAATGACACAAAGACAGAGCTTCCTGAGGAAATTAAAAGAATAGGAAACAAAACCTTTCAAAAAGTTTTTGAGATATATGCACATTCATGGGCCCAAAAAGCCTGTGTTTAAAATTCTTAGAGGTAGAAAGTAACATGACTGAAGTAAGTCACTGCAACGGTAGCACCACAGGGCGGAAGGAGAACCTGACATGCAGATAAGGCCCACAAGCCTGCTTTGAAGGAATGGAGGTAAGCTGCTAGTGATGGTGGCGTGGTAGGTCCACAAAGCAATAGGCACTATGAAGGTATGGTGAAGGTATCCCCAAGCTGGCACAGCACACTTAGGGTGTGCCAAGCAATACAGCAAGGCAGGGTCAGAGGAAAGATGGAAGTCCCTCCGTGAGCCCGGTTAAAAGAAAAAGAAGAGAGACACATGTAAGACATCTAGAACCCCGCATCTCTCTAAATAGGGACATCAGAGCAAAATGTTTGGGGGATCACTGAGACCGATGTGCCACAGGAAACTTCCAGTAGTGAATTAATCTACAACGAATCTTCTTCTTGAGTACAGTTTGCACGGACTCCGACACAATGCACACCAAGAAACACAATTCAGAGCTCTACATGCTGGTCTTTAAAATAGTTAGGTAAATTGATACTATTATATTGGTGCTCGAATGTGCGACACAGTGCATTCCTTTACGGCCTGTGCAAAACATTAGTAAATAGGGTGCTAAATGTAACAACAAGGCAGTAGGGAGTGGAAAAGAACGAGGAAAAGAATCCACAAAAAGTGGTTATGTAGTTTTGCCTTTCCTACTATGTGCTTTTTACACAGAGAAGCCACAAATCTGGAGCCTGTTTCATAAGGTTAATTATGTTGCGTCGACCTGCTTTTTCTCTAGAATGTTATCAGGAAAATCCTGCCATTTCTCCCAAAGAATGTTTATTGTGTGGTGAGCAAGGCCGCCATATTGAGTGACCTAGACTACCGCAACTCTCTCTTTGTGGGTGTGGACAAACGCCTAATTAGGAAGCCGCAGAGGGTCCACGGGGTAGCTGCCCAACTGGCTCTCAGACTTCCATGGCTTTCCTCCGGCTCTGAAGCTTTAAAGGCTTTCCACTGGCTTCCTGTTGAAAAAAGAATTATGTTTAAGCCTCTGTGCCATGTCTTCAAAGCAGTCCACCACATCGGCCCAGAATACTTATCTCCAGAATTTGACATCTAAACTCCTGATCATAGGCTACGATCATCAGAGGCTTTATTGGTCACTTTTCCCAGGGTCAGGCGGTCTCATTCAGGCGGTAAATATTTTTCAGTTATGTCTACAAAACTGTAGCTAGAACACCCTTTCAATCTTCATGCGTCCTTTCTTACTGAATTTCAGGAAAACCTCACTTTTCAAGAATTAGGACTGTACCTATGGCCCCTCCTTGTCTCTTTAATGATCAGTTCGAACACCAGGAGAACTTTCAGGGTAATTCTTTGTGCTTTAGAAATGTTATAACATAACATAGCAAACGATGTATCTACCCAGTGGCAGAGTGAGCAGAGTCCATTTTTCTGCATCCCAATGGGCTGCTGTGTCTGTCTTTAACAGAGGGTGGTGTGTCCTTTCTTGAGCCAGAAAGCCAGATATATGAATCATTTGCACCAGGGAACAGAGTATGCTGGGCAAATTGATGATCTTTCCCAGTTGAAGAAACAGGTTGAAAGTACCCTTTAGCATTTCATGCCTATGCAGAGTACCAGCATATGAGACCATGCCCTTCACGCCAGTGAGGCAAAGGGGCACACATAACATTTTTGAAGAGTTGCGCGTTTGCAAATACATGGCTAGGGCCTGACTGAAGAAGAAATGAGTTAGCTGCAGTGTGGCTGTAACCCACATGAGACATCACACTTGGCTGTCTGAACTACAGATGTAGGTCAGCACTACCCCTGCTTTATCCGGTCCCTGCCTCCATAGCAGCATTCACGAGAAGCAACCATAGCCTGGTCATGATATGAGCTGCAATACTTTATGGGAATACTACAGTTGCCTGGCCATGGCAGGAACTACAATACTGCCTAGGAAAAACACAGCATCCTAGTTATGATAGGGTATGCAATACCAAGTGGGGAAACGAGAACTGCAAGACAGCCTCGGAAATGTGCATTAACCTGGTCATGATAGGAGATGCAATACTACGTGGGGAAACTACCACAGCCTGGTCATGACAAGAACTACAATAAGACAATGAAAAACTACAGCATCTTGGTTGTGTCAGAAGCTACACAACTTTCAGGGGAAACTAATGCAGCCTGGTCATGAGAGGTGCTGCAATGTGGTCTGGCGAAACAACAGCAACCTGGTCATGACAACAGATCTAATACGACCCAGGGAAGCTAAGGTTGAGGAAACTACTGCAGCCCAGTCACGAGGGGGGCTTTAATATTGCCTAGGGCAGTGGTTCTCAACCTGTTGTCCGGGGACCCATGGGAGTCCGCAAAGGCTCCTCAGGGGGGTCTGCGACTGCTTAGAAAATTAAATATTATTAACTGATTAGGTCTCCAGCTTTCAGTAATGACTCAGTTGGGGAGTCCTCGGATTCCAATAATGATTCAGGGGGGGCCCTGGGTTCCAGTAATGATAAAGTGGGGGTCCACAGAAGTCAAAAGGTTGGGAACCACTGGTCTAGGAAACCTCAGCAGCTTGGTTGTGACAGGAGCTGCAATATGCTTCAGAGAAAATACATCCGTGTGGTCATGACAGGGGCTGTAAGCCTGGTCTGGTTGCCTGGTGGCTCAGTCTGAAAGTGATTAAAACTGAAGTGCAGCAGTATCAGAACTGTGGCTCCTCATACACAATAATGAGTGGGGCGATGCCACTGCGGCCCTGCTGTGGCGGTGTTGAAGCACATCAGCTTCTAGTGGCTCTAAGCAAACAAGCCTGCAAAAGATAACACAATGTTTATCTTCCCCGTCTGACGCCAAGTCAAGAATTTACCACACAACCTTTTCAATGTCTCTTAAACACTTTTACATTGCACAGATTTCTTCATTACTCTGTATGCAGAAGCAGCATGAGAAGAAAAAGAGAAGAGCCCCTCTCCTTATTTGATCCAGTACTTAGAGTTCCTTCAGATTGCTTCCCGATTTAATGATATTTCGTAAAACTAATTCCATGGCTCAATGCTCACCATCCCCCAAGAACGAGGTCATTCTGCAGGGATTTAGGACATATTTATACTTTGTGTTTCCGCCTAATAAAGCCCTGTTAAGCCCCAACACAAAATACAAAAAATCCTTATTACTTTTCAGAAAAAGCAAAGTGTCGGAAAAGCAACATGTTCTACAATGTTTGTGTGGTTATCACAATGCCTTACATTTCGGGCAAAAAATACTAAAATTAAAAAAACAATTCTGCTATTTCTTCTGACTTTCACCTATCAATTTGTAGGGGAAACGTAAGTAAGCCCCATTATGGCTGCCAATCTGAAAACAAGCCTTGGCAAAGGCAATAGGTATGGATTTAATAAAAGATTGTATGGTAATGCGTAGCATTACAAGTAAATAGCGTGGGAATAGATGCATGGGCGTAGCTTGTTCAGTATGATTGGGGGGTGGGGAGAGCTTCAGATTTCCCAAAAATCATGCTGGGACATTTTTGATAAAAAAAGTCATATGACAAGCAGGACATGACGGGGACTCAAGGGGCAGTGGAAAAGAGAGAGGAGTGTGTATTATTAGAGGTAACTAAAATTCAACATTTTTCAAACTAGTCAACATTTTTTAAGGCCTTCAAAACACAGATGAAAGGGTGTGTGTGTGTTTTTGTCAGTGTGAGCACATAAAAATCCCAGATGAAATCCGACAGACACTTCATATTTCCCAACTGAAGGCAGTTGTACTCAACTATTTACTACAAAATATGGGACAGATTTATAAGTGCCTAGCACCTCCTTGTGCCACATTTGGCATTTTTTACGCTAGTGTGAAGTTAGGAAGGCATTTTTGCCAAGCTGGATTTACAAAGTGGCACAATGCATGCATTGCGCCACTTTGCACCCCCTTGAACCACATTATGCCTAAGCCAGTCATAATGTATGCGGGGGGGTGTTCCAGCATTAGGAGGCCCGCAAAAATGACACGGTGAAAACTACAAGATTTTGCTGCGCCATTTTTTATGTCATATTTAACACATGCTCAGAGCAGGCGTCAAAATGACGCACCCATATTAAACTTTGGCCCTCATTGCACTTTGCTCCACTAGCGTCAAAATTGTTAACGCTAGTGGAGCAAAGCGCCAAAACAGCTTCAAACATTTTGATGCTATTAGCCTAACGAGCGCCATAGTGTGCCGTATTGTAAATATGGCGCACCCACAGTGTTGTTAGGTGGGGTAGGGGTGCCGCAAGAAAACTGGTGCATCAGTGCTAATGCACCAGTTTCCTGTAAATCTGCCTCTATATTTTTAGGGGGTGTAACACGGAGGGCACAGATAAAAAATAATGTAAAATTTTTTTTTTTTAAACGTACCTGCTTTGCTCCTGCGCCGCGCTCCTCTCCCGTCGCTGCTGCAGGCACAGGCTTCCAGCCTGCCTTGCACCAATCCTGAAACTGTTCTGAGCAGCATCAGGATTGGCTGGGAGCACCCAGCCAGTGAGCTCTCAGGCAGACTGGGAGCCTGTGCAGGCTCTCTCCAGTCCAGCAACTCTGTTGCCGGGCTGGAGAGAGCCCTGTACAAATGTGTGTTTGGCCGGCCCGAGAAGGCCGGCCAAACACACATACACCCTGAGGGGAGTGCACAGTGCACTCCCCTCAGCTCGTCACCCCCAATGCCCCACCCTAGAGTTTATTATCCTTTCCAAGTAAAGGGATTTGCAGTGGTTGCTGCTGGCGGGCGGCGACCCTCCTCTGCCCATACGGAAGAACCGCGCCTGCCCAATAAGTAATCTAAAAATGTGTAATGATCCCGTACTGAGCTCTATGTGCTTCTGGTAAAATACTGGTGGTCCTGACACATTTTTCTCATTGGATCTTTCTATTTTACAAAACCAAGCTAGAGAAAACCATTTTTGAAAAAATATATGTTCCTTTATTTTTTTTTAGAGGGGGGGTTTCATTCTCCCCTCCACCCACCTCCATTTTTAAGTGGGCTCTTCACTTAACACCCTCACCACTCCTTCCCATTCTTAAAAACTCATGTCTTGTACTGTTCCACTTTACTCCTTTTACTGCCTCCCATCTCATTTACTTTTTCCCATCATATACACCCATCCCCAATTAGCTTTCCCCATTTTCCTACCTTCTAGCTTTACCACCCCACCCCTTTCTTTTTTTTAATACCAATATGTCTGCTAAACTCCTCCTTTAACCATTTTTTTTAATTATACTTTTATTACTTCCCCTACCCCTACTGGTTCCCCATACTATCCCCTCTCTCCCACTACCTTCCCCTGCTACTTCCGCTTCCTTTTCTTTAATACCCATTTGTCTCGTATCCTCCTGCTTTACACCATTTTTACTTTGACTGTTTCTCCCTACCCATTTACCTTTTCCTTATCTAATGCACTCTCCCCATTTACCTTTCTTTCATTTACTTCCTTCTGTTAATTTACCCCTCCTCTTTTCTTTATTTCCATATATCTTCTATCCTTACTACTTTTTAAATTTTACTTTTATTATTTCCTATTGTCCCTTTTATGTTGCCCCATCCTATGTCGACTTGCTCAACTACGTTTGCTTCTTTACTTGCCCTTTTTCTTTAATACTATGGGGCATATTTAAGAGCCCCTAGCGCCTTCTTGCACCACATTAGAGTCTTTTTTTACGCTAATGTGGCCCAACGAGGCCACAAAAGAGCAGTGCCATATTTACAAAGTGGCTCAATGCATGCATTGCTCCACTTTGTAACTGTTTGCTCTACATTATGCCTGCGCCAGGCTTAATGCATGCAAAGGGAGCATTCCCCCATTGGCAGGGTCGAAAAAATGGCGTAAAGAAATCTAAGGGATTTGTTTGCATAATTTTTTTTCATCACTTTTAACGCCTGCTCTGAGCAGTCGTTAGAAGGAGGCTCCCATGGGCCTCTTGGTGCTTTGCAGGATTAGCGTCAACATCTTCGACGTAACTCCTGGAAACTGCCAAACTAGGGTAAAAAATTCTGACGCTAGTTCCCTAACTACCGCCAAGGTGCGCCATATATTAAATACGGCATGGTGGCATTAGGGAGGCAATAAGGGGCGCAAGAAAAGTGGCGGTGCACTAGTTGCAGCGCCACTTTTCATAAATATGCGCATATATGTCTTGTTCCCTCCTGTTATACTCCTTTTTTTAAAAAGTTTACTACTTCTCCTACCCATAAACCTTTTCTCCTTCCTACACACCCTTCCCAATTACCTTCCCCATTTAATCCCTTATACCTCCCCTTTCTTTAAAATGAATGTTTTCTACACTTCCACTTTACCCCTTTTTTCATTTTACTTGTATTATTTTCTCCTATCCTATCTACATTTCCCCCATCACCTACATCCTATACACCCTGTCCTCTTACTTTCTTACGTTTCGCTTAATGATATGTCCATTTTTTATGAAAACATACTTGTGTGGAAAACGTATTTCGTTATTTTGGCATTTCTCTAACACGTAGCTTTGGCAGCCTCATTTCCTCAAGTCGTCAAAATGATGCTATACGTCTGGGCTCAGGAGAGCTCTAATGTTTTGGCACTGGCTGGGGGAATGAGCAATGTGTACAGCATCACACAAAGGCATCAAGTGTCTGAGCCAGGATAACAATTCTTGATTTCCCGTCCCTCGGCAGACAGCCTCACCAGTGGCGTAAGGAAACTTGAGGGGATAAAGTACCTGGAGGGGGTCCCCTCCCACCTAGATCCAGTGAAGGCCTGCCGCTCGTGCACAGTGTACTGTGCTGAGTGGGGCCCCTGGACCTCAGTCCCAAAGCCCCCCGCGCCGCAGGGGCTGCGGGGGCCTTTGTTACGCCGCTGAGCCTCACCACTAGAGCAACACTTCTTATTTCAGTCAGGCGCTACAACAGTGTGGGGGAGCATAAGGCTCGGAAGAGGTCGGAACAATCAACTGGACTGCAAACAAAGTTAGTATTGTTAAAAATATAGACAGAAGGATCCTGACGTCGACGAAATTGTGTTACCAATGGAAACAGCGTCGTGCCAATTAAATCCCTGTGCCAGACCCCCATTTATCAATGTATTAAATCGTTAAAAAGGTTTAATAGAGATTAGATTAAATTCTGACAAAGATTCTTGGTCTACCACCGCTTTAGTTTCTTCTCTTCTAATCAGAAAGGGATCCTGTACAGAATAAACTGGGAGTGGCAGCCATGCTGTCATTACCTAACCATAGCATATCACCGGCATGTGACAGGCCATGCTGCAGCTGTTCAAAGAAGGTGGGACTTCCTGGCCTCGTGCCATTGATGCAACATGAGCACGAGGCGTGGAGTGTTGATAAACTAGCCCCATTATGTTATTCCCTAAGCAACACTGTTTCAGGGGAGGATTCAGAAAAGATCTATCAACCATAAGTATTCGCCGCTTTCATGCATCAGTTTCACCACTTATCCGGGTATGGCTGGTTGAGCAAAATCAGTAACTGAATCCAAACAAGCACTTGCAATGCAATGAGTTTCGCATTTGCTCGAGTTAGAGCTATTAGCATTGTAAACTCCTAACAGGACTTTTCTTGCCACATAAATTGAAATGAAAAGTAAAGCAGTTTCACACAAGCAAGCTAATGCAAAGAGCCACAGTTGCCATGAGCATAAGCGTAAAGGAGACACACAAAAGGAAAAACTAGTTCGCTTGCAGTCAAACGTATCGGCAAAAGTGCAATCAGTCATGTAACAGAGTTGATGTCCAATGCGGTAACCAAACCGTCCTAAGGAGGAACAAACGTAAAGCATTTACCAATGATAACAAAGGATTTTTGAAGGGCAAGGCCATAAACGAGTGATAGTGATTCGCATGAGGTGGGCGTGGTTAAAAGCCCAAATAGATTACAACACGTCAGAAAAGCGGCGCTTGCGCGCTGCTATGCTCAATCTAAAAACCTCCCAGGACAAATACAGGGGACAAACTGTAGTGTATCAGTTGATGTATGGTAATGCACAGAGCCAGGCCATAAAAAATCTGAGGCCCTGAAGTGGACTGGTTTCAGATTAGATATTTACTATGCCCTGTAAGCACTTACAAAGCACAGGGAGGTATTTATCATGTGCAGTAAATTCCCCCTAATTTACTAAGGAAAAATCGCTGGAAAAGCTGTAATTTACAGTGGTACTCGGAATTCCAATATGTGTGGTAATTGGCGTTACTGTGCATGTTAGTAATTCGCCGCCCCAGAGTTGTAATTGGGAACTGTGTATGCACATCTGAAAAGCGCCTTTGCTACATGTGGCTTACATTAGCTCCACGAGTCTCTGTGGAGTCCACAAAAACAGACTCTATAAATCCAAAATTTACAACACACTGGCAGTTTCTTTGTGTGGTTTAAGAAGTCTCAAGAGCGTATCTTTTACTTTAAACAGCAGTGATGGCGCGCTGTCAATGTCTCGGGTTTGTACTGAATTCATAACTTGCACATTCAACACACCATAACACAGGCTGGCAATGGAAGGCAGTAAATATTACGTTACACACACCATTAAGGGGTGGGGGCTCTGATTAGGATCTGACTCATGACAGGCTGAAGTTTGCAAGAAGTATCAGCGGAGGAAACCTTCGCACTTAAAATACACATCATAATCCTTTGTCAGTGCTGCGCATTCTGAAAAACAAGCCTTGAAAACCTTTCTACAAGGACATTAATTTGACAGTAAACTTCCCTGACATTTAGGCCCAGATTTATGGTGACCTTGCACCACTGCAACGCCACATTAGTGTCATTTGTTTTCACGCTAATGGGGCGTTGGAAGGGCACAAACTCCCTGCCATATTTACAAAGCAGCGCAATGCTTGCATTGGGTCACTTTGCAACCCCTTGCGCCATATTATGCCTGTGCCAGGCATAATGTATGCAAGGGGGGTGTTCCAGCGCTATAGGGGCCGTACAAATGGTGCAAAGGAATCTATGAGATTCCTATGCGCCATTTTTATCGGCACTTTGTAACGCCTGCTAAGTTCAGGTGTTAAAAAGAGGCTCCCATTGGTTACAATGGGCATCTGGTTGCTTTGCAGGATTAGCGTCATCATTTTTTACTTTAATGGTGGCTGCAGAGTGGCTCGACCTGTGCTCCTCTTGCTTTAACACAAAAGCACACATCTTGGGCTGGTTCGGGTGTTTTTAC
This sequence comes from Pleurodeles waltl, assembly GCF_031143425.1. NCBI lineage: Eukaryota > Metazoa > Chordata > Amphibia > Caudata > Salamandridae > Pleurodeles > Pleurodeles waltl. The sequence goes on along the minus strand of NC_090444.1, from coordinate 1,038,427,755 downwards.
ATTATGTGGTGGGAATGGGTATGTAAAAATGTTACCAATGAAAAACTCCAGAAATTAGTGCTTTTTTCAATAGAGTGGCTCTAGAGACCCATCCTATGGGTCTCATTTAATGCTGAGAATTAGGGGGGAAGATACTTACCCTGAAAGATCCTTCCAACTATTAAGGTAGCATGCTCTCCCAAAGACAGTCATTTCTGTGTGGTGGACTGGTTGTAAAGAAAGATCCCCATGTATCCTAATAATCAGAAATATTGTCTCATCAACTTAGTGGATGAAGACTGCCTAATCTCCAAAGATAAAACTCTTGCTTCCCTTTAAAAAAGTTAAATTCATTAAACCATTTTAATAGTTGGGCACAGTACTTACTTATAGCCCAGCAAGCTTTAGAATCAAAAGACACTGACAACAGGAAGAGAACTGGGATATCTCTGAAAAAGGGGTGCTCAAATTAGGATCAGAAGGGCCATATCCATACCAGATATTCAGGATAACCACTGACTCCGTAAATACGTTCCTTTTAGATTCCTAGTACATCCCTTCATATTATTGGAGCATCCTGAAAATCTGTTGAAGATCCATCCCTCCTTACTGTGCACTAGAAGCAATGACAAAAATGGTTTGCTGCAATAAATGATGATTTTGCTTGTACAGATTTTGCTTGTACACTTGACAGAATGAAAGTGTGAGAAATTATCCAGTCCCATAGTCGAAGACATCTATCTCACGATCAGTAAAATGGCCCAATAGAGTGATCAAAGGTTTTTGGTTTACGGATAGCCTCATAAGTCAGGCTAGGAGTCTCTAATTTAATGGAATGCATGCCATAGTTACTGCCAAAGAGCCCGCGACCTTAGTATTCATGTAAATGACAAACTACAGACGATGTTTTGAATGTTGGTAGACAAGGACTGGATTCCTTGCAAGATTTTCAAGACTCGAGTACTGTGAAATGATCTTAACTTTGATTTTTTTAGATTCACGGCTTTTGACTTTATGTGGATATCTTGAAAATCTGGCATGGCTGCTGCTCAACACTTGGCAGACTAGTGCTGAAGGGTTCTTTGAATAGTACTAAAACTGTAAACAATAATATAATAAAAGAAGTCTCAGGCAGAAGGCAAACAAAAGCACTTTTACATTTTACGTATAGAAACAAATGGCCAAAAGAAGGAGTATAGAAAGCGGAGATTTGCGATAACAAATGGAAATAAGATCTCATGTAATGGTACAGGCTAATAAATTATACAAAAGAATCATCTATGCATCCTTAGTTACCCTTCTCTCTACTGTAAAAATATTAAATACATTTTGAAAAAGAAATACGACTGGGGTTTCCCTATACCGCATTAAGCCCAACATCCGAACACTAAGCCTGTGTGTGGGGCATCCAGAAATATGCACGGCCAAACTCTGCCGCACTTAAAATAAGAGTTTCAGGAAATTATGCAGGAAAGATGCTACAGTTACCTTTTATTTACATGTAACGTAGAGTGCTGTCTGTTTTGTCTGTTTTGAGGAGGTTGTTTTCCACACATAATGGCAAAAGATCCAGGGTAGCTTCCAGATGGTAATGCATAATTTGTACATTCTCTAAACAACATTACGCAAGGAAATATATTGTAGGGATATGTATAAATTAGTCTCTTAAAAGATAAGTAGTCGATGAATGAACAGGCTTTGTAATGTAGAAATATATTTTTTATGCAGGCAGCAAGCATGTTTTTCAGTCTGAAAACAGAAAATAGGATTAGAAAGGAGAGGCCTGTGCTTTTTAACTTGAGTGGCCGTCACAATTGTTCCTGGAAGTAGCATTAGGTAACTTACAGCTTGCCTGATTTTTTGTAACACACGACCAATCCTATGACAATCAGTTCAACTCTGCCCTAAAAGACCCAATCTGGCGCACAATGCTAGGCCACATCATCCGATTTTGTGAGTAACACGTCACCTCAGGGCAGGCCTGCTTTGTGAGGCATTATCGGTGAGGTGAAGCCGCTTGGCTCATAGGAATGTTAAGACAAGCATCCTTATCGGGACAATCTGATTCAATTCATCCCTTTCTTGGCTTTCTTTGTAATGTTGTCCTTAAAAGGCAAGTACTAAAGTATGTTTGCAATTATTGAGAGGTCTTTGTGTTCCCAGATAGTCAGGGTGGTCCTGAGTGGCTTAACGAAACATGAGGGGGCCCCCGTGGAAAGTAGATGGATGGGCCCCCTCCCCACCCGAGCCAGTGAGAGGGGCCTGCACCGGGGGGCTGCGGGGACTAATGTTGCACCACTGGTGGTCCGGACAAGTCCCCCTTTTCATTTTCACAATGGAGGATAGCGAGAAGCAATATTGACTAGACATGAGTACCAGCTGATGGCTCTAAATACATGGAAGCACCAGTTTCCTTCAGAATGCGACCTGATGTTCTGGTGCAAACATTACCGACCACATACCAATGAACCACAATAGAAGTTAGCCGCCACAGCGTGTAACAAAACTCCAGCAAATGCGATCATCATAGGAGAGCCTAATTTCTGGTTGAAACCAGCCTCACTGACCGATGTTGACCTTCATGTAACCTTCAGTACTCACACAGGAGGATGCTCAGATCACAAATTGGGAAACTGAACCACCATTGCTAACTGAAAGAACACTAGGATGTGCACTGTCTCAAATTGATGTGCCAGAACATTAGCGTTATTGTATATCATTACTTTATTCAGGCAATATCATCTCCTGGCTTCCAGCAAGACAATTCAGAGTAAATGGGTGGAGAGGACGCTGCAAAGGTGAGAAATAGTTTCAGTACAACAGTTCAGCAAATGGATGCCTTTCTCTGTACTCATTCAGAATCGGGAAATATCCGATTTTCATCAATCCAACAGATGGTTCTCGATGACCTATGAAAGCAGGTGTTGCCACCCAGCTGAGTGCATAACATCATGGGCGAAGGAGTCGAGGTGAACGCTGAGACATCAGTGTGCCTTGTAACAAGCTGTGGAAGGACAGCCCCTCCGGCACGCCATCATGCCGGAGGGGCTGCAGTCTTAGAGGACCACCTTTAATTGAAGTCAGAAATTAATTGTTAATCGTAACAGAACACTGAGAGGGTGGCTCATTCTTTCAAGCCTAGGGTGCTGCATTATGAACAACTGCATTCTACATACGTCAGTTTGTTTATGAATCCAGCAAGAGAAACACCCAGGGAAGCTGTAGCCTTCTCTTAGTTTTGCACCCGATCATGTGCAGACATTCTATGGATTGTACTACTGAATGTCGAGGCTAAGGATATCGAGATTCAAGAATATCGTGGACAAAACGGGAAGACTAAAATACCGAAAGCTAAATGCATATAGAGGATGTATAGATTTACCATTCCTAACTCCATTTATTTCCAAGCGCCTTTAAGATATAAATATCCTAAAGATATATATATATGCAACTAGATATTAACAATATCTACATACATTTCAAGATTTTAAATTCGACATTTTGCCTTTAATGTTTGTGTACCTCCATATTCTAGCTTCAACGTTTAGTGGGTGTGCCCATTCTATGCTATGTTGCATTAAGATTTGAAAATACCATGTGACAGACTATATTCAAGTCAAATCCACAAAATAGAAGCCCACCCATATGGACCTGGTTTTCTTTTATGGCCCGTCTGTCGCCGATGACGTAGAGTCAATTGTTTGTCCCATGAACATTATTTATATAGGATTCATTTAGTGACTCAACATGACCACAGTCTTGTTTCAGTGCCTCCCAAGGATCTTGTGCATTTCATTGTGTCTCTCTATTTGAGCGTGTCAGAGGTTTAATCAACAAATCTCAAAGGCTTGGACTAAGATTAAAAGAAGGGAACTGCTTGCAACCGACTGGCCAGTCTCTTTATAAGCTCAGCTGGTTCTTTGGTGCACAGTGAGCCATTATTCAGATCAAACGATGGTGGTGGGGCCTGTCGGTTGACCATATCCTTTAGTGACTTCTTGCTTTCATGCAGTTTTTCCACTGCGTGTGTATGACTGTTGCTGTTTCATTGCACTGCTGTCACACAATGGGATGGCAAAGATTGCGGAGCGACAGGAAGATGGTCCCAACATTCAGAGACCCTGCTTTTCAATTTGGCATTGCTGGGCCCCACAGATAGACACATATGACTGATAAATTGGTCTTGCTGAGTGTTAGAGCTGACTTAATGCTCTCTATATACATTTGACTGCTGTGTGATCACAGTGCAGAACTTTATAAGGCAGCATAAAGAGGCTAGCAACCCGACCTGCAATACCATTATCAGTCTCCATTGTTCTTCATCTGATGTGGTATTCATCTACGATTCATAAAACATGCCATCACAAAGATGACCAACGAACAATGTAGGCACCTGGTTGGTGCATGTTACAGCTGCCCTCACTGGTCCACTGTCATAGTACTGACAGCTGTGCTAAGTGTGTGCCTGATGTCGGGTTTGGTAGAAGAGCATTTCATCACAATTGAGACAGAGACAGATATCCGGTACGCCTCATTGGAAGTGCCACAGGAGATAATACACCTGTAACAAGGCGGATAGGATATCCCTTACTTTTGTAATTTAGTATCCTGTTCATCAAATACTAAATCAGGCCCCATGTCTTTTACTAGACTCTTTGTTCTGATGAAAAAGATAACATACTCCATAGGAACCGCAAACAGCAGTTTAGGCCACAAATGGACAATGCAGCAAGAGTGGGCAACTCACAAAACAAAGCACTTCTCCATCACCAACATCAGAATGAACTCCTCCACATTCCAAGAAGCACATAGTTGTGAGAGTCTTTTAAAGGTAAATCACAGTGTATGACTGACAAATGGAAGTGACATAAAATAAAGAAAACACGGCAAAGCATTAAAGGTGGCATGATGCTACACGTGTTTTTTAGGGAATAATTTTAAAGCTATGTGCATGGACTGACCGTGGTGGAAAGATTATGAACATTCAGTCTCACCCACAAACCCCACACACTTTCCTTTGGGTGCTCTCATTTAGATAGACCAGGTATATATGTCTCATGCAAAAATATACTGCTGGCCCTCTGAGCTAGCTACTCCTCCTTTCCATGCGGCCATTGTCCTGAGCCTCAGGGTCGTGGTAGACAATCAACTGTCCATGATCCCCCAGATTAAGGCAATCACTGCAAAGTGCTTTGTCCTATAGAAATCCATTAGGAAGGTCGCTCCTCTTCTGTCACTCAAGTCTTTAAAAGCAGCTGTTGTGGCTGTAATTTTGTCCCCCTTGGAATATGAAAACTTCCTGTATTTGGGTCGCCCTGCAACTTCTTTACACAAACTACAAATCATTCAAAATACAGCAGCAAGGATAATCTGTACATTGCATAGGCATGTGCATATCTCTCCTGCCTTAATGAAGCTTCACTCGCTCTCCGTCAAACTGAGAGCTCTTTTTAAACTGGCTTATATTATTTACAAATCCATTCATAATCAGAATCCATCCTTTGTAGCAAGCAGAATTTATAGACATGTTCCTATTTGAACCCTCTGATCCTCTCTTGGCAACCAGTTGAACATCCCTTGGTTCAATTGGTAAGCAGTAGGGGGCAGGTGCTTCTTTTTCCTGCCCCCTATCTTAAGAAACTCTCTCCTTTCCTCGGTCAGGCTGGAACCTAACTTCTTGATGGTCAGGAAGCTTTTGAATGCCTGACTGTCTAAGAAAGCTTTTGATTAGCCTCAGTCCTGTCACTCCTGGCTGTCTCAGTGCCAAGAAACCCTTGGGTATAAGAATGCTTTTTCAAATTTTCTTAGCATAACCTAACATAATGCAACATAACATTTCCTCTTGCGTTGCCCAGGTTGATGGTGGTCTTCCTCCTTCATTCCTTTGCTCCTCCTATTCCTAACTATTCTTATCCACTCTGTCTTCTTTTTCCTTCCTTTCCTTAACACTACAGACTTCTTATGTGACATACTTCATACTTTATGCCATTGGCTAAGTTAAAGGAATTGTGATCAAACTGTTCAGTCAAGATAAGTACCCTTCAATAATACACCAAAGGGATGTTAATGTCCTGACTTGGAACTCAGAGGACGCGTTACTCTGTCATAACCGTGACAGATATCCAGTCCGCCGAAATCTAAATCCAATTATATCCTATGGGATTTAGATTTCGGTGGACAGGATATCTGTCACCGTTAGGACGGTGTAACCCATCCGCTGAGTTCTAAATCAGGCCCTAAGTGTGATTATTTAAAAACTGACTATGTCCAGTCTAAGTCAATCAATATCGCTTTATAGTTTGATATACTTATGTAAACTTGAGAAATATAATTCTCTACCAGCGCATCGTTAGGATCACTTGACTTATTTTTTCTCATGATTTGGAATATTGAGAGTTCAAGATGTTGCATGTTGCAATCCTGTGTCTCTCTTGGTTTGCTTCCCTAAAATTTCCTAATAGAAATATTTCAACAAAACAAAATGTTTAAGAGAAGAGCTAATGGGTATCCTCATTGGTGGCAACTTTTAGGTAAGTCCTAGAGACATCTTTAGCTGTCTCGCAAGCCTCATGTCCTCTAATGAAAAACATACGCAAAATACATACATTTGTACATGTATGTTGGGGCTTTTGACCAGCTGCCTAATTCATTGATATTTTCAAGTGTCAATCCCATTTTGCTTTCGCCCACCACAATATACAGCACGGGGCGTGAGTGAGTCTACTTACACTATTGGCTCTCTTTACTGTCAGTGATAGCACTTTGCTTGTGGGCATCAGTGGATTAGGTAATCCACTTTAGTGCTGGGGCTGGTGGTTCAACCTCTGCTTTCATTTCTGCTTTCATTTAATTGTATGTAAAATTAAATTAAGAAAATTTTAGAAAGTGATAAAGTAAAGATAGGGTCTCCTGGCACTGGGAAAGACTGAGAAAAAATAATTATCCCAAATATCAGTGGGGTGGAATAAGGCAAAAGCCATACTTATAGATTTTTCTAAATATCAACATATAGAAGATGATTCTCACCTCCAAGGTAAGTTCACCCCGGAACCCAAGAATATAATCTGCAGAGTCCCCCAAGGATCGTCCCTCAGTCCTACCTTCTTCAACACGTAATAACCCCCCTGTCCAACACCTTCAGATCGCACAGACTCAACATCATCTCCTATGCCAACAACACCTGGCTCATCCGCTTGCCTCAGAAGACCCCTCTACAACCAGAGCCAACGTCCACAGATATATGATGAACGTTGCTGACTGTATGAAGGACAACTGCCTCAAGCTCATCTCTGACAAGACGGAAGTCCCCATCTTTAGGAACAACACTTCGCCATGGAACAACGCATGGTGGCCTGCTTAACTCAGCCTATCCCCCGTCCCAACAGACCGCACCCACAACCTTGGCATCATCTTAGAAGGCAAGCTATCAATGAAGAAATAGGTAAACACAGTCTCATCCACCTGCTTCCACACCCTATGCATGCTCCGCAAGATCTTCAGGTGGCTCCCAGTCAACAGCAGAGGACCTTCATGTAGGCCCTTGCCACCAGCAGGCTGGACTACGAGAACACACTCTATGTAGGAATTACAGCATGCTTCCTGAAGAGATTACAGACAATATAAGACAGACAGCAGAGGATGTTCCTTCTCACACCTAGCGGCCAAAGCTTGAAACAACCTTCCCACGCACCTCAGGACCATCTCATTGCTTAGGGAACTCAAGAAAGGAATCAAAACTTGGCTATTCGAATAAACGGATCACCACAAGGCAGCAAGCAACTCCAGCACCTAGAGACCCTCACAGGCGATTTGCCGCGCTTTATAAATCTTGATTGATTGATTGAGACTCAATTCAAATCAAAAAGTGTGAAGATAGCACATAAATCCACTTTAGAATGAGAATGGGCAAATCAAGGAAGGTTTGAAATACCCAAATGTCTGAAACAAGGATAACTACAGATGAAGCACAGCAATCCACGTCAGAGATGCTCCAAGTCAGAGATCTTAATGGTAGGAGGACAAACGTAATACCACAGGTGTGTGTTTGTTCAAGCTGCCCCATGCTGATGTTCTTCAAATCAGCCCTGAAAAAATCCCCATGTGCATCTGTGTTATATGTAGAGCCACACTTGTCAAAATAGGAATAAATATTTTTGTTCTCTGTTTTGCCTCAAGGTATAACAGCAGCTGCAAAATACATCTGCTTCCCTGGCTCCCTCCATCTCCGCATTCTTTTACAGAACTCGAACCTCACCTGCCCTCATGTTCTACAGCTGGAACCTGGTGTCATTACATCTTGCCCACAAACCACACCCCCTTTTCATAAAAGATAAAATTAACTACACTCCTAAATCCTACAACTTTAATGTATATGAAACATACATAAAAAATATAAAACCCCCAAACTCACTACAGAACTCAAAATAATTGCAAATTAATCTTGACACTTTACTTTTTTAAATGAATACCATTAGTATACATATTACTATGCACATAGGCCCTCATTATGACTTCAGTGGTCTATTTCATAGACTGCCAAAGTCACCACCGCCATATGACCGCCAGTGTTGGCAGTCTGAAGGCCGCCATATTATGACTGCTGGCTGCTCTCCGCCACTATTTGCAGGGAAGCCGCCAGCAGCTATACTGGCTTTCGGCAGACTAGTGGAGCGTGCCCTGCTGCCACTGCTACGTCACCACAACACCGCCTGCCATATTACAACTTTGTAAATGTCGTGGCGGTGTTTTGTTGGCGGGCGCTGGCGGTGGAGCAGGTGCCATGTACCCCGTTCCCTCCCGGACAACCACCGCGACCACGAGGTAAGGTGATCGTCCAACGGGGGAGGGGTGTGGGAGGGGGATCTCGTGTGTGTTTGTGTGCTTGTGTGAATGCCTGTATGCGGAGGTGGTGGGGTGTCGTGATCGTGTGTGTATGTGTGTGAATGAGTGAGGGTGGATGTGTGCATGTATGTATGTAAGTGTGGTGTGTGTGTGCGGGGATCGGGAGGATCGGGGGTGGGGGCTGATTACGGGGTTCAGGGTGGGGGCATAAGTAGGGGGACTGGGGAGGGGGGCTTCGCTGCTTGAAGCAGGGTGGGGGCTTCTGATAGAGTCAGGTGTGAGGGGGGCGTCCTACATGGAGGGGGTTTTGGGGAGTCCTGTTGTGGTGAAAGGAATCAGTATTTCTGCCGCCAGTATCCTTTCTGCCAGGGATTTCGTGTCGGGCTGCTGCCACGGAATCCCTAGCGGAAAGAATACTCAGAACACCGCGGACGGTGTTAGGTGGACCGCCGGGTCGAAGGTGGTCAACCTTCGGCCAGGCGGTCCCACCGCCCTGGCAGTACAGGCGGTGAACTGGCTGTGATGCAGCCAGTTCAGTGCTGTGGTCATACTTTGGCGGTCCTGCACCGCCACGCTGTCGGCAGCATGGCAGTGCAGGACCACCAAAGTCATAATGAATACCATAGTCTTTTAACCAGTTAGGTGGTTTCCTTGTTCTTTTTGTCACCTCATATTCAAACTTCTGTACCATTGCCCTATCATTATCTGATCTCACACTGGCATTATGTTCTCTTTAACTTTCAAACTTCTCACCACTCTCTTCATTGTCCACCACCAACATCAATTCCCTTTCTTCTTGAATCCTTGGCACCTCATCAACCTCCTGAGTATCCAAACACATTTGAACCTCATGTTCACCTTCATTTATGTTGGTATTTGCACCCACATCATTGGTATAGGCACCCACAACATCTTCCCACAAATCTGTCACAGGCTTGTGTGATTCACCACAAGTTTCCTTCCACATGTCACCCAACCTGACTTCTAATCTATTACAATTCCAAACTTTACCTTTACTTAACCTCACAGAATTACACAAAACTTCAGCAACTTCTTTAGGTTCGTAGCAACAAGATTCCCCCATTGGTACAAAACCAGGCTTCTATATTCAGACCCAATCCCCCACTTTTATATTCACTGGCTTAGATCCTCTTTTAGTTCCATGGTACTCCTTACTCTTTTCATGATTGGGCATCGTATTCTCTTGCACCTTCTCAATCAACCCTTGTTCCACACCCACTTGGTTCCCTGACACCTCAAGAGTCAGATTTCTTCAGTTCCTTAGAAACTTAATTTCTCACCATGAAAGGGATGTTCCCTATCTTTTGGAATTTAGGTTTTGCATTGTCTCTTAGAATGATCTTGTGCTCAAAACCTTAAGAAACCTCTTAGTCAATTCATTACCCATCTGCAACCCTTCATCTATCACTAATACTCGTTCCTCGCTGTTAGGAATGAGCACAATGTGCAAATTACCCTGGACAAACCAACTAAACACTTGAGGTCCATTCTTAGCAACCTACAATTTACCTCTAGCCTGTCTGTTCTTGAATCGAAAAGTAAACCACCTAAGCCCTATCATGTCTATGTGTTCTTGACTATAGCCTTTCGTGTTGAGGTCTGATTTAAAATGTTTTTCACCTGCTTTCTTTACAAATTTGTGTCACCAAAGTTCCTTATTAATGATTGTATAAGGGGATTCAGAATCAGCATTAATTTTTTTTAAAGGCACCTCCCAACATTCAGGTTTAGATTTAAGCTTGCTATCATTAACATTCAAAACAAAACAAAACGTCTGATCAAGCTTGCTACTTTGTCTCAACTTTCGTTATCCCTGTCTGAACTTCCACCATCCTCCTTACATGTTGGTTCATTCATACACTTAACACACTTTTTGAGAAAGCCAGATGTTCTTTGCTTTCACACCTGTAACATGTGTTTTGCTCTCTGGTCTTTGAGTCTTTTGCAACATATTTGTTTTTCTGTTCTTGTTCTGAATTTTGCTCAGTATCCCATTCTCCTCCCCCTCTTGTTTTACTACTCCAGCACACCTTCTGGATAATTCTGCCTTCTGAACAATAGCTAAAACATTATTTAATTCAGAATCTCCATTGATCCATAAACACTCCTTTATGTCGGCTGGATTATTCATATGCATAAACACCTGGCCAAAATAGGAATAAATACTTTATTTCTTTGTCTTGCCTGAAGGTATTATAGCAGATACTAAATAAGTCTGCCTCCACAGCTAGCCGTTTATGTCTCCCTCCATTCCCGCATTCTTTTACAAAACCCGAAACCTCCTGACCTCAGGTTCCTCACCTGGAACCTGATGTCATAACATCAAGCCCACAACAATCTGTGCCAGGGGATCCTAATCAAGGAAGTCACCTAAGCACAAGCTGAAGATCCCCCAAGCTAAACGCTCTCTTTATCTCCTCTCACTGTCCAGTGTTTAGCCCCCTGTGCCGCTGCTGCCCCTGTGGCCCCACCCCTCCCACGTAGTGCTTTTCCTGCCCTCCCGCCTCCCAACTGACCGAACCCCACACCTTTCTCCCTTTCTTAATGGCGGCCACGCCTCTGGTGTGACGAAGGCACTCCAAAGGCAAGTCCATCTGCGCCTGTCCACACCTAGACCGCACCCAGCTCCACAGTCCCTGGTTCTTGCCGGTTCGATGCCAGCACTTTACGCGCCCTCAACCCATGAAGATCATCAGCCTGCCACCAAGCCAACCCCATGAACATCCTGGACCTTTTTCGTGCCGCACCTGCTCCAGCACCCTCCAAGGACAACCTGCTTATTCCGCACCAAGCACGGACAGCCGCCTCAAGTGCATACTCCTCAACACATGCTCCCTCCTCAATCATGCAGTAGAAGTCTGAGACCTCCTCGACTCAATAGCCCTGGACATCACCTTCTTCACGGAGACTTGTATCACCCCTCCGCTGCCCCAGACATCGCCATCCCGGACAACTACAAAATCATCCACAAGCACAGAGCCAACTGGCCTGGAGGAGGCATTGTCATAATCTACAAGAACAACCTCCGCCTGACTCCAACCATTGAGTCACAGTCTCAGACAACTCACGAGCGCCTACAATTCCAGATCCAGACCAACCCTAACTCCTCCCTATGTGGCACCCTCATCTACAGGCCACCCAGACCCCAACCTCAGTTCAGCGAAGACATTGCCGACCACATGGCCCGCAATCGCACACCTCCTTCAACTACATCCTACTCAGCTACCTCAACTTCCACCTTGATACTCATGATGACCTCAAACCTCCTTGACACCTCACAACTTTCAGCCTCAAACAACTCGTCAACGTCCCTACCCACAGAGTCGGACACATTCTCTACCCTGTTTTCTCAGCAGAGGACAACATCACTATCTTCCACACCTCTGAACACCACTGGACCGACCACAAGTGCATCCACTTTACCTACACAGAGAACACCACACAACACTACACGCCGAAACCCCCAGCAGATTCTGGAACAAAGTAACTGAACCACAACTCACCAACACTCTCAACCACTCCCTCCCACCGGACGCAACAGACACAAATGAAGCTGCAAGCAGCCTACACCACTGGCTAGCAAACTGCACCAACAACACAGCCCCCCCCCCACGGAAAACAGCAGGGAATCGACAGAGCAAAACACCCAAGTGGTTTACGACAGACCTGCAGGAATCCAAGCGCTCCTGCAGATAACTTGAACGTAAATGGAGGATCAGCAAATCAACCGAAGACCGCACAGCCTACAAAAATGCAGTCACCATGCACCACCAGAACATCAGAGCCACCAAAAAAGCCGCCTCTCAAGCACGCCTCAACACCAGCACTTACAACAGAAAAGAGCTCTTTGCCATCGTCAAAGAGTTCACGAACCCTGGGACAGACACATCATCCATCCCTCCCTCCCAAGTTCTCTGCAACGACCTTGGCACTTTCTTGCACTGTAAGATCCAGGACATCTACGAAGGCTACAGGAACGAAATCCCACCAGCACCGCTTACCACCACGGACCTAGCACCTCACCAGATACCTTACCCCTGGACCCCCCTCACCACAGAGGACACCCAGAGACTGATGAACTCCATCCACTCGGGGGCACACTCGGATCCATGCCTTCATCACATCCTCAACCTGGCTAGTGCCAACATACCACTGGAGCTCTGCCGAACCATTAACTGATCCTTTGAGACCGCCACACTCCCCTAAGACTGGAAGCATGCCGAAATCAACCCGCTACTTAAGAAACCCACTGCCTACCCTAGGGAGCTGAAGAACTACAGACCCATTTCTCTGCTCCCTTTCCCAGCCAAGGTAACAGAGAAGGCCGTCAACCAACAACTCACTGAATTCCTTGAGACACACCGTACCCTAGACCCATCCCACTCCGGATTCAGAAGCAACCACAGCACTGAAACCACATACTTAGCAGCCACCAACGACATACGCATCATACTGGACCGCGGACTCACGGCCGCACTCATCCTCCTCGACCTCTCCACCCATTTGTCACCGTCTCCCACTCCACCCTCTGAGACAGACTGCACGATGACAGCATCCGAGAAAAAGCCCTGAACTGAATCAGGTCCTTCCTCACCGGAAGAACACAGAGTGTCAGACTACCGCCGTTCACGTCAGAACCTAGACACTTGTTGCGGAGTGCCACAAGGATCTTCACTTAGCCTGATGCTTTTCAACATCTAGATGGCCCCGCTTGCTAAGATCACCAAACAACACAGGGTAAACATAGTCTTCTATGTCGACGACACCCAACTGATCCTCTCCCTGTCCGAGGACTCTGCTCAAGCCAAGAGGAATTTCCACAACGGGATGAGAGCAGTCGCCACATGGATGTAGGTCAGCTGCCTCAAGCTCAAATCGGACAAGACAGAGATCCTTGTGATTGGCTCCACCCCTTCTGCCTGGAACAACTCCTGGTGGCCCACTGCTCTGGGTAACACCCCGTCCCCTACAGACAAATCACGCAACCTGGGCATCATCCTGGACTCCTCTCTATCAATGACCCACCAAGTTAACGCCATCTCTTCATCATGCTTTCACACCCTCTGACTCCTGTGGAAGATTTTCAAGTGTATTCCCCCGAAACGAGAAAGACAGTCACCCACGCACTCATCACTAGCAAACTGGACTATGGCAACGCACTCAATACTGGCATCACCAAGAAACTTCAATCAAGACTACAAAGAGTCCAGAATGCAGCAGCCAGGCTTATCCTGAACATCCACCGACGCAGCTGCATCTTCTCCCACCTGAGAGACCTACACTGGCTCCCAATTAACAAGCGCATCACATACAAACTCCTGATCCACACCTACAAGGCACTGCACAACATAGGACCTGCAGACCTCAACCACTGCCTCGCCTTCTACATACTCAACAGATGTCTCTGTTCCTTCCAGCTCACCCTTGCAGCCATCCCCAAGATCTGGAAAAAATACAGCAGGAGGATGATCCTTCTGCTACCTATCAGCCCGGACATGGAAGGCGCTACCTCTCAAGCTCATAAAGACCGCATCACTGAAGCAGTTCGGGAAGGACCTGAAGACCTGGCTCTTCGACTGAGCAGCACGCCCACATACAGCGCCTTGGGACCTTATAGATGATTATCCGTGCTCTACAAATCCTTGATTGATTCATCTGTTTAGAAAGAAAGAGGGCGTCCCAAAAGTCTTCCCCAGCAATTATTCTTAAGAAGACGCACTCTACTGGTCTTCCTGTGTGGCTACTGGCTAGAGGCAGAAATGCATTATGTTTTGGGTCTTGTGTGGCTGCAACCCACTGGCAAGGTCTACTGACCCCTATATAGAAGGAACCATTTGTGCTCTTCCGCTTGGCGATGTGAAGATCTTATAAATGTGGTTTAGAAGTTTATCCTTTAGGACAGAGTTTCATTTATCAAAACGGCGGCTTTGGGAATGTCTCAACAACAACATTGCAGTTCATCCCCCTCCTTTTATTCCTTGTTCACTGTCTCTAGAAATACACAGAGCACCAACCAAGGCTGTTTTTCTGTGCAAGTGAGGGGAGAAGACCTGGAGAGCTGTTTAGCAACAGCATCTAGAGAAGACTCTAAAACTTGCTGGCGGAAGGGCAGCCCTTGGCCTGGTCAGAAGGTAAATACTCTGAAATACACATCTAGCTTATCACTTGGAGAGAAAGCTTGTTTTGCGATGAGCAGTGTGACTGGCTGGCACTATCTCCTAAAAGTTACCATGAATTTGATTGGTAGTGCCACGAGCTAGGAATATGGGCTGTAGCTCCATTCCAGAAATTCAGAACATACATTGAACTATTTCTGTGTGGGCTGTTGGTGCTTGCTAGTCTACGGCTGCCTGTCTCCCACAAGTGAGGACCAAAAATTAAACTCTGCACATGGCCCTACTGTCATCAACTCCGGAGTATGGAATGGGCCTCTCAGAGCGCTCCTAGGCCATCGAGACACCTCTGACCATAAAGACAGGGGAGCTACAATGATGGACTCCAGGTGAGCTGCCAAGGGATGGCATTTTTGGGTGGTGAATATGATCCTCGGCCTCAATGACTGACCATTTTTTGTTATATATTGAACACCTCCTTTCACCACCACCAACTCTCAGTGTTGATAACAGAAGAGGGTCTGGCAGCCCCACAGTGTGCTCCCAAACATGCTGGACTAAGCAGAAATGCTGGGCCTATCAGGCCCCTGTGCCCAAGGCCCTGCCAGCTCAAGACCATGATGAGATTATTTATCATTATGAGTGACTTTCTATGCTATCAGTCATGACAGAATAAAACTAATGTAAAATAAATATAAATGGGCATAGCTAAAAAATATAAAAACATGGGCCCTGGGACATTTTTATTGGGTTTGCGGCGGATACAGTAGTGTTTCTATTTACAAGCGGTCTGTCTACGTAGGCAGACTTCTGCTGCACGCCCCACACACATTTCCCGTCCCAGCCTCCCACAGGGAAAAGAGCAACTTTTCAACTGACGCAAGCACGTAGACAAAAGTGATGATGTCAACACACTGCAGGGTGTGCTTTTTAAAGATTGCCTTATCTCACCCTTTCACAAGCTTAACGTCGACATGTAACGGTTTGTGCGCGTTACTTACAACAGTGACGAACACAAACAACAAAAGCACACGATCAAAAAAGGTTAAAAAAGAAGAAATAACACCCGTTTTAAACAGTTTTTAAAAACCACGTGCAAGACGACAAGGAAGTAGAAAAGGCCCGCACCGTAGTTTGGAAACTTCCACAGTAGGAGCCTGTGTGCTGAGCTGGTAGCTAGAGATATTAAAAACCTTCGCGTTCATGCAGATATCCACCGCTTATTTAAAATTCTTAACCACACAGGAAGTCGAAATTTCTTCAACGTTGGAGAGATTGCAAAAACGGGCACAAATGTTAATTATATCACTTTCTAAACCATCAGCGACTTAAAGTTACGCGCACGCAGCACTTACTCGCTCTAATCTAGCGCTTTATTTTATTACCACCTTGAAAACAGAAGCTACTGTAAAGCGGATAGCTGAACATGGCTAGAGCGGTGCTAGATGTGTGACTGCAGGTGGCGGGCCACAATCATTTCTGGGGGACCAGGGCTCATCGGAGTAAGGCACAAGGAAAGAAAGTCAAAGTCATGCGGGGATAGGGAAGGGGTGGGGGGATGGGTCTGAAACAAAACAGTGGCAAAGGGAAAAAGCAGGAATGAAAAGAAACCTGCAAGAGTAGGGTGAAGAGACAGGAACTACAGGCGGGTGTTAAAAAGAGGCACGAAGCCTCGACAAGGCACCCCTGGTATTCGGTGCCTCCAGCAATCGGCTGAACGGCCGAGGGGCGGGCGGGGGGTCTCCTAAGAAAACAAATTGGGCTTCTATACTTTCCCTTTAATTTGCAAATTTAATGCTGGAGAAAAGCGCACATACCATGTGCTAAATGTGCCTGATTTCACCTTTGGACCCTTTATTTACTCGCTAAAACGCAGCGCCATCCGGGCACACACAGTAATAGTCCCTCTGAATTGTAAAGACTGATTATAGACTCAATGGTGCCTCAAGGGTTTTGAAAGGTCCCCCATCTTCCAATATATAAAAAAAATACTCAGTGAACCCTTTGAGTAATTTCATATTTGCATAAGTGGTGAAATCATGAAACGTTCTTCTGGTTTACTCCCAGGCCTGCTCACAAAACCGCCCCAGGCCAACACCCTACAAAATGCTACATGGTACATATCACTTGCAGCAGAAATTTCATTTATCAGGAAGGCTCTTCGTAGAGGGTGCGCTTTTTCATGTGTGAGTGCTATCGACAGTAAGTTTTTTTCTGTCGTGGTATTGGTGGGACTACAAAAGGGAAGCTAGGCCTTTTTCATGTTTTGGCCTGCGGTTTATACTTCAGCGTTTTTTTGGGGGGGCTTCGGAATATCAAGCAATGGTATTTGCATAGTTCATTAAAGCAAGGACTGTGGTGACACTGGCAAATGCGCTCTATGTCCCTGCTCGAGGGTGTGAAGCGCTATATTAACGCTACAATACAGCGGCGCAAGTGCTAACATAAACACTATAAAAAAGGAGCTCTGCAGTCTATAACACAGTAATATGTACTGGCAAATACAAGTCCAGTGTAAGCATGAACTTTGTCTGTTTCATGGCGCATGACATGTGACACTATCGCAACATATATTTAAATAATAAAGGACCAGCGAAAAGTACTTCCTAAATTCGAGGTTGCTACATCATACTAGTGACCACAAATTATATTCATTTGTATACAGTGATTGTTTTGTAGCCCGCAACGTCAGGATTTACCTTTACACTTTGGGACTCATTTTATCACCCGTGGAGAGATGGGAGGCTGAAAAGGACACAAGTCAAAACCCATGAGCTGATGGTTGCGCACACGCATCTCTGTATCAGACGCGTTGACCCGCTGAGCTAGCGCCGTTCCTTAGTCTGCTATTATCCCACTAATGAAAGCCATACTTAGCCAAGACACGCCTTCTTCGTTCAAGGGAATTTGATGGGAGGGAGTGGGTACACATTTTGGAATCGCCATCCTAGTATCAGGTGACAGGCATCGCGTCCTCCCCTTCTACTAAAACGGTGGACCTTCATTTTTGTTGTCCTCTTACCACGTTCACTTATTAATTCCTCCTTGAAGTAGACAACATTACAACAAATAAACATTGCACCACAAGTGCTATAATCTAAAAAACGCATAACTTCTGCAGAAAAAAAGAGCATTGATTAGCTGGTGTCGCATCTATCCGTCAAATTCGCATGTGTAAATGGGCTCCATGTTGGTTTTAACCTTCAGAAACTCTTTTTGCAGTTTTATTTTTTAGTTCTGCCGCCTGACCAATGGGAATCCCCCGGGCCTTCGCTAATGTTCGCACACCCTCACATTTTGGGATCTGCTCGCCAGCTTGTGAGAGTGCGGCCCCTTCAGCCTGCCTTCTGCTGAGACAGTGCGGCCTACTCCTGTGAAACGCCAGTACGGTATTGCGCTGATGTGAAGGCCCGTCCAGATCCGAGTCATGGATGAGGCTGTCTTTCATCCTCTCAAGGTCAACGACAGGCGCAATGGCAGCTTGTGCTGCATATGTCCCTGTGTGCAACTCATTTTTGAGGGGTGTGCATGCAATACAAATGGTGTAGTTCATGTGTGGTATTTTAGCTTCTTCTAAGGAACCCACATACCATGGTGAAAATAAAAACATAGTAACATTAACTCAATCCAGTGGGAAAAATCTAATATCTGTGGCCTCTCACACTAACAATAATGGTCTTCTTTAGCAGTCACCCCAGTGTTAAGGGCCACAGAAATTATGTGTTTCTGCGGCGATTTCCGCATAATTATATATTTAACACACTCCCCACACGTTCCACCATCTTTAACGCAAAACACTATGGGGCTCATTTACAAGCCCCTTGCGCCGCCGGTGCGTCACTTTTTATATGGGAAAAAGTGACGCAGCGGTTGTGCCAGGGGTTTGTTAATAAGCCCCTATGTTTTTAGGTCAAACGGATAGAAAGTTACTAAAATGAAAGCACCACTCACGGTGCCCCACTACGACAAACCATTTTCAAAGTTTGTCGCATTTCAGTTGCTGACTGCTGTATTTGGCTGTTAAACTAGTACGATAGTGTGGTGCAAAGTTTGCCTTGACATTATTAATGTGATTTAAAATAGCAAACAAATGCTGCCACTGCATGTCCCACATTTTGCATCTTAATTTAACTTTTCTTGCCAGACAATTCTCTCACACTTCCACGGTGGCATAATTCCAGTGGCCCTGGGAATGCCTTACATTTGGCATACACCGGTGCAGACAGTGCACTCAAAGAAACACTCTGCAGCCAGCTGCCTGTGATTTCGCTGACTGCTCTTCTTCAAGTAAAATAAACCAGAATATCGAGTTATCTAGCCTCCTCTGTTTCACAGTATGAGCGCGTGGGATAGGTGTGCAAGGCCTGGCGCCCAGAGAAGCAGCTTTGAAAGGGAGGGGCTGCTGAGAGGGTAATATCAGTGTGGAGGCTGACACGGATGTGCCAACGTCGGGTGTTTATACAAGTGAAGCACATGCTATTTTATCAACCCCCGAGGCAGTGAAAGGGTTCAAAAGACGTGTTTACAGGTAAAAATCTTGGCTCACTGAGAACAGCTAAAGGTGCTGAAAGGCTAAGAAGAACCGCTCACCTTCAATTAAAAAAAAAAAGCAGAGCTGGTAGATAGTGAAAAAAGTGGATGCAAGCGTCCTACCACACAGCGACCTACGGTTTCATGTCTGCACCAATTGCTAGCATTAACTGATGCATTCAACCGGCCAAGTGTTGCTTTCCTCAGTAAAAGAGACCTCTCGCTGCAGATGCATGGACAGAATAGGCTGCCTTAAGTGAAATGTCAGATCCCAATATGCTGAGATAATGTAGGGCTCCGAAAATGGAAGTTAAAGGGCACGGTGTACTGTACGATTCTAGACTCCCACTCGTCCCCCATGGTGCTCGTAAAGGTACGTGACGCTACGTGTGCCCCTCTGCGCACGCCACATTTACCTGGTCCGTCTCCTGGGGCGGGTTCCGGCTCCAGCTGCTCCCTCGGCCTCGTCCCCTGCAGCGCACCCTTGGACTTCCACAGGAGCCGCACCACCCGGACGATCTCCGGCAGCTCCCAGGACCAGGCGGCCAGGCTGCCCGCTGGGCAAAGCGGCGGCTCCTCCGCCCCCCACCTCCGTCCCAGCTCGGCCGATGACAGGAAGCGGTCCAGCACTGGCATCCCGCGCACCGGCCGCTCGAGCCCTACTGCAGCCGGGCTCGAGCTCCGTTGAAGGGTGGAAGAACAGCAGCCGCCTGTCAACCAACCAACGAAGGGGCAGGCGTCCCCGCCGTGCACCGTCAGAAGTTCAAAGGGACCCAGCTACAGCAGCAACTCACTACCATGAAGTGAACACACGAGGGAGACACGGTATCCTTCCACGGACTCCGGTAGTCAGTCGTGCAATAAAAGGACCCACAGAAACAGTTGCAACCCATGAAGAAATAATAGAGGGGGCAGAGGTCGCAGGGGTCCACCCCTGCAGCCACCAGGCTTCTTCCAAGCCCACAGGAGGATGTGCCCTGAGAGGGCTCCCAGCGCTGGCAGAACTGGCACGGCAACTCCTCTCCCCTACCACGAGATGCCCGGGTCCCCTCTGCGCCTGGTCTGCTCTAAAAGCCAGTACTGTCCCCTCCGTAGCTCGGACTCTTCCCCTCTCTCGTGTTTTTGCCAAGTTCTCCGTCGTCACTCGCGGTAAAATGCTCGAGTCCTGAGATGATGCATGAGAGGAGCTCTGTGCCAGGGCCGCCCGCTCCCAGCTCAGCGGGGCTCGCGGTGGGAGGTGCCCAGGCAGCTCCCGGCCGCCCTCTCCTGTCAACGGGGTGGCACTGCGCCATGCCCGCCTCCTGCGGCCGCCCTCGACGTCCGCGCGTCGAGAGCAGGACCTGGCGAGGGCACAGTCACACAGTTCAGTCAGTCCTGTTCTGTCACTTGTTTTTTTGTTCCTTTGCTGGCATTAACCAGCGGTATGGTCCGATCAGGCAGCTTCCTTTAACTTCTCATCGAGCTTCGCCTTGCAAGGTTAGTTTTTCCCCTCTCACCTCAAGTGCTCCTTTTGCTAAGAGGGAAAGGGGACTTGCATCACTGCCCAAACCTGTCCGTGGAGAAGGTGACGCGGGGATAGTGAGTAACAGAGCACGCCTTGGGCAGTAACTCGAACTTTCGGGCCATCGTCACTCTTTAAACACAAAACTGGGGCAAAATAAAGGTGGGAGAGCTTACAAATTAACAAGGAGAGCCGAGCCAGGTATCTCAGGGCCAGATGTAGGTAAGTAAAATTTTGCGACTTGCTATTTGCGAGTCTGACCGACTCGCAAATTGCAACTCGCAAAATTGTATGCAGAAAGGTGTCTCAGACACCTTCTGCGACTCATGGGGTCGCAAAGACCCACCTCATGAATATTAATGAGGTGGGTCGCAGTTGGCGACCCCATAGCGAGTCCATGCACTCACAGGGATGGTGGCCTGCTGGAGACAGCAGACCTCCATGTCTGTGACTGCTTTTTTAATAAAGCAGTTTTTTTTTCTTTTTGCAGCCCGTTTTCCTTAAAGGAAAACGAGTTGCAAAAAGAAAAACTTCCAAAACCATTTGGTTTCGTTTTTTTCAGAGTAGGCAGTGGTCCATAGGACCACTGCCTGCTCTGAAAAAACATTTTTTTAGGCATTCACAAAGGGGAAGAGGTCCCATGGGGTCCCCTTCCCTTTTGCGAATGAGTTACCACCCACTTTAAGTGGGTGGTAACTGGCGGTCACAAAGTAACTCAGCATGGCGATGCGGTCGCAAATAGGAAGGGGACACCCCTTCCTATTTGCGAGTCGCATCCTCAAATTGCGAGTCGGTACAGACTCGCAATTTGAGGATGAGCATCGCGTTAGGCTGTTTGCATGGCGCAAACTGCGTTTTTTGCAGTTTGCAACATGCAAACAGCTACCTACATCTGGCCCTCAGTTCTTAATGTCAGTTCATGGCCTGAGCACTAAACATTTTTTGCATTGTAAATCATATAGAACACATTACGTCAAATATGACAATGTCTCTTCAAAATGTACAAAAGTGTTTTCATATGTCGTCGTTACATTATGGCACTGCACTGCGTGATAGTTTTTAAGCATGATCCATTAGAGAACTAAGGGCCACGTACAAATATCAGGTTTTGCGACTCACAAATTGAGAGTCTTAGCGACTCGCAATTTGCGAGTCACAAAACCTGATGTACAAAAGTGTCAATGACACTGTTTGCAATTCCCAATGGGGTCGCAAATGACCTACCTCATAAATATTCACGAGGTAGGTCGCAATTTTCGAACCCATTGGGAATGGCTGCCCTCACAGGGATGGTGGCCTGTTGGGGACAGCAGACCACCATGTCTGTAACTGCTTTTAAATGAAACAGTGTTTTATTTTCAAATGCATCTCGTTTTCCTTAAAGGAAAACGGAATGCATATAAAAAAAAAAATTAAAAGTTTTCTTTTTGTTTTTTTCAGAGCAGGCAGTAGTCCGTGGGAGCACTGCCTGTCCTGAAAAAATATTTTTGCATCCATTCAAAAAGGGAAAGGGGTCCCAGATGGACCCCTTCCCGTTTGCGAATGGGTTAGCACCAATTTGAAACTGGTGCCAACTGCGATTGTTTTGTGACCGTAGTCACTGTCACAAAACAACCATACATCGCACTGCGACTCGCAATTAGGAAGGGAAAACCCCTTCCTAATTGCGACTCGCAACCCCTTTTTGCGATTCCGTAAATAGATTATTGAATCACAAAATTGGGTCTGTGCATCACAAAATGTTTTTTTCTTGTCGCAAGCAGCCTGATTCTGCAAATTGGGCCGTTTGCAACAAGAAAAAAGCTTTGTACATCTGGCCCTAGGTGTCAAGACACATCATGCAAACTCTTGATGGAACAACATTACAGTCTATTAAGTCAAACTAAGTAGGTTTTGTGTACCTCAGTGGTTTCCAACCTTTTGACTACTGAGGCCCCCCCCCCACAGAATCACTACTGGAAGCAGGAGACCCCCAAGTAATTTGAACAATTTAAATTTCAAACATTAAAACAGTAATCCACAAAAAACACACATGTCCACACCAAATACTTGAATTACTAAAGATTTAAATATCTTATATTGAAAAAAATATAAAAAAATCAAAACATTTTAATGGGAAGGTTGGTGCTGCATCTTGGAGACTAACTTTTCAATGTTTGGTTTTATTTAGGAAAGCTGAATCTTTAGGTCAGATTCTACATTTTCCTAGCGATTTTTGTTTTTACTTTTTAGGTACATAAGATCTGAGAAAGCTTTTTCACATACATATGTGGTTGTGTGGTGAGGAGGTAAAACCATAAAGGCCTCTCATCTCTCCATAGCCTCTCTGTCACATGTAATTCATTTGTTTTATAGCTCCTCTCATACCAGTGTAGGGTGTCGAGCACTTTACAGGGGACTACAAGGTGTAGGATTCACATGTCATCCACACTGGTAGGCATTTTCTAAGAGTGCTTGGTCTGGAGAAGCACAAACTCAGGATTCAGAACATAGCACAGTGGCTAATGTTGACTTTAATAAGAATGTATTTCTACACAAGCAAACGTTTTTTAGCAGCATGAGGAATATGAAAGACTCAGAAAAAACATACCTTTCTAATCTGTACCTTGCATTTTGCATGCAGATCTTTGGTGGCAGTTCAAAGCTCACTGTGCAAGATTATGATTGTAATTTATGAACTTCACAACAACAAAAAATTTCTGTGACAAAAGCAATAACCCACTGTGCTATGCACATGAAATACTGTTCTTTGCATGTTGCACATTGTTTGTAGCAGGCATATTAACCATCTGTGCCACCTTAGATGAGTCAAAACTGCCACTAGACAAAACTCCCATCTCTCTCGAGCAGGTACATTAATCACCAGAGTTATCTTGACACTTTTAGGCCCATATTTATACTTTTTCAAGCAAAACTGCGGTAATGCAGTTTTGCGTGAAAAAGTTTGCCTCCGGCTAGCACCATTCCAAGACACCAGCTGGGCGTCTTATTTATGGAATGGCGCAATCCGGCTCAAAGAGTGGGTCAACATCAAGGAAAATGACGTTAGTCGGGTGGGGGTGGCGGTATGGGAGAAGGGGGATTGCCCCAAAAGTGATATTAAGTTGGTTAGAGTAAAAAACAATGACTCTAACCAGCTCAGCGTCATTACTTGAAGCAAAACCTACCATACCACATGACTCCTGTCTAATAAAATAGAGGAGTGATGGTCACCACCCCAATGGCCAACACAGGGGCCAAAGGTCCCCTGGGCATGGTCATTGCACCCAGTGTTATGGGGGCCCATTTCAGGGCCCCCAATGGCATATACAAAAAAATGCAAAATACTTACCTCTACTTACCCATCCTTACCTTGGATGGAGTCCCTCATCCTCCGCTGTCCCTCTGGTGTGGGTGGGGTGTCCCTGGGGCCTGGGGAGGGCACCTGTGGACTTATTCTATGGTGTTCCACCAATGAAATGGGCCCACTGGTCCCCTAACGTCTGCCCTGACCCAGGCAGTAAATAATGGCGCTAAGCAAGCTTAGGTGCCAGTATTTAGGCCCGCCTCCCTCCCGTGCACCATTTTTGTACGAGAGGATAAATAAGGTGCCTGGGCCTTAGAGTCATTTTTTGCCCAGAAATGCCTACCTTGTACCTCATTGACGCAAGGTAGTTTCCCGCTAGCAAAAAATGAATTTAACTCTATAACTTTGGTGCTAGAGGGGTGTAGCGCAAAAGTATAAATATAAATATGGAGTTAGATTTGCACTGAATTAGCGTAAAAAAATGAAGCTAATTCAGCGCAAAGCTAGTCAGAATTTGGGCCAAAGATTTACCTAAAAGCTGCTGGATGTACAAGGAACTTTGCAGTGCTTTTAAATCTGCTGCACAAAGGAAGTAATAAATATAAAAACACACACTTGTTTCTGTCAGAGGCCCCAGCTGTAGAAGTGCCTTTCTGCTAGCCCAGGACTGCGGGCCCCCTGGGAATGTGTCATGGACTCCTGGGGGGGAGTGGACTACATGTTGGGAACCGCTGGTGTAACTGGTATTCTGAATTCACATGTTTCAATGTGCTTTATTAAGAAATAATGAAGATAAAGGAGTTTTGGTGAAATAAAAAATGTGCCCTGGACAACACAATTTATGCGGTAAGCAGCGATTTATCCAGGTATTCTGGTTTCAAGTTTTAGAAATCAGTCACTAAATGCATATCTCTGTGTATTTTTTTTTCATTTAAATGCTTTGTTTTGACCTCTTTGTGCGTTTTTCCTGAAGATTATAATATAGCGTGAGCTCGACCCAAAAGTACTTGAGTGCTTTACGTGTTAGTTGCATTAAACCAGATCACATTCATTTTTAAAGTCACAGGGAGGTTTAGGGGCAGGTTTATGGAAAGTGGCCCTGCACAGAGTGCAGGCCCACTTTCCCTGCACCCCTCAGCACCCCCCTACCCCCACCATGTGTGCACCGTATTTGAAATACGGCGCACCATGGCACAGGGTAGGGGCGAAAGCGTCATTTCTCATGACGCTATTGATGTACTCTGCAGGAGTAGCTCCAAAATACTGGCTCTACTCCTGCAGAGTACACAGGGCCCGATTCTAAAGACTGGAAGCCCCCTTTTAACGCCTGCTCTTGAGCAGGCTTTAAAAGTGCCATAACAAATGACACAAGGAAATCTCAGAAATTTTCTTACGCCATTTTTTCGGCCCCCCCCAATGGGGGAACGGCCTCCTTTGCATACATTATGCCTGGCTCAGGCATAATGTAGCGCAAAGGGTTACAGGGTGGCGCAACGCATGCATTGTGCTCCCCTGTAAATACAGCGCTGGGATTTCTGCCTTGGTGGGCCACATTAATGAAAAAATAATGCCATTAATGTGGCGCAAGGTGGCGCTAGGGCATTATAAATATGCCCCTAAGTTATTTGCCCAGAATCACAGGATGTTGAGTTGACTGTGAAGACTCAAACCCGATTCTCCGTTTCCAAAGTCCGCAGTAGTAGCTGTAATTCCACATTCTAGGTAGAGGTAGGGTGGCAGACAGGAGCCAATTGCAAGTTCGGCTCGTTATGGGGCTGGAGCGTCCAACAGGACCTCGAACTGAGTCAGAGCTAGGCTTCAGGACTGAGGCTGGCTTGAGCCTTCAGTGTCTCACCCACCTCTAGCACATGTATACTGTTGGGAGTGAAGGCTTGCCACTGCATCTCCTGCACCAATGGAAGCTACGCCCTTGCACAATTTATTACCAGTTGATACAAGGCCACTCACAGGGCTTTAAGCTATACCATCAATCTATACCATTCACAACAAGCATTGTGAAGATTTAATCATTGATGACTTTCACAATATGCTGTCTTGACCACTGTATTCCATGTGGTGGGAGTCCCAGCCCCCTTATGGGGTAGCCTCAACTTGCTACCTTGTTCATCTGATTAAAGCTGGCCAACTGGGGGGCCTGGGCTGTGAGTCCCATGTTCCCTGTCTGGGATCCCCACTTAAAACCAGCTGGCCCTGCCATCAGGCAAGCAAAGGCAAACAGTATATGCCCGTCACCCCTTCTGTGATGGGTGTGACCCTTTGTTCCAGCTCCTGTTAGTGAATCTCACTTGCCACACTGTCCATATGGCTTATACCCCCAGGCAGTATCCCCATGTACCTATTTATAAATACAAACAACCTACCAAGTGTAGTGCATCTAATATGCTTTCCCAAAACACCCTCTGTCCTTTGTCAGATAATTGAATTCCATCTTCTAATTAGTACTCAAGCATCATTAAATTGATTAACCTGTGGCCGATGAAGTCAAGACCCATAACCTTACAATATTTGCTAACAGCTGTGTTCAGTTTCTGCCCTGGCCTACCAACAGCATCGATAGACTGAGCACCTGTCCACCTCCGCCTCAATATTACCTCTGACCAAATTGTAACATTAATGTCCAACAGCCGAGACACCTGCATCAAGTCTCGCCTAATCAAACTGAGCAGTTCTTTCCTCCGTAGTGCTGCTAAATCGTTGTCCCCTAAAGGTACCACAGCTGCTCGGAAGCCTCTGTCCTTGACAGCTTCCTCTTTATAATTTGGACGGTTCCGCTTACCTTATGTTCGGTAAGCCAAGCCAATCTATGGTTATATTGTGCAGCCTGTTATTTCTGCCGGGCACTTTGGAGTCACCCGGGTTTTGCACTCTGGACAGTAAGACTAGCTGATCTGCCAGACACTCTTTGGTCTTTCATCCCTGGCTTCTGTCAAAACACAGTCATATAACAAGGGTCCAAATATTGTGGGGGATGTGGGGTGGGCAGGCATTGCTTGATTGTAAGTGCAGTGTTATGTGGGCCTTATAAGGCTTAGGTTGCCATCTACACAGGACCATAATCCCAACCTCTTGTAAGCTCTGCTGCACTGCCGTGGTCAGTACTCCTATGCAGGAGGAGAGTGTACCAAATTCAGTAGCTGAGAATCCTGCCTAGGTCAGTGCCTTCTGCCGCACAGCTGTGAACTGAAATTTACTCAGAAGGGCCTATCCGCATGGAAAAATGGTCGCCCACCTGGCGGCTGTGCCTTCAGGTGAATTTTTAGGAGGTGTGCTGGGCAGCAACTAGGATCAGCCAAGCACACTTATCTAGCTCCATCCCATTTTCCGGTCTGGACTATGTCGTGGACTGCCTTATTACCACTAGCATGGCTGATACCCCTAGATGTATATCATTCACACTCAATCATACCTCACCAGCATCTCCCTACGCAGGTGCCACCAACTCACTCACACTAAATGAATCAACACAATGCCAGTGTTAGTGCTAACTTAAATAAAGCTGCTTCAAACCAGCCTGCAGCAACCCACTCCACTCAGCTCAGCATGGGGACCACCCTGTCAAAGTCTACAGGGAGCCTCTAATTCCGTCTTGGGTCCTTTATGTGTCTCTAGCCTATCATGGCTGATCTCTCCTAGTGTGAACTTGTTGGGTCACATCCCGGTTCGAGCTTCACAATTTTCTTCGCCATCAGCCAGTTCTCTTTCCAAGGAAGTATGTCATCAAACTGCACCATGAATGACTGCTTTGTCTTTAGGTCTTACTTCACCCCTGATGTCAGCCTCATAAGTTGGAGCTTCTTTCTCAAACTAGAAGTTAGCTACCCTAATCTCCTCGTAGAGACACTTCCCTCCACCATCACCTTAGTTGCAAAGTTCATCTTCCTAGAAGTGCCTGTATCTCATCCAAGATTGCCTTGTCTTTCTTTAGCATCCCCTGTCTTTTGTCACTGAGAGCTTCTGCTTTATACTGTGGTACTGTGAAAGTGCCCTCTACAGAATCCATCTCAGTCTTTAAAAAGACCAGCTGTATTTTGGGTCCTACTATTTTATTCGTTGCCAGTGGGATCCCCCGAGAGGCTGCCAGTTCAATGGATGCTTCTAATAGGCTGTTGCACTGATCCTGCTTGGGCTCACAGATGAACAAATAATCATCCAATAATATACTGCTTGCATGCTGCCCCCTTTTCCTCTGCTTCTGTCGACAACACCTAGTAGGAGATGCCCACAAATAATTAAATGTACAGTGTCCAAATAATATTTCATGAAGAACAATGACATTGACAGACACCAAGGTACCTGCACTGATAGCTTCGAGGCAACCATATAATGCAATTGTAAATTATTGCTGTATCTACTGTCCTGAACTGTCTATGAAAAGGGATTGTATCCCGCAAGCTCTTGGAACAGCTTAAAGTATTTCACACTGATCTTGACAGAACAACAGGGGACATAGTGGCACCTATCCTACTTGACCTTTCGGGTGCATTCAATGCCATCTCACCATTACCCACCCCATCCTTACCCTTATCCAGTGCCTCCACAAGGCAGGAATCAGTATCCTAGCACTTCAGTAGATAAACTCATACTTCTCAGGATGCACTTAGGCAGTCAGCTTAGCTTTATATTTGTCCGTCCCCTGCAACGTGTTCTGGGGTGTCCCTCAAAGGTCCTCAATGAGCCAAGACTCCTCACTATCCACATGACCCCGCTCATCAACAATATTCGTGCACAAGGACTCAGCATCAGTTCCTACACTGACAACACCCAGCTCATCCTCTTCCCATAAGAAGACACATGGGACACCCAAGAAAACTTCATCACCTGCAAGTCTGTGATTGTGGAATGGATGAAAATCAACTGCTTACAACTCAGCAGTGATAAAGCAGAAGTGGTCATCTTTTTAAAAGATACCTCTTTCCGTTCTTCTGCCTGGTGGCCCACAGAGCTAAGACAGGCTTTATGCCTGTCCAACTCACGCAGGAATCTAGGCTTTGTGTTGACAACAAAACCTCAATGACCAACCAACTTAACATGGTTGCTTCCACCTGCTTCCACATCCTATAGCTACTCAAGAAAGTCTTAAATGGCTCCAGCTGGACACGCAAAGATCTGTCACTCAAGCTCTCATCACCAGCAGACTGGACGACAGTAAAGCCCTCTATATAGGCATCACTTTCCAACTCACCATAATTATCCAAGTCATAGTCTCCAAGTAACAAAGAATGCAGCCGTAAGACTCACACTCAAACTACCACACTGTATCCACATATCCAAACACCTCCAGGACTTCTGTTGGCTACTAGTCCACATACATGCCCTCTTCAAACTCCTTACACACATCTACAAACCACTGCTCAACCAAGGCTCAACATACCTCAACAGCTGCATCCAGTTTCACACACTGGCCAGACACCTCTACTCCAATAACCCTGTCCCTGCGCACGTCTGACATATCTGCCAAGCCAGAGCAAGGGGTTGTGCCTTTTCCTACCTCGCCCCCAAAGCCTGAAACGATCTCACTACACATCAGATCTGCCATCTCCATTCTAGAGTTCTGTAATAAATTTAAGACCTGCCTATTCCAATAGGCCCCAGATAGGTATGCACCCCGTTCTAGAGTTCTGGGGCACCTTCCTGGGTGATGTGTCTACTATACAAATAGGCATAACATAACCATGCAATAGCAGCCTGAAGTTAGGGTTCACAGGCTCCCTACCAACAAAGATTCCCAGTGATAGCTGTGTAGATTTTCTTTCTTCTTTTTACAAACAAATCCAGTTTTTTTTAAATAAACAAAAAGAAAACGGTTTGGTGCAATGCTACATCCTGCTGACGGAGACCTGCACCAAACAGCAAAATGCACTGATAGGAACTGCCTTGATGGTGGTTCCTGACAATGCTTTTTATTTGATCATCAGCTTGGCAGTCACTTATATATCTGGCGGGCGGCCCCTCAACCAGGGCGACAGAGTAATTTACTCTGTCACCCAAGTGTAACAATGGGCTGTCCACCAGGAAATAAACTAGCCCTAAGTCCTGAGACTAAATGTATTTCCAAGATGAGACTTTTTGTTGTGCCTGACCCACACTCAATCACGGTCAGCCTGAAATTGAGCCTAGGTGCCAGTCTACCACAACTATTAAATACCAGTGGAGTTTTGCGATTTTGGTTTATTTTTTGCCCTAAAGCTTTAAGAAGTCACTTGTATGGGACCCCTTATTTGATTTTTGTTGTTCTGGTGTCATTTTATTTATTAAAATCTACTTTATCTTTATAATTTGGTTTGGGGTTTTTATTGCTTGTTGTTGTGACATTAAACCTGTTTTGGAACTGAATATGTGTTTTACACTTAATTTTACCCTAATTTAAGGCTGTCTGCTCTGAGTCATAGCTACCAGTGGTTGAGCTCAGGTTAATTTAGTGACTTTAAGGGATCACGCTGACAAGAGATGCAGTTTCTTACAATGATTGAGTACATGAATTGAGGATTACACAAATACATTTTACACTCACTTAGGCAGAGAGTTGTTAATTGATTTGCCCCAAATCACATGATGTTGAGTCTATCGCCCAGGCCGGGTTTCAAACCGTGTGAGTAGATGAATCAGTTTTCAAAGACACTTGAGGCAATAACAGCAATTAAGGAGTGGTAGGGTTTTAGAAAAAGCTAAGGAAGAGAATGATTTGAAAATCCACTTAGAAATAGGTAGGTTTATAACAATGTGCTGCTTTGTGTAAGAGGGCAAAGGCTGGGACAAACTGAGGGCCTGGTTTAGTTTTTGGTGAGCAGGTTCCTTCATCACAAATGTGAAGGATATTCCATCCGCCTAACTACAATGGGTGATATTCCAATGCACTTGTAATTAGGCGGACAGGATATCTGTCCTATGTGTGTTAGAGTAATCAATTCACCAAGCTCTAAATCTGTCTCTACGATTAAGTTTTGATATTAAGGTTGATAGGGAGGACAGTGCCATCCCTATCAACCTTTTACAGACACCATTTCATCAAAAACAACTCTGTATTCTTTCTATTTCATGACATAAAGTTAAAAAGGAACACACAAACAAATCACTTCAAAAGTGATTTACAGTTGTCTATAATATTGCTAAGTGATCTTTATACCAAACAGAGAAGGATTATCTGATTGAAAAACAATGCAGAACATTTTGTACATTATATGCAGTTACCCGTTCAGTGCCCTTATAGAATCTCCTTAAGGGGAGGAGTTGCTCAAATTTTTCTCAGAAAAAAGAGGCAGCCCTTTCAATTGGTTAAACAGATTAATGTCATGACACAGAAAAATCGGCCCCTCTCTGACTTTGAGAGTGCCTCATCTTTCCGGTCACCTAAAGAAAGCCTTGAATTTTTTTCCAACAAAATGCTTTCCTCTCATCTCTCCTGTGAGTGAGATGTTAGGCAGAGAGGACAGGTTGCAGGTATACGTCATAGATTAAAAAAGAAATACAAACGGAAACACTTCTCTTCTGAATGGACCGTGGGAGGGTCGGTGGACTGCTTTGGGTGGGCCAGGCCCGCTTGGTCCACCCTCTAGAACCGGACCTGGTCAGTTCGCGAAAAAAAGGATCATCTTAGCAGGAACCATGACTTCATGTTAGCAGTCAAGCTTAGCACATTGGATTTACATTGTTAAGAAGGTTGTGACATTTAACACAATTCATTATAAAACAGGGTTCTCTAGAGAACTTCCTCGAACCTTTACCCTAGTTAGTCCCTTTTTGTGGTGCGGAAAATAAATCATGGAATGCAGTTGTGATAGCTTGTACACATCTTAGCAATAAACTATAATGTGTACTCAAGGACTTGGAAAGGAAGTTAACATTTTAATGTGTTATATTTAAAGAGAAAACACCATAAACACAGATAATGTGAACTGTTTTTAAAGCTCAATATATCTAACCTGGACTTTATTCGACAATATCATTTTTATTTTGTTTGTACAGTAATATACATTCTGATGGTATCCCATTTTCTCGCAAATCTCCCAATTCCTACTGCACTGTTTGTGGCTTAAATTAGGCCTCTTCTGGAGTGATAGTCCACCCTCACAACTCTAAGTTTTAATGATCTGGCATCGATTAAAACAAAAAAGGGAATACGCCACTAGCAGTGAGGGAGAGCGTGACTAGAATACCCACATCCTTGACATCCTTGAAAAGCACTGAGGCAGCAGTCCAGCTGCCCATCAGACAAGCACATGGTTGGAGTTGGCCTAGCCTGCGTCCTCCAAAGGGTAGCGCCATTGCCCTTGGAGTAGGCCCTCTGCCAAATATGCTTACGATTCCCAGGCTTGACTTTCACACTATGCATACAGGCAATTTAATCTATGGCATAGCAGAGCCTGCAATGCAATGCTCCCAACAGCATTGCACTGAACTTCCGCATACAAGCAACCTAAGCTATATGGAGGCTTTGGCTGTTGGCCAAGTTTGTGGCCTAACAGAAAAAAAAGTTCACATGTGACTCCTGTGTTCCAAAACTCACGTGAGCTTGATGTTAACTTACCGATGTGCCCAATTCAGAGTGTGAGTTTCAGTTGCCTAGGAGTGCTTGTTCCTGGCATATTAAGGGCTGGGCTTCATAGAAATGCTGGTTTGGAAATATGAGTGTGTGGGTGTGTGCACGTAGGGTGGGGGAATCAAGGATGAAAAAAGACTGCCACGTGCTCGATAGCTTACTGGCCACTGGCATACCCAAGTCTGTCAGGCATATCCTGACTTGTGCACATGCACTGTGAAAACTGACCGCTACTACAATGGTTGGCATGCACAGCTGCAGCTATCCCTCATAGTATTGATAACACCTAACGATTATGTGTAGCAATGATCGCAGCACCATGTTTGAAACATGCCTTTAAATCTCACGCACTTCACCCAACACCTCCCACTTAGGCCAAACTACACCAAACCCCCTGTAAACCGTTCACTCCAAAAAGGTGCCAGGAACCTTATGCAAATTAGAGTGATTTGTGGGCAAAAGTATAAAGTGCTACATCAATGCTACAATACTACGCAACAGTATGCTGCATGACAAGCATGTTGGACAACTGGCACCATAACATGTAGTTCTCCATGACAGGGGACCAGGATCCTGCACAACAAAGTGAGTTGATAGATCAGTGTTTCTCTGGGGCAGATTTAAAGCTAATTTAAATAGCTATTTAAAAAAATTATGAACAATAGGTCTGCAGACAGCAGTGCTAAGCACAGAGGGGCTTCCATTTCAAACTCTTGTTATTGGGTTTTTCTCTCACATCTTCACGCCGAGCTGGCAAGTTTCCCAGGTCCACCCTTGATGTACTGCTCCTGTCCAGTTTTTATTCCCCTTGAATTCTGGGACTTATAGTCCTGCTATATAATGTAATAAACAAGACTACAAGTTTCAGAATACCAAGAAAGAAAACCAAACTGGAATGGAGCAACACATCACACATGGATTTGGGAAATCTTGCTTGCCAGTTATGAAGACTTTTGGTAAGTGACTGTTAACATGTTCAGCCGCTAACACCTCCCCCCGCGCAGAGGCTGTGCTACTATATTAGAGTCCAGCTAGTCTGAAATTCTACTTGAAAAACTATGAAAAAAATCCCTTTGGGAGGATCTTGGGAAAGTTGTGTCTTGATTTCCTATTCATATATTCTGGCCTCCTTACGGGGTTCAGCAGGCTCTGGTCAGAAATCAAATGTTTTTCTTAACTTCAAGGAGAGTATTTTTAGATCGAGCACTCAAGCACTTTTTGACCTGTTGTAAGTATTGTGGGCTTTTAACCACACCCATTTCATGCCCATCACTTTCATTCGTTCCTGGGCTTGCCTTTCTAAAATCACTTGATGTCACTGGTAACTTCTTTACATTTGTCCCGCCTTGAGGCTGTTTTATCACTTTCTGCAGACTGCGCCTGTTACATGGATTATTGCACGATTGCCGATATACTTCAGTGTGGGCTAACTATTTTTTCTTTTGTCTCTCCCCTACGTGCTGGATGGCAGGCATTGTGCTCACAGTGTGAACAGGCACAACAGAGTGAACTTGATCAGCAGTATTGGAGCGCTCTTTACATTGTTCACAGTTACCTAAATAGAGTCATTTCTTGTGGCTCTCCCTTTAAAACACCTGAAATTGGTAAAAGCGAAAGCAGCTCTCCCGGTACAGTGGGAGAGCTGATACGTAAATATTCACTGCACTCGGCAAAACCGCCGGTAATGCTTTGCAAGGCATTTTTTTTGCAAAACATTTTTACTCATCACTCAGCCTGTCGTAGCCCTATGACAAAGGGACCACCACCAAAATGTTCAGCACAACACACTCTTTCTGTCTAGTTCATCTCTGCGTCCCTACAATAGGTTAGTGGGGACCCAAAATAATAACCCCTCCCATCAGTCAATGTCTTTTTGAGCTCTCGGGCTCAAATGTTTATGTTTTAGAGTCATTGTTTGTGATATTGTTGCAGTAGTTCTGCCAGCCCAGAAAATGTGTAATGTTCTGTGTTTTCTAGGGGCTAAATATATGGTTACAGTTCATTTCTTTTTGTGGTTATGCTCTCTAGGGCCTAGCTTTATAGTTACAAGACGATGTTTCTTACAAATGCTATTTTCATTGGGCTGTTCTAAACATTACAATCATATCAACATACTAAAATATTCATGGCATGGAAACCTGCCCCATAATGCTTCGCAGGACATTACTTTTACAAAAGATTTTTGCTCGTACTCTGTGGTGATCCTAGGACAATGGAACCACCTTCAAAACATTGACCACAATGTGTTCTTTCTGTCTACATCATCTCTGAGTCCTCACACTATGTTAGTGGGGACTCCAAAATAATAACCCCTACCATCAAGCATTATGTTTTTAGGTTCTGTCATGGCTGTAACTTATGTTTTTCAGTTGGAAGAAGTTATGTTTTTTGAGCCTTGTTTATAATATCACTGCGTTAGGCCTGCTAGTCTTACACATGTAGAATGCACTATGACTTCTAGGGGCTATATATATGGTTACATTGCATTACGTTTTTCCATTTTAGTTCATGTGGTTATGCTCTCTAAGGACTGACTGTATGATTATGAGACCATATTTCTTCCAATTGGTATTTTTATTGTGGTGTCCTCTAGGGGCTGTTCTGAGCATTGTAGTCAACATAGTATAATATTCTCACATGAAAACTCGCTCCATAAGGCTTTTTAGGGCATTACTTTTACAAAACATTTCTGCTCATATCTCATCCTATGGTAGTCTAGGACAATGGGACAACCTTCAAAATGCTCTTTCTGTCTATACCATCTCAGGGTCCCTACACTAGGTTAGTGGGGACCCCAAAATAATAACCTGGCCCACCATTCTGTGTCTTTTTAGCTTTCTCATGGCTAGAAGTTTTGTTCTACAGCTCAGAGAAGTTTTGTTTTAACGGCCTTGATTGTAATATCACTGCAGTAAGCCTGCTAGTCCTCTCTAGGGACTAAGGGCCATATTTATACTTTTTTTGCACCAGTTTTTGATGCAAAAGAGGCACAAACTTACAAAATATAATTGTATTTTGTATGTTTGTGCTGCTTTCGCGTCAAAAAGTGACACAAATGCGGCGCAAAAAAGTATAAATATGGTCCTAAGTATATGGTTACACTACATTATTTTCTCCTGTTATTTTCATGGAGTTATGCCCTCTAGGGGCTAACAATATGGTTACATGACTATGTTTCTTGCAAATTATATTTTTGTTATGGTGCTCTCTAGGGGCTGTTTTGAGCATTACAGTCAAATGCCAAGCATTTATTTCTAATAAAGGTTTATATGATGATTGTATATGTTTTAATAATCTCTCCTTATTACAATTGTGACCATAATTCAGGACAATTTAACATCTGTATTACACTCTCTGATATCTATGACTGTTTGAACACTCTTGATATGTTTAGCTGACCCTTCTGATTTATTTCTCCTCTGTGGCTATCGTGTGTCTTTTTGGGGGAATTGAATTGTGTTAGCCAGCCAGCAACTGTGATGGTGGTGTGGTGAAAGTAGTATTCTATTGGAATTAGCATGGGAGATTTAAATTAGGTTGCTAATTGGCAACATTTTCATTTTTTGCTGCAGATAGAGGAAGACAATAAATGGAAGTGCTTTAGTTATATGCAGGGCCACTGGAAGGGTTGACCAATTTATGTGGCAAGAAAATTCCAGTTATGAATTTACAATGCCAATAGCTCTAACTCAAGCAAATATGAGACCTATTGCATTGCAAATGCTTGTTTTCGTTATTTTACATTCCTCTGCAGATCGGCCAGATCCTTCTTTGAGGATCAAACTCACCACTCTCAGCAGAGCTTCTGGTGGCTGTGCTCAGGGACCACGCATTATGCCAGAGTAGCATTTGGAGCCCCACACTCTGTAAACGTGCCTCACTGAAGTTGCTGTGCGTTATTGTTACTTCTATGGCACGTACGCCTCACGATGGCTGCTTCAAAGCACCAAAGAACAGTTTTCACAATTAAGGGCATGTGCGATGATGGCTTAACTGTTCTACTATGTTGGAAGGGAAATGGTTGATATTGCATAGAGATGTTTTCTCTGTGCTAGAGGTGTCACAGAGAGTGAGGAGGTTTGGAATTAAAAGGGTTGGTGGAAAACTAGGGGGACAGATTTAAGAGCCCGTAGCGCCTCCTTGCACCTTACTAGTGCCATTTTTGTAAGGTCAAAATCGCTGCGCCAAATTTACAAAGTGGCGCAATGCATGCTTTGTGCTACTTTGTAAGCCTTTGAGCTACATTATTTCTGCACCAGGCATAATGTATGCAAAGAGGGCATTCCCCTGGTAGGGGGGGATGAAAAAACGGCACAAGGAAATCTAAGAGATTTCTTGTGTCATTTTTTTCAGCATTTTCACAATGGGCCTCAACAGGCTTTGCAGGATTATCGTCATGCTCCAAACAAGCGTAAATATTTCTGATGCTAGTTCCCTAACTATCACCGTGGTGTGCTGTATCTTAGTGTACAGGGGTTTTAGGGGGGTGCTAAGGGGCCACTATTCTTAAATTAGCCTCTAGGTGTGGAGGGTGGGGTAATTGCAGGTGGATGGATTATCTAATCCATTAATCTGATGTTATTCGTTGAAGTTATGCATTGACTGTTACCTGAATTTGATAGCCAACTATACTGGAATTTCCAAGGCACAAGTGCTTACTTTGTTTAAAAAAATAAAAAAGCATGTGCAGGAGGATAAAGTTTCTCTTAGCAGCCCACTGACATCGATGCCGAATACTTAGACTGTTAAATACCAAACCTTCCTAGTTTCGATTCTACCCCATGCCTTAATCTTCCATCACCAAGCACTTCCTTTGTTGTGTATCTTTCTTTTGCAGGCTCTTTTTTCATTCCTGCTTTCTCCATTTCATACTCCATGTTATGTCATTCTCTCTTTCACACTGGAACAGAGTCTCATGATGAAAAAAAGTCCTAGTCATCAAAAATAAGGTCTGCTAATCACCACTTGGAACCACCAGGAGAAATTAAGCACTGTAAACTATCAAATAACATATTCATTTAGAGGAAAGGCTGAGTTTCCGTGGGAGTCAATGGCATTGGAACGGTTGCATTCTCAGTCAGGTTCACAATGCCGTATGCACGCATTAAGTTAAGTTATATATCCAAAATGATTTTTTTATGACAGCAAATTTACTTCTACAATTTGCAAAGGTGGTTTTTCACTTGTAACTCAGTTTACTCACATGTAATTTTGCCCTAGTTTGGTGTAATTTCATTTTGCAATAAACCTGCTCTCGTCGATACCGAGTTGATGTCCCAGGCTAGAAATGCCTAGGAACTATTATGCACTTTCAGATACATAGAGTTTGTAGACATTCACAAAAATGTCTTCATTCATAACCACCACAGAAATGGATGGAGATTTGTTTATGTACAGGGAAGGAGTAAATCGGTCTCCAAGCTAACACGTGAATGAGAACCCCTAAAAATGTGTGTAGGTTTAGGGAAAGAGGCTTCTTTACAAGAAAATTACATTTCAAAATAGAACCATCCATTTACACTTATACACAGTCATTTGTGCCTGTTTGGGGTATCTTTGACCTCAGTTTAAAAAACGACTCAACTCACTGCAAGAGTGGTTTGACTAGTGCAAACTGATTCTAACTATGATTTTAATTGTTTAAAACATAAGGCTTGATTCAGAAAGGTAAATTTACATATGTAGATTTGTTCACATGTAAATCTCCTCCTGCACCTAAGAGTAATGTTATGCTTTTTTGGTATTCATGTTCAAGTGTAAAATTAGTTCTAGGTGCAGACCTACATGTCTCCACCATGGTTGGAGCCTTCAAGAACTGGATTTATGAGTGTAAAGTTTCATCCGGTAAATTTTCACACATAGGTAGAAGTATCTGCTTCCATGGAGGAAATCTCCATATGGTAAAGTATAGGAAATGTAATAAAGTTTATTACACTTAAAAAATATTCAAAATGTTATTATAAAACATGAACATAAAATAATTTCATATATTTATTTTAAATGTAGAATTAGTAGAATAGAATGTTACAGCACATAAACTTAAATATGTAATAAATAATTATTTATAATATTTTTTTTAATTTAAAAAATACTCATAAAAGAATTAATTTATAAAATCCCACCCCATTAATATTTTTAACATGTATCACCATTTATAAAAAATACATATATGTAATCAGTTTTAAATACTAATAATTATTTAACAAACATTAAGCGTTTCCTGAACTGTTAACATTAAAATGACTTTATTATTCAATCTTAAATAGTATAATAATGATTAACCCTTCATATATATATATATATATATATATATATATATATAGATATATATTTAACAGAATGTATACATTTATTTAAAGGGTCAAAATAATTTTATTTATTTTAACTTATTGACTATAAGGAATTATTTAAGCCTCCATTGTTTTATGGAGGAGTCTATTGCATTACCTGTGGGTTGCCATTTAAGTGCTTAATATGGAAATAAAAATTTGCCAGTGCCTAAAGCTCTCCTCTGAAATACGCTATTGCTGCAATTAAATGTGGGAGCACGGAGGCAGCATAAAGCTATCTCTGGCCTCTTTAATCCATTTGCAGCTACTCCCTGCCCATTCAGCTCACTCTTTTAGCTTTTTGCTTTCTCCCTTTGTGACGTGTTTTCGTTTTTCTCCTCCTCTGTCTCTCACATATGTGTCTTTTGCTCGCAGTAAATGCCTGATGCAGAACAAATAAGTGCTGGCTCTAAAAAAAAAGTGCCAGTACCTCGGACTGGAAACCACCAGTTCAAATTAAGCACTGGGCCATTTGTGTTGCTGGACTAACCCCAAGGCTGGGTTGGAGCACATGATTGTTTTGGAACCTTTTTGGATGTCCTAACTTCAGAAGTGCAGTTTGTGAATAGCAATAGCTTATTTCAGTGTTGGTGGGTGTTTTGTTTTTGCATTTGTCTTGCTAAACTCCCTCCTTATGCTTCACTAAATCCCTTCCATTTGGGTATAAATATTCCCCATTTTCCAGTCTCGCCCCCGTCCCAGATTTACTACAGAAATGCAGACTTCATGATCGGCGATTACTGAACTCATGGTGGAAATCTCTGCATAGAACAACATATAGGAGAGGCAAAGAGGTCCACAAGTAGCTTTGTGAATTACATTTTGTAGTACATGACTAATACTGCTGCAGTACTACTGTTGAGGGTACTACAAAAGCAGTCTGTGAATCAGGCCCATACCTTGAGTCACACTTTAATGATGCCCATCCATAGGAGTGATCCACTCGCGAAAATGTATCTTCTTTGACGATTTTTTAATGGATTTTG
Source organism: Pleurodeles waltl (assembly GCF_031143425.1). NCBI lineage: Eukaryota > Metazoa > Chordata > Amphibia > Caudata > Salamandridae > Pleurodeles > Pleurodeles waltl. The sequence goes on along the minus strand of NC_090444.1, from coordinate 1,038,387,612 downwards.
TAATAGCTATTTTCATTAACAGTACTATTATCAGCTTCTCCTCTCTCCTCCTAAAAGCATTTTGTCAAAATCCTGTGTATTCGTTCGAAATGATTCCTATGGAGTGAGTGCCCCACTACAAAAACATGGCTCCAACAAACGGGAATGACATTTTCAAAACTGAATTGGCTGCACAAGACAGAGGAGCAGAGGGGCCGGTGGTCGAGAAGCAGGAACCTGAACGGAGCTCCTCGCAGCAGCATCTGACATTCTGAAGAAGTTTCTGAAACCTTAGCAGACCAGTGCTATTTGGCAGCCTCTCGCGCTTCTTTTTGATGTTTTTGGAGGCTGAAGGCAGACATAAATATGAGGCTGACTCTGTTAGCAAAAGCTGAGGCGAGAATTGGCCACAGGGCATCTGAATATTTGCAACCTCATCTCAGATCTGACTGATCGGTCCACAGTTCCTTGGATGTATTTTATTCCTGCAGACACTGGCTGCTGATGCTTGGTGGCTGACCACACCATCTTCCCCACACCTTGCTGTAAAGAAGCATTGACAAAACCAATATGTCAGGCTTATGAATGGAAGTGCCTTTGTGTCATTAATAGGTTAAAGCCCTCAATAGGTTAGAGGTATACATGCACTCTGTCACTCATCTGTGCACCCATGCACCAATCTAATGACTCATTGCTGCATTCACACTCTGACTCAACTGCAATAAGTCACACACAAGCTGAACATCATATGCAAGAAAAATTAAAAGAATGCAACTAAAAAACATGGTGCCATCTAAACACAGCAGGCATATGTGTTTGAAATTATATAATTAAACATAACAGCAAGTATCCATCTTGCAGGGGTACTGTAAATAGTCTATCATTATTTTTAAAGTTCCAACATGGCCACCAAATCGAGAACCAACATTTTGGCTATCTTGGAATGGTAAAACAATGACACAACATGGAATACAGAAATCCATAATGCTTTCTTGGTTTAGGGGAATTGGATGGGATGAGGCACTCTGTAAGTGAAACGAGTAACAAACAAGCACCCATTAGCACTGCCTTTTACAGCTGTAGAATTCTCTTAAGAAACATTAAAGTATAAATAGGAGAAACAGAGAAACAAAGAATTAAAATGCACCAATGAAAATATAAATCTGAAAACTAAGGAGTGGCCAAAAAGCTCTGGCACTGAAGAACACTCATATTTACATTGATGTACTCATGTAATCAGAAAATACCATCATTCCCAGGACAAGAAAGCCAATGACAGATGTGGAGTGAACCATTTGCTCATGCGGCAATCTGTGTGTAAATAACACTCAGAGTGACCAATGGCATAAATCAACATGAACGTACTTGATAGGTAAAAAATGTTCACTGTTCAGAAGTGAGTTTTCAAACATGAGGAAGGTGCTATGCACTACAGTAGCTGAACATACTGTATACTAGGAAAGCATGTCACTAAGAGAATCTGACATTTCCTTCTTTCACATATCAATGCATTTCTTGGTTACCTATATTTGAATGCATCCGTCAGTTTTCACATATTTAAACAAATCAAGTAAATTTGACCTTGGCAAGCAAGCGTGATGGTTTATTTTTAAATGTTTTATTGCAAGTTTGTGCCACAGACAAAAAAATAAAACATACCACCAGCGGTGGCCATACACTTGCAATAAAAATGTTAAATAGAAAAAAAATAACCATTGCATATGATTTTAATAGGACAGTACATTCACAATTTTGCTAGCTGAATATAGGTTTAGTTAGGGAGGATGTGTGCTGGACCAAAACTCTGCCTATCCCACATTGTATCTATTATTGCTTGAATTGCTATAACCTGAATACATCATTTAAACACACATTTGCATATAAAAACTGCACAATGAAGAGCAGAAACCAAAGTTACTGCACTGTGCTACGAGGAGGTGCAGAAGCAGCAAAGATCCATATGTATATATAAGGGCTACTGCTGCTCTCCTTTCCTGTGCTGGAGCACAAACAGGCTGCCTCATACTCACACTGTCACGACTCACGTGCTGCTTGCGCCTGGAATTTGCAGATCTGGTGGCGTGAATCTTCAATGTTCGGCTTTGGCCCAAAAAGGGGCGACTCTTTCTGGTAGCCACGGTGCTGTAGGCAATGGAGACACCAAGAACAGACCGTGCCCTTCAGAAAGTAGCGCCAGAGGGAAAAAAACCCTTAAAAAGGGGAAAAAACCTCCAAACAGGAAGACTCCTGGAGAAAAACAAGAACAAACAAACAGGAATCCAAAAGGAGCAAAAATCAGAAAACACAGAGGCCCTCATTCTGACCTTGGCGGTCTTTTCGCAAGACCGCTGAGTTACCGCCGCGGTGAAGACCGCCGACCGCGGCGGTGTGCCGCTGTGCGCATTCTGACCGCTGGGAGCGTTCCGCCGGAAAACCGCCAGCAGCCACACTGGCGGTCGGCGGGAAAGTGGAGACTGGTCAACCTCCACCGCCACGCCAGCAGAACACCGCCCACAGAATTACGACCCACATTTCTGTGTGGCGGTCTTCTGTTGGCGGTCTTCTGTTGGCGGTCACGTCCCTATGGCTCCCGTCGCCTCCCGGAGGACCAACGCACAAGGTAAGTTGATCGTCCGTGAGGGGAGGGGGTGGGGGGGTGTTGTGTGATGTGGGCGTGCATGGGGGTGTGCGTGTGAGTGTGTAGAGGGGTGCTGCTGTGTCTATGGGTAATGTGTGCTGTTCGGCAGGTGCGCATGTCGGCATGTATGTGTGCGGGTATGTGTCCCCGTTGTGTATGTGTGTGTAGGGGGTGTGTATATGTGCATGTTGGGGGTGTGTGCATGTCGGGGTACATGTATGTACATGTCGGGGTGGGGGTGGGGAGGGGGTTCGTACCACCTCTGGGGGGTGGCAGGGGGGTGGAGGGTGTGGGGGGAGGACTCGGGTGGGTAGTGGGGGGTGGGGGAGACCCCTATCAGTGCCAGGGAAGGAATTCCCTGGCCCCGATAGTGCTTACCGCCATGGTTCGCACGGCGGTTCCCGCCCGCAAGAAACCGCGGCGGTAGGCAGGGTCATAATACCCTTGGCGGTCTTGGGACGACCGCGGGGCCGGAGTGCGCAAACTCCAGCCCCGCGGTCATGACCGCCGCGGCGGTCGGAGTGGAGAAGTAGCGGTCGGTCGCGGCGGGGACCGCCGCGGTCAGAATGCCATTTTTAATACCGCCGGTCTGTTCGCGGTCCGACCGCCGTCTCTCCGCCGACCGCCAGGGTCAGAATGAGGGCCAGAATGCTGAATCCAAAACCAAAAGGCAAGGAAATCAGGAGCGAAGACACTAACTGAGCAGAAAGTGTTGCAGCGCAAAGAAAGAGGAAAAACACAGCCCTTATATACCAAAAAACAGGAAGTGACCCACAGGAAGTAAAAGGACACCATCTTAGATAGGGAAATAATACATAGAACAGAATAGTAGAGGAACCATAGAGAATAGGGAACAAGGAATGCTGGGAAAGCACAGGAATCTGGGAAGGAGGAAAAAACATAAAGAAAGGCACACAACAGACTGCAAAAAAGAAGAAAGGACAAAGAAACAAAGAAAAACAGGTAAGAGGGTTCAGAGACCCCTGGGACAGTGAAAGGCAGAAGGAAGAACGAGGCCCCAAGCAAATCTGGGGCCTCGAAACGCGCAGGAGAGGCTGGGGGCGCGCCGCGTCTTAATAACGCGGTGCGCGGCCCGAGCCGAATGCCCGGCAGAAGTCGAGCTCTCGGCTCGCGCCGCGCGGTGCGGCGCGACAGTAGGTCCCCCTCCCGAAGGCCCAGGTTTAAGAGGGAATAAACAGTGAAAGCGTTGAATCAGGAGAGGAGCGTGAACGGAAGAGGCATCTTCCCATGAACATTCACTGAGAGGATAACCCTTCCAATGAATCAGATACTGAAGTCGTTTATGAAAAAGACGAGAGTCACAAATTTCCTGCACTTCATATTCAGGAACATCATCCACAAGGACAGGAGGTGGACAAGGAAACTGACGTGAGTAAGGATCAGGCACATAAGGTTTAAGCTGAGAAACATGAAAAACCGGATGGATCTTCCATGTATGGGGTAAGTGAAGACGGACAGTGACAGGATTGACCAACTGGAGAATACGGAAAGGCCCATAGTAACGAGGTGTGAACTTGTTTTGAGAGAGACGTGAGGGCAAGAATTTGGAGGAGAGCCAGACTTTATCTTGCAGATGATAATTTGGATTGGTTGTACGTCTCTTGTCTGCAGCCTTCTTCATATACCTCTTGGTATGTAACAAATTAGATCGAATTAGTTTATGGAGTTGGAGAAGGCGTTTGGAGAAATAGGTAATAGCAGGTAGAGGAGAGTTGGATTGTGGAGAAGTAGGGAAAGAGGTAGGATGAAAACCATAGGAACAGAAAAAGGGAGTGACCTTGGAGGCACTATGGACTGAGTTATTGTAGGAAAATTCAGCTAAAGAGAGGTAAGTGCTCCAGTTACTTTGGGTAGAATTGCAAAAGCATCGAAGATATTGCTCTAGTCCTTGGTTCAGACGCTCAGTCTGTCCGTTGGTCTGAGGATGGAACCCTGAAGACAGGGCTCTATTTATATTCAGTGTTTTACAAAAATGCTTCCAAAATCGGGAGATGTACTGAGGTCCTCTATCAGATATTATGGTATGTGGAAGTCCATGGAGACGGAAGACATGATCTATGAATATTTGACTTAGTTCTTGAGAAGTAGGCAGCCTCTTTAGGCCAGTGAAATGAGCCATCTTTGTGAAAGAATCCACTGTGACCATGATAACCCGGTTTCCTGCTGATGGTGGGAGTGAACACATAAAATCAGTAGAGATAGTATGCCATGGGGCCGATGGAACAGGCAAAGGCTGTAGTAATCCTGCCGGTCTGGTGTGAGGTATTTTGACTTGGGCACATATGGGACAGGCCTGAACGTATTTTTCCACATCCAGTTTCCAGGTAGGCCACCAGAAAAATCGTGAAAGTAGTTCTTGTGTGGCTTTGATGCCTCTATGACCAGCTACAGGGGAATCATGGCACATTTGTAATGCTTTCTTTTGCACCTTGTTTGTAGGGAGGAATATCAGGTCTTGGTAATAAAAATATCCTTGTTTCTTGTACAATAATGGTCTTAGTTCTTCTATGTCATGGTCCGATAGGTTGGCGTATTCTTGTTGTACTTCTTCCAGGAAAGACTGAGCCACTCCAATGATCTTACTGGGTTCTAGAAGATACTGGGATGAGGAAGGAGAACACTCTGGATATCGGCGAGACAGAGCATCAGCCAGAATGTTTTGAGATCCTGGAATATATGTAATATAAAAATCGTACTGACTGAAGAAAAAGGCCCAGCGGGCCTGACGACTATTCTGGCATACAAAATTTCTTAAACATTGTAAATTACGGTGGTCTGTCCTCACCTCAAATGGTTCCTTGGAACCCATCAGAAACTGTCTCCACTCAAGGCAGGCTGTTTTCAGAGCCAATAATTCCCTTTCAAGTACGGAATAATGTTGTTCAGCTGTGGAAAGGATATGAGACAAATAGAAAACAGGATGTTCAAGGCCATTATCCTCTTGTCGTTGGAGTAAGACAGCTCCGATGGCTCTCTCAGAAGCATCAGTTACTACTATAAATTGTTTGGTGATATCTGGATGTCTTAAGATGGGGGCTTGGGTGAAGGCTCTCTTTAAGCTTTGAAAGGCTGCTTCAGCAGCCTCAGTCCAGACAAACCCCTTCTTTAAATTGTCCTTCTTTAAGGTGTGAGTTATGTGGCTAGTCTGACTGGCAAAGTCTAGAATGAATTGTCGATAGAAGTTTGCTAAACCTAGGAAACATTGTGTTTCTTTTATGGTAGAAGGAGAAGGCCACTCTAGGATAGCTTGTACCTTTTCTTGATCCATAGCTATGCCGGTGGGACTTAAATGATAGCCCAGATATTTGACTTCCGTCATGTCGAACTCACATTTCTCTGGTTTGCAAAATAGTTGATGATCACGAAGTCTTTGAAGAACTTGTTTCACATGGGAAGTATGGAGTTCAGGATTTCTAGAATAAATAAGAATATCATCTAGGTAGATCACGACTGTCTGATTCAGTAGGTCTGAAAACACTGAGTCCATAAATCTCTGGAAGATTGCGGGGGCGTTAGTAAGACCAAACGGCATAACCCTATATTCAAAATGGCCAAATGGGGTCCTGAATGCTGTCTTCCATTCGTCGCCTTCTCTTATGCGTAAAAGGTGGTAGGCTCCTCGTAAATCCAATTTAGTAAAACGTTGGGCCCCTCTGATTGCTTCCAGTATGTCCCTGATGAGAGGCAAAGGATAACGATCTTTAATGGTAATTTTATTCAGACCTCGAAAATCCAGGCACGGACGAAGATCCTTAGTCTTCTTGGGCACAAAAAAGAGAGGGGCCCCAGCCGGAGACGACGATGGAACAATAAGACCACTCTGTATATTTTCGTCCAGATACTCCTTTAGAACTTCCTTTTCGGGTTCCGTGAGGGAGTACATCCTCCCAAAAGGAACAATTGTGCCGGGTTCCAATGGAATTGCACAATCATATTCTCGATGTGGAGGTAGCACAGGTTTTGACGGTTTTTGGAAAACATCCTGAAACTCCAAATAGTGGTCTGGGACCCCTTGGACCGTATTAATGGACATACCAGTGGCACCTTCAGTAGCTAAGGATCTTTTCGGAGACCAATACTTGTCGGAAGTAAAACAGTTCTCATGACAAAATTGCGAAGACAAAGAGACTGTCCGGGTAACCCAATTTATATATGGGTTATGTCTGATGAACCACGGAATTCCAAGAATGATGGTATGGTTAGGGGACGTAATAAGATCGAAGGAGATGTGTTCTTGATGGTTTCCCACCTGTAGACTTAACATCAGGGTAGTGGTGTCTACAGGACCAAAGGATATCAAAGATCCATCCACAGTGTGTACCTGTTCGGGTACTTCTTTTGCTTGAGTAGGAACTAGGTTAGCAGCAGCCCACGTCTTGTCCATGTATATACCACTAGCACCACAATCTAGTAATGCCATAGTCTTTTCTTGACGACCGCCAGGAAGTTGTAACAGGACAGGAAAGATGAACAAGGCAGTTGTATTGTCATTAAAGGAGCTGATGGAAGGTATAGCTGTAGATCCCGTCCCCTCCCTTCTTACAGAGGACGGGAGGTGGCGTTTCCCGAAGGCCTGGACGGACGTACTGGACAGGTACGGAGCATGTGACCAGCAGAACCACAATACAGGCACAACCCTCTCTTGCGTCTGTCTTCTTGTTCACTAGCAGAGAGCGGACCTCGGGTAGTATCCACCTGCATGGGTTCCCCTTCGATGTCTCTAGCAGGAGTGCGAGGTTCCTCGGAACGCTGCAGGTATGCACGTGAGCTACTTGGCTGGGCAAACCCTCTACTCCTTTTCTTTTCCGATCTCCGTTCCTGAAGACGATATTCGATGGACAGTGCTTGATCCATCAGGCCACGAAGATCTTCCGCTCTGGTAGAATGCACTAGTTCATCCTTTATTTCTTCTTTGAGTCCTCTACGAAATAATGTTACCAGAGTACGTTCCACCCAAGTGGTCTCTGCCGCCAGCTGACGAAAACGGGTTATATATTGCAGGACGTCTTGGGAGCCTTGTTGGATGTCGCACAAGGCTTCTTCCGCGGAGGCTTCCAATCCAGGACGGCTAAACATCTGTTTGAAGCGACTCACAAAGGCGGAATAGTCTGACAATACAGGGTCGTTGGAGGACACCATCGGGGTTGCCCAGGCCAAGGCTGGACCGGATAAGGCACTGATAAGATAACCCACCTTGGTCCTGTCGTGGGAGAATTGAGTAGGTCGGAAGGCGAAATACACCGTTAAAGCATCCAAGAACTCGCGAAGCTTGGTTGGTTCACCAGAGAAACAAGGGGTAGAAGCGGAGATTGTCGGAACATCACTGGTGCGGAGGGCCAAAGCCTGTCGTAACGCAGCATTTTCATTACGTAGTTGTTGCAATTCCTGGGCTTGTTGCTGAATCGTGGTCAACAGAGATTGCTCCGGATCTGCAGCAGCCGCCACTGTATTATCCATGGTGTTTGAGGATGTCGGAATGGTTAGGCGCTGCAATCTGTCACGACTCACGTGCTGCTTGCGCCTGGAATTTGCAGATCTGGTGGCGTGAATCTTCAATGTTCGGCTTTGGCCCAAAAAGGGGCGACTCTTTCTGGTAGCCACGGTGCTGTAGGCAATGGAGACACCAAGAACAGACCGTGCCCTTCAGAAAGTAGCGCCAGAGGGAAAAAAAAACCTTAAAAAGGGGAAAAAACCTCCAAACAGGAAGACTCCTGGAGAAAAACAAGAACAAACAAACAGGAATCCAAAAGGAGCAAAAATCAGAAAACACAGAATGCTGAATCCAAAACCAAAAGGCAAGGAAATCAGGAGCGAAGACACTAACTGAGCAGAAAGTGTTGCAGCGCAAAGAAAGAGGAAAAACACAGCCCTTATATACCAAAAAACAGGAAGTGACCCACAGGAAGTAAAAGGACACCATCTTAGATAGGGAAATAATACATAGAACAGAATAGTAGAGGAACCATAGAGAATAGGGAACAAGGAATGCTGGGAAAGCACAGGAATCTGGGAAGGAGGAAAAAACATAAAGAAAGGCACACAACAGACTGCAAAAAAGAAGAAAGGACAAAGAAACGAAGAAAAACAGGTAAGAGGGTTCAGAGACCCCTGGGACAGTGAAAGGCAGAAGGAAGAACAAGGCCCCAAGCAAATCTGGGGCCTCGAAACGCGCAGGAGAGGCTGGGGGCGCGCCGCATCTTAATAACGCGGTGCGCGGCCCGAGCCGAACGCCCGGCAGAAGTCGAGCTCTCGGCTCGCGCCGCGCGGTGCGGCGCGACACACACCACACATAGCTTTCAACATAGTGCAGATGATTTTGCATAGGTTTGATTCTGTAAGAATACCCTTCAAGTACATCATCCTATAGTTAGAGATTTTTTTAACACTTCTCACACTGCATATATGATATACAGTGCAGCACACATGCAATGAGTCAAATGCTTGGAGAAATGAAAACATATTTCTGACTTTGAGCCTCCTGGAGGTGTTATTTTTTTGCACAGGTTGATTTGACAATATTTATAGATCTGGCATAGGTGGTAGTGCTGGAGCAGCCAAATACCGCAAAATAGAAACAACCCGTTGAAGTAATGCAGCGCAAAGCAGCACAGAGTGCTGTTTGCGCTATGTCAAGGGCAACTTTTCCGCCGAAAAAACATTTGCGTGGAAAATAAATACTCTGTCAGAAGTTCGTGCTGCTTTGTATCCTTTTGCATCAGTTTGCACAACTACAATACACTTAAAAAGGTTAAATAACGGAAAGAAAAAATATGCCCAAAGTGAAGTTTTGATTTCATCTCATTTTAAGAACATGCTGTCACTCACAGCATAATAGAGCCAGTTTTGAAGTGGACAGACCCTTTGCGACTGCTGGTTGCTGTGATGAACGGGAGCAAAAAAAAGAATGATGTTTGTATGCATATATGAACTTATTTTTAGTAAACGTGTATATATATATGTGTGTGTATATATATATATATATATATATATATATATATATATATATATATATATATATATATATATTAGCTAGTGACAGTCACCACAAGGAAGATGAAGCTTCATAAAATGTTCGCAAAAATGTGACAGTCATGTGAGCTGCTGTCTGAAAAATATCGGGGTGATCTGTCAAGCAGGGGCCGAGATAAAGGGGGAAGGGCGGGATGAACTTTAGACCATTTCCAATGTTAATTCCCATAGGAAAAATTGAACAGTGATAGTGCAAAAGCCACTAGACCGAATTACCCCATATTTTGTAGAAAGGTAGCTCTCGGTCCAGAAAGGACCCTTTTTGTTATTTGGTCTAAATCCGCTCAGTAGTTTTTGAGAAATGTAAAGAAACCCAAATTTGAAAATCTAGGGATGCGACGGATTTGTGACTCCTCCCAATATCATGCAGCGATCTGATTGACTGACAACACCTTAAACAAGGAAGTGTTGTCAGCCATCTAGGGACTAGGCTTCAGCCAGGTCCCAGAAAAAAATGTGAACAAAATGAAAAGGGGCCATGGTAGGGACACCCTAATCCCTTAGCTCTGGTGCTGGTGTCCCAAAGTGACCCCCCGGGGCTAAAAAGCATTTTTTAAAAATGTTCACTGTGAATTCGCCACGAGGTTGCGAATCCTTGGTAAAAAAAATTATAAAAGAAGCACAGGCTCCTGCACTCCTTTTTATGTAAGCCCCCGGGGGTCCAGGTCCCAGGGACATTCTTTTAAAAGGTGGAGCCTCCTGGCCTCCCCACAGCCACCACCTCCCTGGCTCAAATAGGGAAATATGAACGGGCCGCTGGGCACCCCAGGCCCTGGGGACCACCACTCCCTGGGGCAAAAATGCTTTCATAACATGGGGAGGCCCACTGGCCTCCCCCACAGCCTCGGGGACCACCACCTTCCAAGGGCTATGCTAAAATATGAGCAGGGCCGCGGGGGCTACATGCCCCCCATGCCCCCTCATGCCCCTGGGACCAACATCTCATCAGGGCTATAATAAAAATATAATTGGGGTCCGTTTTGGACCCCTTTTAGCCCCGTGGACCACCTCCTCCCCTGGGCTTTCAATATAATACATGCGGGGGTCCATGGCCTCCTGCGCCCCGGAAACCACCACCTCCATGTGGCAAAGAGTAAAAATAAGTTTTGAACCCTCAATAGCCCCTGGGTCCACCACCTTCCCGGGGCTATCTTCATGTTGGAGAGGGGCTGCGTGGCCCCCTCGAGGAGCCACAGATTGCCCTGAGGACCACCACATCCCAAGATCGGCTCCTGCTATGTCCGGGGTGGCCCATAATTACATAGCTGTTTGCTGTGGCTTGGCTGCTTCTCTGAAGCTGCAGCCAAGCCACAGCAAACACTCCACTGTTTGACAGCGGGACCTGTAAAGCAGGTCCCGCTGTCAAACAATGGAGCTTTCATCTATGACGCATGCAGGAGACAAACATGAAATGCTTCAGCAAGCAGGGAGCTGCTGTTAAAGCAGCTACCTGCTTGCTGAAGCAATGGCACCACGATGGAAGGCTTCCCTCATAGTGCCAGGTAGCCTAGGAAGGACATTTTCAGAATTCATTAAAAAATATGTGTACGGACTACAGGGGAGCTCTTGAGGGCTTCCTCGCTGTCCCAGATAGCCCATTAAGGGCTAAAAGTTTTTTTTTTTAAAGAAATAATAGCTCAGTATGACACTGAGCATTCATGGTTCGAGTCCAGCCAGACTCGCTTCCCTCTTTTTTTTTTTTACACATTATTTTAAATTCTAAAAAATGACAGATACATTTTTTAAATTTAACATTTTGTTGAAAAATCTCATTCTAAGTATATCATACATCAAAGCCTAAAAATACCCTATCTTTCTTCCTCTCACTTTCTCTCTCTCTGTCTCTCTTTCAATCTATTTCTCCCACTCACACACCCACTCCGACACTTACTCACCTGGTACGACCCAGATAGTCAACATGTGGACACAGGAGGTGAGTCCCAATGTTCCTTCTAGTCTATCAAACCTAACATGCAAGGTCTTTGGGTGCATTTTAAAAGGAGTATACTTTAGTAGTCGTGTTGTGACTGTGCCAAATGTTGATTAGGTCAGTAGTCACTTATTTAGTGCCTGAGCATTGAAGGAGGCTATCGTGCGAGGCAGCCCAGGGAATAAACGATCTACTGTTCTTTCAAGTAAACTATTAAAATCACCTGGCATAAACAGTGTCTCTGGTTTAACCCACCTGACATAAACGGTGTCCCTGATTTAACCCACAGTAGAATACCTCGAGCATATGAAGAGAAATCAGTGGTGAAGACTTGCCCATGCCAGCGCAGCTGAAATTTAACTGATTCTTTGTGCGTTAAATGAGCTTTCTGTACTAGTGAAATAATAATGGCATCTGAGGTAATAGTAGATGGCATAATGACATTTGGGGGTCTGGATGCCACAAACATCCCAAGTTTGCACATTAATGGATACCATGTGATTGAGGGCAGGTAGGGTAGCAACTAGGCACAAGTAGCAGAGTTAAAATTGCACAGGTGTGCATGAGTGAAAACTGATCAATGATGGGGTGAAAGCAGGTGGATTTTGCAGCATATAGTCCTTGAAACCATAGAACATACTAATAGAAACAGCAACAGTGAATAACATACGAGTAGTGCACCAACCGAGCACCCACCCAAACCAATTAGTAACTGCATTTAGGAAATAGTCAAACTTTCCAATGTGAGGGGGGGGGCAGAAACACAAGAGGCAACTTAACCCCAGATTACAAGCAATAGGGAAATACCAATATAGCATAATTCACAAACATGAAAAGGGTCATCAGAACCATACCTATAATCAGTCAAACATGGTAAGGCATGTCACAGAGAGGGGGCAGTTTAAGAGTAGCCTGCAGGGTGAAGAAACCAAGGTTAGGTATACATAAACCAAACACTACAGTATGTTGAATAACAAAAGATTAGACAGGGTGAGCAGTAAGTTAAATAATTTCATCTGCTGTTTGCAGAGTCACATCTGGTTGGGGCCCTAAGCCCACATGAGAGGGCCAGGATGCAGCAGAGATTTTGTCACTGGAATAACGGAGTAAGTCTTCTTCAGGACTTGAGTGTTGCATCCCCTCTGCGAGGGCAGCCACATGCTGTGGTGATGTCAACGTTCCGTGATGATCTGTTCTAAGTCAGGGGTAGAGTTTGGAGCCAGGTACTGACTGAATCCAGGGAGGTGGCAGCAGGAGTGGCACCGGCCTGTTCCCGGTTCACGAGGATTGCAATGCTTTGGTAGCATGAGGGCCATAAGTCTCGAGCCAACTCCAAGCATTGCCAGATGAATCGAAGAAGAACGTGGTGCAATTGACGACCACAAGAAGGCATGCCGGGAAAAGAACCGAATACTTTAAGACCAATTCATGGAGGTGCCATTTCACTGCCAGAAAGGAATTTCATTCCCTCTGGACTACGATAGTATAGCCAGGAAAAAACATAGCATGTGCGTTATCCACCTTAATCTCAGTAAGTTTTCTGATTTCATGCAGGATCGATTCTCAGTTGCGAAAATGCAGCAGTCTGAGTACTATCGGACAAGGAGTGGCTCCAGGTGGGGTTTTCCTTGCAGGGAAGCAGTTCCTGCAACCACTGTTCCACATATTGTACTGCATGTTGACCCTCTGCCCCCTCCTGGAGTCCCACAATATGGACATTATTCCTCCTAGATCTTCTCTCTGCGTCTTCAGCTCACCGCCCCAGTACGTCAACATGTTCCAGTAGTGTCTGTATGGAAGAGTCCATGCATTGGGATTTCGTCTGTCGGTCCATAAGTGACTGTTCCAATAATCCAACCCTGTCCACGAACTTGCAGTGGTCCACATGTCACAGCATAAGTTCTACTGCTATATTATCAGTTTTCGCCACCAAGGGCGTCGAAGTGTGCTTAATAGCTGCCTGTACAGTTTCCAATTAGGGTCAGGAGGTTCCGACAGGGAAGAATCCTTTTTAGGCACTGCAGGGGCCGAAAATGGGCACAATGGTGTGCCTTAAGCGGTAGTGCATTGGCATCCCATTTTTTGGGTGTGTCTGGTAGCCCAGATGTGAGTCCCATGCTCAATGTGCCACTGGATTCAAGCTTGCCTGGTTGATGAAGGGAGATACCCTGAAATCAGTCCTAGGATGCATGTTTTCATTCCGGGGAGGACCTGGCCTGGCAGTTCAGGCTGGACTGTTCCCATGGGGAAGAGGGCCAAGACTGATTTGCAATCGGCTAGGTCCAAAACTGGGATGGCATGGTGAGCAAAAGAACAATGGATTAAACCCAGATCCGTGACTGAGGGTGAGTGTTTGAAAAGTTTCAGCACTCCATTCATCATCCTTTTGTGCTGCGGTGTCTAGTAGTAGCCCAGGTCAGTAGGTCTGCCTGTTGTCACACTGGGATTGTACAGGGTAGACAGGGTGCATGTCACAGGCACCAGTATATGGCCAGTATAATGGCAGTGATTGTGTTGTCATTGTCTATGTAATGGGAAATCAGTTCTCGCTGTGGGTGGCCACACCAATCCAGCTAGTGAGCGATATCTCAGAGAGGTCAAGATAGACCTGTATTGTGTGGGTGGGGGGAATGATATGAGCTTGCACCATGTGGAAGCAATGCAGTACACTCTAATAATGAATACAGGCAGGAGTGTCCAAGGTGTGTCGCCTTCAGTGATGGCCCAAAAGAGGAAATCAGGTTCGGTGCCTGGGAGGGTACATGCATGGACCCCCAGGTGAGTTTAGTGCATCAGCGTATGTGGGGGAAGTAAGGAGGCAAGCTCACTTGAACTTGGAGGCAGTGCCAAGCAGCGTGGAGAGATCCAAGAACAGTGTGTTCACCAGTTATGGCATGCAGATGATCGCACTTACAGCTTGTGATGAGGGACTAGGTCCGATCCAACCCCCACTCGCAGGCGTGGGCACAGTCATCACCGCAGTGCAGTTCCAAAGTGGCGTGCAGGTCCTCGCCACTGCCGGTTTCCAAAGAATGTGCGAGAGGGTGGCAACAGGCTTCCCATGAAGGATCAGGCACACAAGGCGGCTAGATCTATCCCTCTGCTCGTGGCTAAGCCTCTGCTTGAAATGACCTCTGGGCTCACAGCAGTCACATCACCCCAGGGAGAAAAGGGAGGCAGAAAGGGAGCAGCACTGCAGCAACCCAGCTCACCTGACACAGGTGTTTACAATAAACGGCAGCCAAGCCGCATGCATAGCTCTCTGACGCAGTCTGCTCTGCCATTGGTAGGAGAAGCTCCAGTGCTGGACCCCGGCAGATCTAAACCTCTCAACAGGACTGCCAATCCTAGCAACCCCCAGGGTATCTGCCTGCTCAGGTACATAGTAAAGCGGGCTGGAAATAGCCAAGGTCATCGATCAGTGCTCCACCGCACCTCCAGGCAGCACCAAGATGGTAGTAGTCATCAGACTTCCTCCACAGAGGCAAAGGACCCAGCCGGGTCCCCACTGCAGCACCAGTCCCAAGAGATTCATAGTTGCAGTAACAAAAGATCTTCGGGTAGGGGACAGCAATTGGAGGACATTGAGGCAGGTTAAGATGCTGGATAGCTAGGTTCGGTCAGGGTTTTTACAAGGTAATAATGTAGTTTTATGGAGCTTCTTTATGGAGCATCTGCCATCTTGGCCCTGCTAGCCACACCCTGATTACATAAGTCTGCGGATGCAATTTAATCTTCCTGTAGTCCGGATACAAAAGTGAACATGGATACACTTTGACTAATTTAGGATACCTTTCGTAGGCTCTACATAGGAGATAAACAATTTTGTTTTAATGGAAGTTAAGGAAGCTTTACATTTAAGGCACCCTCATCCCGTTCTTCTTATGTATTCTGCCATCTCCCCTTGAGCGTCCCCTTCACCATGTCATCTCATCTTTAATTCTTTCCTTGTGTGCCCCATTCTCAAGGTGTACTTGTTCTTATTCCTCCTTCACTGTTTTTCCACTCACCACCTTTGCCTCTGTCTGCTCACCCTGTGCTACATATCTGATGCCAGGCTAGTTTAATACAGATAAAAGGTGAGATTCACTACTTAGATCACAGATTTAAGTAACAAATTAAATTAACAAATAATTAAACAAATATATATTGCAGCAGCCACACCAACATGCAGGAGATTAAAAAGGGTATGGATAACAATGCACCAACCAGTCAGCACATAGCTATGTATGTACAGGGGCTTAGCTATCAGTGGTGCAGCAGGTGCAGTGGCACCCAGAGGTCTGAAGGGCACATTAACCCCTGAATAATGTCATTATTTACTACCTAATCAATAGTTAGGTACTATATAGTTAGTTACACACCACTGGTTTGCACTTGAGAATAAGATCACACTCCCTACAACGCACTCAACAATAGGCCTGCACACCATGGAGTATCATGGAAATAATCTCACTTGACCTGGTCACTAGCACTAACTCTGTTTGAGAGTATATTCATGTTCACTTTAATTTGATTGGTGAAGGTTACATTATTCGATGGGTGAAGGTTACATTATTTTTGTGTGTTCTAATCTTCAATGTGAAAACTTGTTTTTTTAAAGCTGCAGGTGCCAAAGCTATCAAGGAGCTCATTGTGCATGAGAGGTAGGAGAGCTTAAGAAAAGTGCTACAGAATGGAAGGAATATCCTGGAACTGGCAGCTATAGCTTTTAAGATTTCCGAATGCAAGGGTGTATCTAGGTTGAATGCCGAAGGCTTTGGAAGACTCAAGCTTCAATTATGATTGATTTGCTGTTTTGTTTTTCAAATGAGATTTTTGGTTATGGTGTCATCACACCTAGAAAATACAAGATTTGAACTCTGAGGTTTAATGTGTAACTATTGAGATGCACTGAAATTGATTTGGATAATCTGGTAAAATCTTCTCCTCACCCCATGGAACAGAGGAGAAAGATTCATAGGACCCACCGAAAGGAGGACCCATGCTGGATCGCCTGTAAAATAGGACCAATAGAACAAGCATTTACATAGACAATAGGTTTCACATTTGAAAGGCTTTAACCGACATTTTGACTTATAAATAATAAAAAACAAAAAGATCCTGGTGTGTTATAATGAAAAGAGCAGCCCGGTAGCAAATTGCAACTGCCAGGCCCTCAAAAAAGATTTTAAAAACCATAAAACAGAATGGGGAGCATAGTGGAATGGGTAGAAGTGGGAATGGGAAGGAGCAGGTAAATACCATGTAGTGGTGGGAGCACTGGGGAGTTTGGAGGGAGCAGAAGAGCAACAGAGAAGATGTGAGGGTTAATAGACTCCACATAAAAAGTCAATTGGAATGGGAGACAGGGAAGCAACATGAAGAGAACGTGAGCAGAGACGTGAGGAGAAAGCTGCACACACAGAAGACAGCAAAAAAACACATGTACTCCCATGGAGTGCTGAAAGCAAATGAATAAAATAGTTCCCTAATGTTGAATAATTGAAGGATACAAGGCATCCAATCAAGGGAATGATAAAGAGAACAGCTGGATGAACCACACAGTACTGAATACTACGGATACGTTAATAGCATTTGAATAGTGCACTACTACAGTGGTATGTGTTTGGGTGGGAATGAACCCTGCAGGGTATACAAGCATTTTCCCATGCCCTCAGCATCCGCCGCATGTAAATCTGGCATTCTGACTTTTATTTTGGCCCCGGGGTCACACTTCTTCAATAGTGGGTGTAGTACCCTCGGGCTAACAATGTCAGATCCAGGACTAGTCCTGTGACCTTGAGGGGTGCACCAAGCATGCCCTCATAGTGGGTAGAGAGCTTATTATCCATGTCCTGGGTTTAACACAATGAAGTAGTGGTGGATGTGTACCATGTGTTGTCATTTAAATTGGTTTGAGACTTTCTAGCTGTGTCAGTGAGAGTGTAGCCTACAGAACCCATATCATGTCAATTTCCACTGTTATGCGTATTCTAGAACCTTGCGCTGACATTATAGGGCTATTTACAAAAGTAATTAACACTTCTGAATAATTGCCATATGTTTTTTACACTTTTGAGTAATTTTACTACTTTTGGCTATTTCACAAAATCAGAGTATAACATTACGGGTGTGGAGCCAAATTTACAAGTGTAAGTTACTGCTTCCAAAAAGAAACAGTAGTAAGTCCAGCACCACACATGGCCAACCACTGATACTGCTGCCCCCTCCAAAAGAAAAAACATGGAAGCAAGCACTTAAAATAAAATACTTTTAAATAAAATTATTTAAAATAGTTAAAAATATAAATAAATATAATGCAATGTTTAAAAATCTACAAATAGAACATATTTGTTATTTAATTATACTTGAATAACTTTTGTAAATGTAAAGACTAATCTCACTTTATTTTTTAATAAAATACATGTAAATTACTTTTAATTGATTATGTAAGTCACTTTTAATATTTGTTAATGCATAGTAAAAATATTTTTACTGAAGGTAAGAATTTATGTTTCAATTTAAAGTTCAGAAAAATAATTTAAATTTAATATACTTTAATTAATTAAAGCCTTAATTCAAAATCAAGTTAATACTACTGCAGGATTATTTATTGCATTCTACAATTAAATAGATATATCAAATTAATTACATAAATATTTTATGTAGACATATTTTATTTTAATGTTCAATTCACTTTTTCCTTACACATTGTCATGGGGAAAGCCCCACTCCGACAGTGGAATCTCTCTGTTGTAAAAAACAGGGAAAAGTCAAAAAGTTTAACTTGAAAAAAAAGTGTAATTATTTTTATATTAAATATTAATGTAAACTAATTTTGCATATTTATGTTAAATGCAGAACAAAATAAAAAATGCTACAGCATAACTTAATTTCAAATTAAGGACCTGATTTAGAGTTTGGCAGATGTGTTACTCCATCACAAATATGAAGGACATCCCGTCCACCAAATTACGATATCAATAGGCTATTATGGGATCATAACATGGCATGGAAGACATCGTTCATTTTTGTGACGGAGTAACCCCCTCCATCAAACTCTAAATCAGGCCCTAAGGGGCATATTTATACTCTGTTTGCGCTAGATTTGCGTCGTTTTTTTTTACGCAAAGCTAACTCCATATTCATACTTTGACGCTAGACCCGTCTAGCGTCACAATTCTTGGAGTTTGCGTCATTTTTTAGCGTGGACACCTACCTTGCGTTAATGAGATGCAGGGTAGGCGTTTCCACGCTAAAAATGACTCTAAGGCCTTTGCGCCTTATTTAAACTCCCATGCAAAAATGACGCACGGGAGGGGGCTGGCCTTAAAAAATGACGCGCAGCCGCATTAGCGTCATTTTTTAACGCCTGGTCAGGGCAGGCGTTAAGGCATCTGTGGGCTCGGAAGGAGCCCAGAGGTGCCCTCCCATGCCCCCAGGGACACCCCCTGCCACCCTCGCCCACCCCTGGAGGACACCCATGGATGGGGGGACCCATCTCAGGTAAGTACAGGTAAGTAGAGGTAAGTATTTTATTTTTTATTTTTATGTGGCATAGGGGGGCCTAACTTGGGCCCCCCTACATGCCACTGAGCCCAATGGCCATGCCCAGGGGACAGAAGTCCCCTGGGCATGGCCATTGGGCAGTGGGGCATGACTCCTGTCTTTGCTAAGACAGGAGTCATTTCCATGGTGGTTGTGCGTCATAAAATGACGCGAGTCAGGTTAGCATCAAAATGTTTGACTCTAACCTGACTTGCACCATTTTTTGACGCACAACCCCCATTATTCCCTACGCCAGCGCTGCCCGGTTCGCGTCATTTTTTTTTACGCTCACCAGGCAGCAGCGCCGGCTAGCATCATTCCATAAATATGATGCCCGGCTGGTGCGTTGGAATGGGGTTAGCCCGCGTCAAAAATGTTGACGCAAAACTGCATTAGCGCAGTTTTGCGTCAAAAAGTATAAATATGGCCCTAAATCTTTAATTACATGTTACAGTTTGCAAAGCCATAGTAGGACGGGCCTCAAACCATCAATGGCAAACAACATCTGTCACCAAGTTGGGGGCCAGTAACCCCTTCCTGCCCTGTAGTAACCCGAACAGGGTCTGACAGTGTGCCTTGTAATGCTTTCTGAATCTGGGTGTCCTTTTGAATTGGGTCTTAGATTTTCATTGGTTGGCTGTGTTAAATCGTGCTGAATTATTGAATATTGATTTTTCAAAATTATAAAAATAGTCAGTGATGGATAGTGATGGTAACTAGGAAAACTAAAATATGTCTGATCCTTTCATGGATCTTGGTAGGGCACTAGGCGAGAGTGTGTCTTAGCTGAAGGACCTTTTAATTGTTCTGTTTAACTGGAGTGAATGGTTATCCAATACCTGACAAAGGCTACTCTTTTAGCTGGTAATGCTAGCCACTTTTAGAGTCTCAATGCAATTTTTTGTGTGAGACAATGTGCTATGATTAGGTCCGATTGTTATGAATGCAAAGATTGGTGCTGTGGTGAGCTGGATGTGCTCTTGGGTTGGTAAGACTTTGCCAACTTTATGGCACTGATATTGGAAACATCTCAATGTGGATTTTGCGATCTCTGTCAAAATTGATGTATGCATTCCAATTCATATACCTCATCAATGAAAATATAGGCCAAGTTTACTGAAATTCATGCAACGCAGCACAGCACGTAAATTTGCTGCACTGGAGTTGTGTGAATGGGAGAGAGCAGAACAGAGCCATATTTGATAAGCAGTAGTGCAAGTGTGTCTGTGTTAAGGTAAGCATAGTTTTTGTTCAGGAGGAGGTCCCTTCCAGTACAAAAGGTATGCTTTAATGAGTTGCCACTTTATATGTGTGGTGTACAATTCAGCACACATGCAGAGTGGGAAAACTGAGGAGAAATGAAAACATTTCTCCTTTTTACTCATGCCTCAAGGAGGTACAGGGTTTTAGGACAAATCCCTTCTACAGTTTTTTGTAATCAGGGATTTGAACAAAACACATTGGTGGTTGCATGGGAACACCCATAAACCATCAGTGGGATGCTTCCTGAATGTAGAGTGACACAACGGAGACGCAAACCTCTAAAACATATTTATAAGGCTGTGCAAAGCCACTTTGCGTGACCTTGAATGGTCTCATAAATATGGAATAAGGCAAGGCAGCTAAAATTGGTGCATTGCCGTACTCTGCATGAGGAAGGTGTTCTACGGGCGTTGCAGTGGTTGTTCCCAAGAAACACCCATGGATTTTGACGTATTCCAAGATTTGTAAGACCATGTAAACCTGGGGATGTGCCAAAACCTTATGCCTCCCCAGAGAGGCCCAACAAGGAGAAATACCGTTATTTCTTCTTGTTTTTCCTTTATCTAGGTGTGCAGCATCATGCATAACACATAGAAAGAGATACAAGACTTCCAGGATAGGTTTTGTATAGGAAGGTGCCCTTTCTTGCACACAAATAAATCCTACATGCAATGAAGGCACCCTTGCACCAAGGTGAAAGGGTGCCCGCTTTGGTGCTAGGCTGCCGACACAGCACCAGCCCAAGGGGAAAGGACAAGAGTGCGAAATATGCCCCAGATACAGTGGATTCCTCCCCCTTCACTTTGATGCAGGCCAGCACAGTGAGGTGAATTCCTGTGCTGCCCTGTGCCAAATCCCCATAAATATGCCCCTTGGTTCTATTTTGTTTTGTATGTGTCAATATCTTACTATACCCCCTTGGATCTAGATTGTTGTCCAGCTTATATTCTTATCCACTTCTCTGGTGTCATGTTAGCTGATAGTGTTATTCCCTTGTGTGCCAAACAAAACAATTCTCCTATACTTGCTCAAGGATTCCTTCAGGTGGCCACTGTCTCACATGTAGTGCAGACCCATCATGCCCTCAGGTCTGCACTGTACCACTTCGGGGATTTGAATCAATAGAGGGCCAAATGAATCCATACCCTTTGTAAAGACAACCATAGAGTCTGCGCTAGAGGTGAGTCCACACAGAGCAGCACCACAGAATCTCATTTTCCCATCTCCTCTGAGTCTGAGGGGAGGATTGCCTCTGGTTTGCCCCTAGTGTGTGTTCCTGCTTGAATTAAGTCAGTAGGAGGAAGAAACACGTTCTTTCTGGGCAATGTACTATCAGTACTGTGTAAATGGCTTTGGATTCCAACTCTTCAGTGTGATCAAGAAGGCAGGTACTTTGAATAACGTGCAACTTTTACAGATGTTTAATAGGAGACATTTTCTACACTTGGATAGACACTGGAAGATACCTGTAGTTCTTTGCTTTACATTTCCTTTATTATTTTACAGTTTTGGAGAGGAACACAGGGGTCTATTTTAAGTGATGCCCACACTGTGCATTAGATTGTTATCTTTTATTCCGTATATCAAGACATATTCCTGTCTACTTCCTAACTGGCATACCAGTTCAGACTGCTGTGTAGGATAATTTTGTAACTAAGCCATTCTAGCAAAAGGCACTCACCCACATGTGATAACCTCATACACACTGGATACCCATCTACCTCATGAAGGTTTCAATGAGGGGCTAGTCAACCTACATCCCCTCTTCAGCGATTTGGACCTAACATTAGGGTTTACTCCAGTTGCTTTTGCATGCAGCGCTGCAGCAGGAGGAGCAGGAGAAGCAGTTCCCTGTTTCTTTTACTCCTTAGGCTTGAATGGGAGTTGGCTCCAGCTTGTCTCCGTGGGTCAAACAACTGGCGGTAGCACCTCTGCCTCAGTTAGGGCAGCGAGGGGAGTGTCCAGGTATATGTTGGGGACCATAGGCTGGCTGCTGTGCGATGGAAATGCACTCACACTGAGTGGGTTTGTGGATACACATGACCAAAGGAGCGTACCCTTGCTTTTGACCAGTAATGTATGTGTTCCTCCTATAATGCATTATTCAGACTCACCTTGGGAGGCACTTAAATGTTACAGCAACACATTCAGCTGTTCATGTCAGCACTCTCCCGTGTGCAGTTATCTATCTGGTCTTAAGTGGCTGGTATCGATGCCCTTGAACTTCTCCCAACTCTTCTTTTGACGAAAAACATAGAGCTTGCTAGATTGCTGCCTGCGAAAATTCGCTACCAGAAAAGCAAGGCACCCTACAATATAAAAACTTTCCCATGTACAGAGGGAAAGCAAGCATTACCACTTTGGTTCCCTAAAAGGGCAATTTTGTATTCCATTCAGACCACCGCATGAACACAATCCTTGGCATTGTTCAATGTCACTGGAATTGTTCTCTCTGGTTATTTTGTTACCAAGACTGTGAGCTTGTGTTTTTAAGTTTCGGGTTTCAAAACATAACTCCACGTTTAAAGAAAACACATCACTCTTGGAAACCATATTCTATTCTAGTCCATTCCTTGAAACCCAGTTGACAAAGGCTTGAAATTTTAAATTTTGTTATAATTTGAAAAAGGCAGAAAGAGATCAAAAATTAGGAATAGAGGCACATAGATGGAAATACGGGGGTGGATGTTTTGTACGATACTAAGTATAAGGGTTGGGTATTCTAGAGGCTATGCCAAACTCTTCAAGATATGTTGGCACGCTGCGGTCTCTATGCAAAAAAAATAATTATTCATTTGTGAGAGTTTTGGCTTACTTATCTGAGCCAAAAGATATGTGCTCTACCACCTCAAACACTTGCTGAGCCCTTCCATGTTTAGCCCAGGATCTTCAAGTGGAAAGAAGAAGGATCCCCTGGTTATATTGGGGAGGATCTACTAGGACAACTGAGCAGACTCTCTTTGGTGATGTTTTCCGCATTCAACCATTGGTAACTGCCATCTTAAGGTCCGGCAACGTTCCAGCCACTCCCAATTAGCTTCACTCGCTGCAAGTTAGAGACAAGGCAGATGATCAATAAAGTGGAATTATTTTTATGGTGGGCATTTGACATTGTAAAACAGAACATAACTCTAAAAGTGACAAATCACATTGATTTTAAAGCTGGTTTATATCCACAACACTCCACTATGGCTATGTGCAAATATAGAAAGTCTTCATTTTCAATGTGCTATATATGTGCAGTTACTGTGACTGCTCTTGAGACACTGCGAGTTTTAGATGATCTCTTTCAAACTACAAGAGTCTAGAAAAACCCAAATTAGAAACATATCGTTGTAAAAATTACGTGTGTTACAGTGTTGGAATTCAACCAAATTCTGTAATATATATTAGTTCATCACTAGTTTTTGCTTTTCTATTTTACTTTTTATTTTATTTGACTCTTGTCTTATGTATGTGTATTAATAATTTGCACACAACAGAGGATGAGGTAGATATATCTTTTTTTTTTATTGGTGACTATCCAAGTAGATAATTTTATTGAGATGATACAATATGTGCAGATCGTTACTGATTTCCACGGGCTCCAACTGGTGTAAAAATAAACAAGGGACAGTGCGGGAGGGGTCAAGAGGGACAGTCATGGCAACAAGTAACAGGGAGGAAAGGACCAGGGCAACAGGGATGAACAACAATAGCAAGCAACAGAGCGAGAGAGAGAGAATACAAAAAGTACCTTAGTCTAAGCTCAAGCAGCAGAAGGACATTAAAAAACACATTAATCAGTACTTGGCCTATTCTCCATCAAAGAAACAAACACATGAAGAGAAAGTGGAACTGGCGCGCACTGACCAATGAAAAGAAGGAAATGAGAGTGACGATGAAGCCAACCAATGGGAAATAATGGGCAGGCACTAAACCCCGTTTAGGTTTTTTTTAAGTAACAAAAGCTCTCACAAATGACAGTGCATGTGCTGTCTCAGGCAAGACTTAACAAGCAATAGAGCATGCACTGTCTCAGGCGAGACCTAATAACAAAAGATCTCAGAAGCTACAGAGCATGTGCTATCTGAAGCAAGACTTAAAAATAAGGAGGATATTGCCTCTGAAAGGTGGGTGGGCCAGGAGCTAGACAGTCACATAACAGGATTAGATGACCCATCCTGTGAGTCGTTAAGTATGATAGCATGAGTAGCACTAGGTTGAATAGCATTAAAATGGGATATTTTATTTCAATATCAGCCTTGGTAATGCGGAGGAAATGGCAGTCACGTCAATCATGGCAAAAAAGGCCCCCATTGTATTGTTAGACAATGCTACTCATTTCATCAACCGCAAAAGGATGTAATACCACGCTTAGTATAGTGCTATGGGATTGACTCTTTGGCATCCCTACTGGCCTTCTAGAGGCACTATCATGCTAGGATAACTCCCTGGTGTATGTTTAAGTAGACATGTTCTTCCCCAGCCTTCCCAGCACTACACTCATCCAAATGTCTGTAAACATGTGTGGACCGAGGAGTAATGATTAAGTGCAAGAGAGCTGAAGTAAGCACAGGGGCATTTTCTTTAGGGTCGAGCCTGCGAGTGCATGTACTAGCACATGCATCTCACATGCAAGACTCTGCTGTGCTCAGTAAAGGGCTTGGAGCCCTCCTGTCGCTCACCATCACTTTCACTCATCCATAGGATTGCCTTTCAAAAATCCTCTATCATCATTGGTAAATGCTTGACGTTTGTCCCTCCTTGGGGCCTTTTTGTTTCTGCCTTAAAGACTGCCCCTGTTAGATGGATTGCCGATACGTTTGACTGCTAACAAACTTCTTTTTCTTTTTGTGTCTCTCCTTGGCCCTCATGGCGGCCATGGCGCTTTGATTCGACTTGCTTATGTCAACTGTTTTACTTTTCATTTTCAATTTATGTGGTAGGAAAAGTCCAGTTAGGAATTTACAACGCTAAATGCTCTAACTCGAGCAAATGCAAGACCCATTGCATTGAATATGCTTGTTTTTTTTATCCAATTACCCATACCTCCTTTTGTGTTGTGTTAAAAAATTATGGGGCCATTTCTCATACACTGTACTAGGATGCCGTTCTTTTACTTCATGCAACAATGACTGTTTTCAAGCCAACAGTGTCTTATTTGAAGTTTCTGACACTAGATCTTCTCCGGATCTAAATGTGCCAAGCAGCCCAGTGGTATGACTGGAGTTGTAGATTAACAACAGTCTGTTAGGTGTGATCTTACATTCAGTTTTGTATTTAAAAGTGTGTTTGACTTTTATACATTTACTTGCAGTTGTTCTGGTGCTTTGCTTTTTTCGTAAGTGTCCCCTTCATAATTTCACACTGAAAATTCTACGCCCCCACCTTCTTCCAGTTTCTGACCCTGCATTTCGATTTGCTAGTAATGTAGTTTATAGATGGTTAAAATATACCTTAAGTCTTTCAGGAGTTCCTCACTTTCACTATCATAAACTTCCAGGTTTCTTTACTGGTGTCGTATAAACTCTTTTTACCATATGTTAACTTCGGCCTCTTGTTTATCCTTGAGAAACTCCCCCGCCCCCGTATTTCGTTAAATAAGGTTTTGTGCAGTTTTACAATGTGTCTACTTTTGAAAACGTGTTGGTTGAAGGCATGTAAGATATACCTTGTTTCTTTAGTACAAAACGGATGTGTTGAGATTTCTGGGATTTGCAGAGTATTGGGTATATTTGTAGAGGATTCATACTTCTTTTTACACTTGATAATGTACTGTTTGTTGACAGGATCAAAATATTTGACTATGTCACAATTTGTTTATGAAAGCACAAAACGTTATTATGAAACCATGGACAAGCAGAAATAATACATGGTGCTAATAACAAGAACCATGCAAGTTACCACCAAAAGTTCAAACGCTTCTCTCAAAATGGTTACTATGAATGAACCATTTTCCAAGCCTCCAGCGATATAAGAGGAAGAAGGGTCTGTTTCTCACCTCTAAAGCTGAACATTGCCAGGTGGGGCCTGCATTGGAGATCATAATAACATGGGTCATACATCCATCTCCCAGCGCTTCAGATAGGTTTGCATAACATAATGCATCACGATGGAGTCAAGGTCACGTCCTGGCTGCGTTTTCTAATGTCTATTAATGTATTTCTTTCCAGTTCCTCCTTATGTCGGCTTCAGAGTATTTTAAGCGTCCTAAACAATCAGCTCTGCAAACATAATAGCTTATTTAGACATAGCTTCTATGAGGGGCCTGTGCAGGTTCCAAGAAAAATCACAACTGTGGTCAGGGTTTTTCCTCTAAGTAGAACAGAAGGAAAGACAGGGACTTAATACTCTGATAGATGACAAAATATCCCATTGTTCTCTTTCCTTGTAAGGGATTAAGAACAATTTCGGGAAATGGCCGCGGACTTGTCTTCTAAGAAAAGGCCCTTTGCCCTGTCTGTGTGCCTTGATGTGTAGAGTTGGGACGGTTCCATTCACAACTGATAATCCGGGGGAACGGGGATGCCAACACGTGGAAGCTCTGTCTAAGGCCAGAGCCAAAAAAGCAGAACCAGGCAGCAGGCCTAAACTTCAAGCTTAACACGTTACCACACAGCACGCTAAATTCACTCACCGGGGTCTTTATCTAACAGTCCACATGATAGAACTGACGCCCGTGGGCTGCAGCTGATTGTTATCCTAACCCTAGACTGACAGAATTTGATTAACTTCAGTGTGACAAAACCACAGCACTGTCACACACCTTCCCAATGCCAGGCTTCCTAGACCAGAATCACTGGTTTCTGTGTTTGCTTGTTTTTATGATGAGATTTCAGTCTTTGCCTTGAAAAAGCCCTAGGCCTATGAGCCGTTGTTGGGCAAAATGCATGTTGGATGAGCTAATCTATGGAAAGGAAGATACAGCACGTCAAACTGGATGCATGATAAAATAAATTGATGAAATATGTGTAGATGGTCCATAAAATGATAGCACCATGCTGATCTTTCAAATTTGAAATTTTGTTCTAACTTGTTATAGCTGAAACATGTTTTGTGACTAGCATTTTTAGATATCTCATACTCCACAGTTTCTCATACTCCACAGTCCACTATTTCTCAATTTTGAGCCAGAAACGTGGAGGCTGATGCCGTGAGGTTAAGACGCTTAAGAATGGAATGCACTTAACCCATCATTCAATGGAGAATCTAATCTCATATTGTTCAGCTAACATCTGTAAAATGATTTCTTTAGATAGGTATTCCACTATTAGCTTATACCATAGCAGCACACAAGGTAAGTCTTCCACAGATTTCCAACACCTTCTGCCACTGGAGACCTTCCGTGGCCAACCGAGTTGTCTTGGTAATGTATTAAAAAAGCTCCACCTATGCCGTGTATCTACATTTTGTGAAGTTAAAAAAAAATGTAGGCCTCATCTGCTCAACGCACATAACACACAAGTGGGCCACAACATTTTCATTCAAAATACATGCCATTAATTATTGAAATGGGACACAGATGCCCTCTGGCCTTGAATGATGCCCAGCTAAACCTGCCGCAGTTCTATAACTAAATCTGTAGTGTGTGTTTCTAAATACACACAAGGATGACACAAGTAGCAGGAGTGCAGTAATTACTTCTTTAATAGCACAAGGTACGCAGATACAGGAAACTTGTCTGCCTTGCTCCTCTGCCACAGCAACTGTCCTCCAACAGAATGCTAGACAGTGGAACCTTACTATGTCCTATAGAATACATACAGTGGAACCCTACTATGTCATACAGAATACACACTATTACATAAGTAAACAACACAACAAAATCTGCATCATATTTCAAATATCATTGACAATATGAAGATCCTACATTTAAAGTCATTTGAACAACTGATGCACATGTATTTTTCTTAAAAAAGAGCACCACATAATTTTTCTGCTGAAGAAAGTAACAACTGGTTTTAATCATTGATTTGCTGCTGTCCATGTTAACAAAGTTGGAAAACTACAGTCATCCACGGTAAACCATAATCGACCCTGGTCAAACCACAGATAAGAGTAGTCTGCCAAGGGAACACACAAAATGGAAATTGTTAATCTGATAACATTTACAGTCAAATGCCCTAAATCTGTGATAGCCTAAACTGCAGTCCAGAAAACAGAACTGTCATACATAGGTCTTGAGTGCACTTCTCACAGAGAGGAAGCTTAGCTTGGCCCAAGGGCACTAGAGCACTTTACATGAGAATCAGATTGCACTACACATTTTTAGGGTTTGCCTGCAGGACAGCTTAAGCTGCCTGTTTTCAAAAGATCTATTGTGATCTTACAATTGGCTTGGAACCAGCTCATTACTTACAATTGGTTGGCTTTAAAGTCATGCTCATTAGCTTGCTTTTTATTCTTTGCCTTGCATGGGCTTTCCTTCCTTCTCTGTGTTAGTTCCTCCTCTGCAGAATAGCCTCTTTACATGTGTGCTTCTGCTTAATTTTAAAGAATTACAGGGCATATTTAAGAGTTCCTAGTGCCATTCTAACACCACCTTAGAGTCATTTGTTTTATGTTAATGTGGCGTTAGAAGTCCAAAAACGCTGCACCATATTTACAGTGGCACAATGCATGCATTGCCAGAGGGGCTGTGCTCAAGATGGCTGCACAAGTGTGCAGCTCCTGCGGACAGGAAAAAGTGTCCAGCAACATCTGCATGCCAGAACAGCCAGAACACCTGAAATTAACCCTCAGCTATAGCATGCTCTACATCTATCTTGAGGTAGTGAAAAATTGAAGATCAACATTGCCCTCAGGGTCTGCAGATCCATAGGAAAAGAATACCTATGGATCAATTCCCTTATGAGAGGAGGGTGCAGTGGGCATATCCAGACTTGCAGCATTGCTAGAGAACAGCTCCTATTTGTGAGGAATAGCCGAGCCCTAAGAGCCCCTGAGCTCTGAGGTGAGTTGGTGCCCACAATGCCAGGAAGATGGCAGCCACTGGCCTATAACCCTGTCTTTGGGAAATGGGTCTCACTTTCTCATATACCCGGTGAGAGGCAAGTGCGAGTTGTGTATAGGAATTTGGGGAACTGTTGGCAGAACTTCGCTGCCATGGAGTGGCAGTTGGTCCTGGTGGCACCCCATTGGACCTCAGCTCGGGAGATGGCAGTAGATTGTGCGCCTGCGTGGGGACTACTATAGGAGCCATTGAGGATAAGCAATGATTGTACCATAGAACAGGCAATTAGGTGACAGCGATTGTATCCATCATATGGATTGCTTCCAGATCTGTCCTCTGGTCCTGTGTGCTCCACCAAATAAGTAGTCCGCTACCTACTATTTTGTAACATTTATATGATAGGTCCACGATAGACAGGAAAAACAGACACTCACCATTCTAAGCTCTTATTTAAGTCCAAGCGGTGGACTACGGTGAACTATGACGGATTGAGAGGGGCCTCTGACTAAGCTTCAGATAAGGGTGTTACGGATGACAAAATTAGGCCACTGCTGAAGACGATGCAAGAGAGTCTGGTATCCATAGACATCAAAATGGATGCATTCACATCTCAACTGGACTCCATGATGCATAAATTAGAAAATCACACGACAGAATGGCGGAGGCAGAGCAGAGATCATCATCAGCAAAGGATAGCTTCACTACTAAGGGGAAACACTCCTCAACATGCGAAAAGTGCTTTGTGTCACTGCTGCCGTAAATTAAGTCTTGTGTGTCAGGTTGCAGCAAAATAACATCTGCAACCTGGGCATCCCAAAGTCAACCAATGCTGGGCAGGTGCAGATCTATGTTGCAAGTTTTCTCCAAATAATATTTGAAGCAGATATGTTCTCCTGCTTGTTGGTAGTGGGTAGAGCGCAGACTACTGACTCACATAGGATTGCATTAAAATAACTGAAGCGCTCTTCCTAGTTTATTTAGGAGTTGTAGTCCACACTGCAACTTTTTGTTGGCGTGCGAGGATAAACCCCATGATGAAGCATGCCACCGTTGATGGGTGAGGGCTTTCGTCCTAAACGGGAACCATCCCTTTACATCTTAGTTTACATACAATTTCTTTAGCCCTCTAAACCGGGTGATGTCCAACCCCCTACATGCTAAAACTGAATGCAACAAAATACCTTGTAACTGGTCAATTAGAATTTTCCCTGGGGAGTTCCAAACGATATCTCACTATTAGTTGTTTGAGGTGATTCACGGCCCTTCAACCTAGATTCCAAAAAACTAAAATATAATACATTATAAGGGTAGAAACAATAAGCTATTGCACTTCTGCTGTTGTAATTTTAAGGGACCTCAGTCACACACATGACTGTACACGCGCGCAGGCACATAAGCACATGCCAGCACACAGGCACACATAAGCACATGTATGCACACACCCAGACACACTCACGTGCTAGCATGCAGGCATGCGCGCACACACACACACTTATTACCTGAAAAACTTAGTAAGGAGTCCGCTGCGGATGAGAAACAGAGCTCTCCTTATCCTATTAATATCAAGGAGGTTTTTCCTCAGGGCAACTTGGCAATGCAGCAGTAACCAGACAGGCGCCACATTCCTTCCTCAAAAGCACTTCATCATGTTCAGGGAAGCATTTACTATTACTACAATTCCTAGAAAAAAAAGATAAGGTGCTTGTCTACTGACTATATCTGAACTTTCAGAGGGCACCATAAATTAATAAATTTAAAAAAACAAAAAGTCAGATAAGAACCGCATTGGTAGGATCATAAACCCACGGGGCACTCATCGGCAGAGAGCCCTGCATACTCATCACAACCAGAGCACTCCAGGTTCATAGGAGGGACGCCTTTAATGAGGTGGCACGAGTGTGGCCTTTTACAGCATTCACTTCTAAGTAACAGCATTTGGGTCAGTCCCTCGATACTTTTATGTACATAACACTCATTTCTGCTTTATCACCACAAGGCTAACATGGCTACCTTATCAATCAGTCACATAGGCTCATTCTGTGACCACAGGTGACCCCCCCAGTGCTCCACCTTCTTAACACGTGGTGACAATCCACAGCGGTACATGACCATGCCAATGGAATAAGAGTGCTATAATAAATGAGTAGCATGCCAAAACCTAACCTGATGTAACCTAATCTCACCACCCCTAACCAAACCTATGCTAAAGTAGCTTAACTTAACCTATGAGCACTGCATCTCACTTAAAATAATCTAACCAGACCTCACCTGATCCACCCTAAACAAGTCTAATAGCAACCTAAGGTAATGCAACCTCACACTACCTAGACTAAAGTAACCAAACCTTACCTGAAGCTATTTTGTATAACCGACCTGGACCTCACCACAACTCAATTACATGACATACCTAACCTCAACTACACTAACTTAATTGAATCTAAAATACCAAACCTAAACAAATCTATATGACCTTCGATTAAGTACCCCATCTCACCTAACCTGGCTGAAACTAATGTAACCAAACCTACTCTACAGTAACTTAAACTAACACAACCAAACATAACCACAACTCACCTAACCTAATGTAACCTAACCTGATGTAATTGAACCTCACTAATCCTAGTGTAACCCAACCTAAACAAACCTAGCTAATCCAAACTAGCCTCACCTGCCCTAATTAGCCAAATATGACCTGAAATAATTTAATCTATTCAGGCATTATATCATATCATCTCATCTAATCCAAACACAACTTACCCCCACACTTTATCTAACTTCATTGACCTTACCATAACCCAGCCTAACTGAATGTACCAAACCTAACATAACCTTACTTCAACTTTCCTAACCTAACTTAATCTGAGCAGACCTAACCCATCCACAAAAAAATACTTCTCTCTGTTAAATAAGGGAAAGTTCCTTACTGACTATGTTGCACTTCTCTTCCTTATGTAGAAGTAAATTTCTATGTTCTCCGGGTGCGAGGGAGCACCACGCCGTCATTGAAAATGTTGTGACTACCCAAAAATGCATTACTTCCTCTGAGTATACTTAAGAATTTGTTTGGACTGTAAACCTGTTCTAGTAGCTTTTTTTTATAGTGCTTCATACAGCACTTTTACCAGTAGTCAGTGACAGGCATTACAGTTAACCAATGTAATGTTATTAAATGTAATTGAACATAATTCCACTCATTCCCCCTTCATTTGTTATCATTATGCATATGGAAAAGTTGATTGAGTAGGTGCACTTTCCCAGGTATAGGTTGTGGTGTTCATAAACACTGCCAGTCCTAATGCTTTGAATCATTTTCCAACCAAAAATACAAATTATTGCGCTTGTTGTGGTGCCTCCCCGCTAGATGCCTGCAGAAAGGGCACGGACCACTGCACCATTGTGGAAATACCTGTTTACAGAGCGAGGTACTGCCCACAGAAGCACCAAATGATTGGGGGTAGCTGTTTCCCATACAGGGATACTGTACTCGACCTGCCTTTGAGACCTAGAAACCAATCGTTTTTGTCAGGAGTCGGTAGTCCCAGGTCCACTTAGATCAACTGTATGCAATGTGTTACTGTGCCTGCACTTTGGTGGATTTTTCTATAAACACCAATAATTTCACATATATATATAATTATATACACACACACACACACATATATATATATATACATATATATATATATATATATATACTGCTCTTAAGTGACATTTCATGTGTTCAAACATCATTCAGAGAAATGGGCCCAAAAAAACTTTCCAAGGAACACAAGGACTTGGTCAAGTCGGATAGACAAGGTTAAAAGTGTTGATTCCAGAGGCAACTACATAGGCACTACTCACTTAGCCATATTTTCAGCTTGCAAAAAGAACAGATGATGGACGGAATGCGGAACAAATCAAATATTCACCCCAGTCACAGATCTGGGTTTAATCCATCAGTTTTTTTGCTTGCCATGCCATTCCAGTTTGGACCCAGCCATATGCAAATACGTCTTGACCCTCCTCCCCGTGGGAACAGTCCAGCCCGACCTGTCAAGCCAGGCCCTCCCCAAACCAGAAACAAGCATCCTGAGACCGGTTTCGTGGTATCACCCCTCGTCAGCCAGGCTTGCTTGAATCTGGTGGCATAGTGAGCACAGGACCCACGTCTGGTCATACCCTTCCCAGCTAGGGTGCGAAATGGAAACAGAACAGATGATGAATAGAAGGCGGAGTAAATCAAACATTCACCTCCAGTACCAGATCTGCATCAGATGTGTTTTTATGTCCAAACAACACAAATGTGATAAAAAATCATTAATTTCAGAAACAGTAATTGCATCCTTTTTGCCAAGTTGTTGAAAGTCCCTGGACGAAAACTGCTGTGAGTGCAATCGGAGGTCAGCTCTCGATTGGTGTAAGAGTAGCACAAATAGTACTTGCTCCTGTTTTAGCCCTATACCTGGCCCCACATGGTTGTGAAAATATTAAACACCCTTGATGGCGGCAACATAGGCACTACTCACTAAGTCATATTCCCAGCTTCCAGGAAGAACAGTTACAGAAAGAAAGCAGTACAAATTAACCCCCCCCCCCCCTCGTCACAGATCTGGGTTTAATCATTGTGTTTTTTATTTCGGGGTAAACAGTTCACCTCCCATCTCATCTGAATACCCCGATACCTGACGGGTCTACTGCTCAAACCTCTTCATACAGACCTAAGTGTATTAAAACTCCCTAATCGTCCTATATATTTTGCAAATCTTCCTTACTCGGGGTTGGCTAACCGGGCATTCCAGATTTGCTGGGGCAATCACTGGTTTCCACCGTCTGTCTCGGGAGAAATCAGTAAATTTAAATCATATTCCTGTTATCAAAGAAGATCGAGGGTGCACAGAGGGAGGCAGTTTTCATGTGTTCTAGTGTGTAATTAGTTACCTACCACTAGCAGAAAGCAATTTACACGTTACTATGAGTGAAAGTTGTATTTTAAGTCCCCTTAAAGTTGTATTTAATTCCCAGGTGTTGTCGATTAAGTTTATCTGTGCCACTTGATGGATGCAAAATTGTAGCGCGCCTTCTATTTTGGTGGAATGTCCGGGTTTTTGGTGTTAAGATCTGCTCGCCCTCTAATGAACATAGCCTCTGCATTAGCTGTAGTGCTAGAAGTTAATTTCTGTGAACCGTAAAGTTATCCCACTTTACAGGCTTTTAATCAATCTACCTTACCACTTACTTCCGCCATGATCCGCCGCAGCATAATATGGAGGACACCGGTCTGCATGGACGTGTCGAGAAATGGAGTCCTCCTAATTCCCTGGTTCACAAGTACACTGTGTAGAAAACAGAGCACGTACGCTCTAAACCTTTTCACTGAAATCCTTCCTGTTGAATCGAAGCCCAAAATATATCGGCTTTCATTTCACGCATTGTCAATGGGGTTGACTTCTCTGCCCCGCACGTACAGTAGGCCATTAAGGGCTTATGTTTACTAGGCCTTATATGTCAAAAGCAGTGCTAGTGGTAAAGAATGCACTGGTTTGTACCTCTGAAAATGAAGAGGTACTATCTATGTGTGTGAAGGCAGTGCGCCAGGTCAATACAATACCTCTGTCTTCTTCGGGCTA
Source organism: Pleurodeles waltl (assembly GCF_031143425.1). Taxonomy (NCBI): domain Eukaryota; kingdom Metazoa; phylum Chordata; class Amphibia; order Caudata; family Salamandridae; genus Pleurodeles; species Pleurodeles waltl. The sequence continues at coordinate 1,038,352,678 of NC_090444.1, read as the reverse complement.
TGTTTTCTGAACAGTTTCCTGCACTGATTTCTACAACTTAATTTTACTGTTTGTGTATCACAAGAATTAGGATGGGTGTTATTGGAAAATGTAGGGCCAGATTTACAAGGCCCTAGTGCCTGTGGTGTTAAGGAGGCCATTGTCCTTCGCCATATTTACAAAGTCACACAATGCCTGCATTGTGCCACTTTGTAACCTCTCGTGCCACGTTATGCCTGCGCCAGGCATAATGTATGCAAGGGGAGCGTTTCCACGCAGGGAGGCCCGTAAATATGACCCAGTGAAATTTACAACATTTCATTGCACCATTTTTAGAAAAAAATTTAACGCCTGCCTATGACACTGTCAGTACTTTCAATGGGCCTCCCTTTACTTTGCAGGATTAGTGCTACAATTTATGGCGCTAATTCTGCAAAGCACCACAATAGCGTTATAAATTATGACGCTATTGTCTTAATGTGTGCCACGGTACGCCGAGTTATAAATACGCACACACATGGTGTCATTAGGGAGGGCGTAAGAAAAGTGGTGCATCCAAGCTGATGCGCACTTTCTTGTAAATCTGGCCTGTAGTGTTTTCAGATGATCGTATTGACATTTTGTTGACTGAGACTCTTACTCATTTTTCATTGTCTGTGCGCTTGCAGGACTTAAAAAATACTGTAGAAAATTACCAAGAAGAATAGATGGTAGTAACACAGGCATTCAATGTCAGTATCAAACTTAAGTAAACAAGAGGCTCTCTGGAAAATATGAGAAGATAATCATAGTGCATGCTTTCCTTTATAGGACTGTGGGGTGAATGCCTGGAAACCAGTACAGATTTGAGTGCCTGCAGGGCACCTCGCACCCGCTGTTCTGTCTTGTCCCACTCTTGTATTCTTGGTTCACAATGGTTTATTTTGTGGGGTTCGAATTCTGGGAGGGTGAGATGGACTAATGCCAGAAACTTCATACCACTTCAGCAGAAGGTAATTCATAAATAATTCATAGATATTATCATTTTCTTTCAAAAGTGAGATTATGTAGTCTGAATTCCAATAAGTCATAGCCTTCTGTCTTGCTTCTCAAGAATGCGAAAATAAGATTTCTTTCATCCTGTCACATCCTAGTGGTCACCTGCTGTCCATCCCCATTTTGATTCATCTGTAAAGTTGTACATATGAACAAGAACGGGACATTTTGGACTGAATGGAAAGAGCGCTGACCAAGGCAAATCTCACTTCTTTTCTAAGGCCACCATTATAATCAAACTAGTAATAAATTTTTCAGTCAACACATGGTTAAAGTGGGTTTGCTAGTGGCCTGGAATGTCTGGGCCCTTATCCGCCTGAAAAAAGGTGGGTGTATACCCAGAAAATGGGACCGAAACAGGGAAAAATGTAGAATTTAGTGCAATAAAATCATTTTTGCCATGTTATACACCCTCCATTATGTCAAAACTTGTAATGGCCAGATAATGGTGGAGTAATACCACCAGGTATTTTTAATATCGCACTTTATTACTGTGGCCGTCCCGGTGGGGTTAAACATGCCATTTGGAAGACCACCACATGCTTCCTCCCTTTTGACTGAGACTGCGTTCTGTCTTAAAAATGGGATCCCCATGGGATCTTCTTGAGGCAAGTATATGTTTTGCTGATAGCTAAAAGTTAACTACAGCAATAGAAAATAAAAAAAGGTTTGCAAAATGTTAATTCTGTCTTTGAAAATATCTTGTCTTTATGTTTTTTACCCAAGAAAATCGTCTTACTAACAGTGGGATTTTGATGGGTTTCATTACCAGCATAGACCACATTTGCTGGATATTTGTCCCCACGTTTAAAAACAACTTGAGCTATTCTATGAACTCTTCAAAGTTTGAGCGGTTCTGCAAAACCTTCTCAAAGTTTGTGAAGGGAGAACTTTAGAACTTCGCACCCTACAATTAAAAAAAACAGCTTCAAATAGACACCAAGGCCCATATTTATACTTTTTGACGCAAAACTGCGCCAACGCAGTTTTGCGCCAAAAAAATTAGCGCCGGCTAACGCCATTCTGAAGCGCCATGCGGGCGCCGTATTTATTCAATGACGTTAGCCGGCGTTAGCCGCCGGCGCTGTCTGGTGTGCGTTAAAAAAAACGACGTACACCAGGCAGCGCCGGCGTAGGGGGAAAATGGTGTATGGGCATCCACAAATGGTGCAAGTCAGGCTGAGGCAAAAAAATCGCCACAACCCAATTTGCGCCATTTTTTTACGACACCCATCCCCCATTGAAATGACTCCTGTCTTAGCAAAGACAGGAGTCATGCCCCCTTGCCCAATGGCCATGCCCAGGGGACTTGTAGGGGGGCACAAATCAGGCCCCCCTATGCCACAAAAAAAAAAAAAAAATACTTACCTGGACTTACCTTAATGTCCCTGGGGTGGGTCCCTCAATCCTTGGGTGTCCTCCTGGGGTGGGCAAGGGTGGCAGGGGGTGTCCCTGAGGGCAGGGGAGGGCACCTCTGGGCTCATTCTGAGCCCACAGGTCCCTTAACGCCTGCCCTGACCCAGGCGCTAAAATCCGGCGCTAATGCGGGTTTTTTAGACCCGCCCACTCCCGGGCGTCATTTTTGCCCGGGAGTATAAATACGACGCATATGCATCGGAGTCATTTTTTAAGACGGGAACGCCTACCTTGCATATCATTAACGCAAGGAAGGTGTTCACGCAAAAAAATGACGCTAACTCCATGAACTTTGGCGCTAGATGCGTCTAACGCCAAAGTATAAATATGGAGTTAGTTTTGCGTCAAATTTGCGTCGAAAAAAACGACGCAAATTCGGCGCAAACGGAGTATAAATATGCCCCCAAACGACCAAGCTGCCTTCCTGATGTATGGACTGCCGCCCTGCAGATTTCGCATTGCTAGCTATCGGCACACAATCGGCTGTTGTGGAATTTGTGTTTTAGCACTGCCAGATGCAGACCTGACATACTTCTTCCCCGAAACGGGCAAATTATTTTGATAAACATGTCACTTGTCCTGGTGACAACAGTTCTGACGATTTTTCTCCACAATGGTGAGCACAAAGAAATCAAAGCTAAAACTGTAATAATCATAAACAACATTACAAAATCACCCACAGAAGGGTTGAAAGAGTGCGAGGGCGGTATTTGCAGGAATAACAGTTAATCCATCAGATAAAGCATTACCAAATGAAAGTACTTCCGATGGATACTCTATCTTGAAGAATGGATTTCCCACCCCTTCCGGATGTCCTTTCCTTGCCACTTTGAAACATACTGTAATGCACAGAAGGCACTAATCCAACTGGAAATTAACCGCCTAATTACAGCCTTCCCTTTCGTTGTATCAGATCACCCTACAGAGAATCACCTGTTCACAAAAGGGGAAACTAATTCGCCTGGGTTTTAGGTGAATAAGGAGGAGTGTAAGACGAAGGAAAGACTTGTGTCTCTATTCTATGGAAATCAAACGCCATGAATATAAAAGGGAGGAGCCTTAAAAGAGATCTACTGCGAATGATTTAACAGCAGCTCTAGTTGTGGATGGCCTCTTTTAACCACTTCGCTGCCAGGCCTTTTCCCCCTCCTGTGCCAGGCCTTTTTTTGCCTATTTGGGGCAGTTCGCGCTTAGGCCCGCATAACTTTTTGTCCACATAAGCTAACCAAGCCAAATTTGCGTCCTTTTTTTCCAACATCCTAGGGATTCTGGAGGTACCCAGACTTTGTGGGTTCCCCTGAAAGAGGCCAAGAAATTGGCCAAAATACAGGGAAAATTTTGTTTTTTTCAAAAAAATTGGAAAAAGTGGCTGCAGAAGAAGGCTTGTGGTTTTTCCCCTAAAAGTGGCATCAACAAAGGGTTTGCGGTGCTAAACTCAGCAGCTTCCCAGCTTTCAGGAACAGGCAGACTTGAATCCGAAAACCCAATTTTTCAACACAATTTTGGCATTTTACTGGGGCATACCCCATTTGTGCAATTTTTTGTGCTTTCAGCCTCCTTCCAGTCAGTGACAGGAATGGTCATGAAACCAATGCTGGATCCCAGAAACCTAAACATTTCTGAAAAGTAGACAAAATTCTGAATTCAGCAAGGGGTCATTTGTGTAGATCCTACAAGGGTTTCCTACAGAAAATAACAGCTGGAAAAAAAAAATATTGAAATTGAGGTGAAAAAAACATCAATTTTTCTCTACTTTTTACTCTGTAACTTTTCCCTGCAATGTCAGATTATCGAAAGCAATATACCGTTACGTCTGCTGGACTCCTCTGGTTGCGGGGATATATAGGGTTTGTAGGTTCATCAAGAACCCGAGGAACCCAGAGCCAATAAATGAGCTGCACCCTGCAGTGCGTTTTCATTCTATACCGGGTATACAGTAATTCATTTGCTGAAATATAAGGAGTAAAAAATAGCTATCAAGAAAACCTTTGCATTTCCAAAAAGGGCACAAGATAAGGTGTTGAGGAGCAGTGGTTATTTGCACATCTCTGAATTCCGGGGTGACCATAGTAGCACGTGAATTACATGGAATTTCTCAAATAGATGTCTTTTTTACACACACCCCTATATTTGGAAGGAATAAATGTAGAGAAAGACAAGGGGCAATAACACTTGTTTTGCTATTCTATGTTCCCCCAAGTCTCCCGATAAAAATGATACCTCACTTGTTTGGGTAGGCCTAGCGCCCGCGACAGGATATGCCCCAAAACACAACGTGGACACATCACAGAAAACAGAGCTGTTTTTAGCAAAGTGACTACCTGTAGATTTTGGCCTCTAGCTCAGCCGCCACCTAGGGAAACCTACCAAACCTGTGCATTTCTGAAAACTAGAGACCTAGGGGAATCCAAGGAGGGGTGACTTGTGTGGCTCGGACCAGGTTCTGTTACCCAGAATCCTTTGCAAACCTCAAAATTTGGCTAAAAAAACACATGTTCCTCACATTTCTGTGGCAGAAAGTTCTGGAATCTGAGAGGAGCGACAAATTTCCTTCCACCCAGCATTTCCCCACGTCTCCCGATAAAAATGATACCTCACTTGTGTGGGTAGGCCTAGCGCCCGCGACAGGATATGCCCCAAAACACAACCTGGACACATCACAGAAAACAGAGCTGTTTTTAGCAAAGTGACTACCTGTAGATTTTGGCCTCTAGCTCAGCCACCACCTAGGGAAACCTACCAAACCTGTGCATTTCTGAAAACTGGAGACCTAGGGGAATCCAAGGAGGGGTGACTTGTGTGGCTCGGACCAGGTTCGGTTACCCAGAATCCTTTGCAAACCTCAAAATTTGGCTAAAAAAACACATGTTCCTCAAATTTCTGTGGCAGAAAGTTCTGGAATCTGAGAGGAGCCACAAATTTCCTTCCACCCAGCGTTCCCCCATGTCTCCCGATAAAAATGATACCTCACTTGTGTGGGTAGGCCTAGCGCCCGCGACAGGATATGCCCCAAAACACAACGTGGACATATCACAGAAAACAGAGCTGTTTTTAGCAAAGTGACTACCTGTAGATTTTGGCCTCTAGCTCAGCCGCCACCTAGGGAAACCTACCAAACCTATGCATTTCTGAAAACTAGAGACCTAGGGGAATCCAAGGAGGGGTGACTTGTGTGGCTCGGACCAGGTTCTGTTACCCAGAATCCTTTGCAAACCTCAAAATTTGGCTAAAAAAACACATGTTCCTCACATTTCTGTGGCAGAAAGTTCTGGAATCTGAGAGGAGCCACAAATTTCCTTCCACCCAGCGTTCCCCCACGTCTCCCGATAAAAATGATACCTCACTTGTGTGGGTAGGCCTAGCGCCCGCGACAGGATATGCCCCAAAACACAACGTGGACATATCACAGAAAACAGAGCTGTTTTTAGCAAAGTGACTACCTGTAGATTTTGGCCTCTAGCTCAGCCACCACCTAGGGAAACCTACCAAACCTGTGCATTTCTGAAAACTAGAGACCTAGGGGAATCCAAGGAGGTGTGACTTGCGGGGCTCGGACCAGGTTCTGTTACCCAGAATCCTTTGCAAACCTCAAAATTTGGCTAAAAAAACACATGTCCCTCACATTTCTGTGGCAGAAAGTTCTGGAATCTGAGAGGAGCTACAAATTTCCTTCCACCCAGCGTTCCCCCAAGTCTCCCGATAAAAATGATACCTCACTTGCGTGGGTAGGCCTAGCGCCGGCGACAGGAAACACCCCAAAGCGCAACGTGGACACATCCTAAATTTTGGAAAAAAACAGAGGTGTTTTCTGCGAAGTGCCTACCTGTAGATTTTGGCCTCTAGCTCAGCCGGCACCTAGGGAAACCTACCAAACCTGTGCATTTCTGAAAACTAGAGACCTAGGGGAATCCAAGGAGGGGTGACTTGCGGGGCTCGGACCAGGTTCTGTTACCCAGAATCCTTTGCAAACCTCAAAATGTGGCTAAAAAAACACATGTCCCTCACATTTCTGTGGCAGAAAGTTCTGGAATCTGAGAGAAGCTACAAATTTCCTTCCACCCAGCGTTCCCCCAAGTCTCCCGATAAAAATGATACCTCACTTGCGTGGGTAGGCCTAGCGCCGGCGACAGGAAACACCCCAAAGCGCAACGTGGACACATCCTAAATTTTGGAAAAAAACAGAGGTGTTTTTTGCGAAGTGCCTACCTGTAGATTTTGGCCTCTAGCTCAGCCGGCACCTAGGGAAAGCTACCAAACCTGTGCATTTCTGAAAACTAGAGACCTAGGGGAATCCAAGGAGGGGTGACTTGCGGGGCTCGGACCAGGTTCTGTTACCCAGAATCCTTTGCAAACCTCAAAATTTGGCTAAAAATACACATGTTACTCACATTTCTGTGGCAGAAAGTTCTGGAATCTGAGAGGAGCTACAAATTTCCTTCCACCCAGCGTTCCCCCAAGTCTCCCGATAAAAATGATACCTCACTTGCGTGGGTAGGCCTAGCGCCGGCGACAGGAAACACCCCAAAGCGCAACGTGGACACATCCTAAATTTTGGAAAAAAACAGAGGTGTTTTTTGCGAAGTGCCTACCTGTAGATTTTGGCCTCTAGCTCAGCCGGCACCTAAGGAAACCTACCAAACCTGTGCATTTCTGAAAACTAGAGACCTAGGGGAATCCAAGGAGGGGTGACTTGCGGGGCTCGGACCAGGTTCTGTTACCCAGAATCCTTTGCAAACCTCAAAATTTGGCTAAAAATACACATGTTACTCACATTTCTGTGGCAGAAAGTTCTGGAATCTGAGAGGAGCCACAAATTTCCTTCTACCCAGCGTTCCCCCAAGTCTCCCGATAAAAATGATACATCACTTGTGTGGGTAGGACTAGCGCCCACGAAAGGAAAGGGCCCAAAACACAACGTGGACACATCACATTTTTTTATAAAAAGCAGTGCCTACCTGTGGATTTTGGCCTGTAGCTCAGCCGACACCTGAGGAAACCTAGCAAACCAGTGCATTTTTGAAAACTAGAAACCCAGGGGAATCCAAGATGGGGTGACTTGCGGGGCTCTGACCAGGTTATGTTACCCAGAATCCTTTGCAAACATCAAAATTTGGCCCAAAAAACACTTTTTCCTCTCATTTCGGTGACAGAAAGTTCTGGAATCTGAGAGGAGCCACAAATTTCCTTCCACCCAGCGTTCCCCTAAGTCTCTCGATAAAAATGGTACATCACTTCTGTGGGTAGGCCTAGCGCCCACAAAAGGAAATGGCCCAAAACACAACGTGGACACAACATATTTTTTCACAGAAAACAGAGGTGTTTTTTGCAAGGTGCCTACCTGTGGTGTTTGGCCTGTAGCTCAGCCGGCCCCAGGGGGGGGGGCAGAAATGCCCTAAAATAAATTTGCCCCCCCAACCCCCACCCTCCCCCGCCGGGAGCGACCCTTGCCTACGGGGTCGCTCCCCCTGCGTGACATTGGCACCAAAAAACAAATCCCCGGTGCCTAGTGGTTTCTGCCCCCTTGGGGGCAGGTTGACCTAAACTCAGCCAATCTGCCCCCAAGGGGGGCAGAAATGGCCTAAATACAATTTGTCCCCCAGGGGAGCGACTTTTGCCTGATGGGTCGCTCCCCATCTCTAAAAAAAAAAAACAAAGAAAAAAAAGAAGAAAAAAAAGAAAAATTCCCCTGGCGCCTAGAGGTTTCTGCCCCCCCCCCCCCCCGGGGGCAGATCGGCCTAATAATAGGCCGATCTGCCCCCCGGGGGGGCAGAAATGGCCTAAAATAAATTTGCCCCCCCAACCCCCACCCTCCCCCCCCGGGAGCGACCCTTGCCTACGGGGTCGTTCCCCCTGCGTGACATTGGCACCAAAAAACAAATCCCCGGTGCCTAGTGGTTTCTGCCCCCTTGGGGGCAGGTTGACCTAAACTCAGCCAATCTGCCCCCAAGGGGGGCAGAAATGGCCTAAATACAATTTGTCCCCCAGGGGAGCGACTTTTGCCTGATGGGTCGCTCCCCATTTCTAAAAAAAAAAAAACAAAGAAAAAAATATAAAAATTCCCCTGGCGCCTAGAGGTTTCTGCCCCCCCCCCGGGGCAGATCGGCCTAATAATAGGCCGATCTGCCCCCCGGGGGGGCAGAAATGGCCTAAAATAAATTTGCCCCCCCAACACCCACCCCCCCCCGGGAGCGACCCTTGCCTACGGGGTCGCTCCCCCTGCGTCACATTGGCGCCAAAAAACAAATCCCCGGTGCCTAGTGGTTTCTGCCCCCTTGGGGGCAGATTGACCTAAAATTGGCCAATCTGCCCCCAGGGGGGCAGAAATAGTCTAAATACAATTTGCCCCCCCAGGGGAGCGACCCTTGCCTGATGGGTCGCTCCCCATCTCTAAAAAAAGAAACAACAAAAAAAAAACCACACAAAAAAAAATTGCCCTGGCGCCTAGAGTGTTCTGCCCCCCCCCCCCCGGGGGGCAGTTCGGCCTAATAATAGCAGAAATGGCCTAAAATAAATTTGCCCCCTCAACCCCCACCCCCCCCCCCCCGGGAGCGACCCTTGCCTACGGGGTCGCTCCCCCTGCGTGACATTGGCGCCAAAAAACAAATCCCCGGTGCCTAGTGGTTTCTGCCCCCTTGGGGGCAGATTGACCTAAAATTGGCCAATCTGCCCCCAGGGGGGCAGAAATGGTCTAAATACAATTTGCCCCCCCAGGGGAGCGACCCTTGCCTGATGGGTCGCTCCCCATCTCTAAAAAAAGAAACAACAAAAAAAAAACACACAAAAAAAAAATTGCCCTGGCGCCTAGAGTGTTCTGCCCCCCCCCCCCCGGGGGCAGTTCGGCCTAATAATAGGCCGATCTGTCCCCCGGGGGGGCAGAAATGGCCTAAAATAAATTTGCCCTCCCAACCCCCACCCCCCGCCCCCCGGGAGCGACCCTTGCCTACGGGGTCGCTCCCCCTGCGTGACATTGGCGCCAAAAAACAAATCCCCGGTGCCTAGTGGTTTCTACCCCCCTTGGGGGCAGATTGGCCTCATCAAAATAGGCCAATCTGCCCCCAAGGGAGGCAGAAATGGCCAAAATATAATTTTCCCCCAAGGGGAGCGACCCTTGCCTAAGGGGTCGCTCCCCACCAAAAAAAAAAAAAATGAAAAAAAAAAAAAAAAAAAGGTCCCTGGTGCCTAGAGGTTTCTGCCCCCAGGGGGGGCAGAAAAGGCCTTCCCGAAAATATGCCCCCCCTGGGAGCGACCCTTGCCCAAGGGGTCGCTCCCTTTTGTCAATAACAATAATAAAAATAAAAAAAACCCTGGTGTCTAGTGGTTTCTACCCCCCTTGGGGGCAGATTGGCCTCATCAAAATAGGCCAATCTGCCCCCAAGGGGGGCAGAAATGGCCAAAATATAATTTTCCCCCAAGGGGAGCGACCCTTGCCTAAGGGGTCGCTCCCCACCTCAATAAAAAAAAATGAACCAAAAAAAAAAAAAGAAAAAAAAAAAAAAATGGTCCCTGGTGCCTAGAGGTTTCTGCCCCCCCAGGGGGGGCAGAAAAGGCCTTCCCGAAAATATGCCCCCCCTGGGAGCGACCCTTGCCCAAGGGGTCGCTCCCTTTTGTCAATAACAATAATAAAAATAAAAAAAACCCTGGTGTCTAGTGGTTTCTACCCCCCTTGGGGGCAGATTGGCCTCATCAAAATAGGCCAATCTGCCCCCAAGGGGGGCAGAAATGGCCAAAATATAATTTTCCCCCAAGGGGAGCGACCCTTGCCTAAGGGGTCGCTCCCCACCTCAATAAAAAAAAATGAACCAAAAAAAAAAAAAGAAAAAAAAAAAAAAATGGTCCCTGGTGCCTAGAGGTTTCTGCCCCCCCTGGGGGCAGAAAAGGCCTTTTCAAAAAAATGCCCCCCCTGGGAGCGACCCTTGCCCAAGGGGTCGCTCCCTTTTGTCAATTTCAATGAAGAAAAAAAAAAATCCCTGGTGTCTAGTGGGGTTTCAAAAGCCGGATTGCAAGCAATCCGGCTTTTGAAACCCTCAGAGGGACTTCAAAGGGAAGGAAATACTTTTCCTTCCCTTTGAAGCCCCTCCGGGCCTCCCAAGTGATTGAAAAAGAAATGCTTTTGCATTTCTTTTTCAATCGCGCTGGAAGCAGAGCTTCCAGCGCGACTAGGGAGGCCCCTGTGACAAATCAGCACGCGCTCGCGCGCTGACGTCACAGGGGGGGGGGGGGGTGGGGGGGGGTCGGGGGTGGAAGGGGAAGGGATTCCCCGGTCAGCCCTGACCTGGGGGGGTGGGGGGGCGTCCCTCGGGAGGAGCGCTAGCGCTTCTCCCGAGGGAAGCATTCAGGACGTAATGGTTACGTCCATGGCGCCACACGGGCGCTGCCATGGACGTAACCATTACGTCCGTGGCGGGGAAGGGGTTAAGTAACCTTGTCAGGGTAGAATCTTACCTTTGGAGGTATTGTAACGGCACAGCCTCATTAGGGCATTGCCGGTAACTGAAGGGGGTGATAACGGGCTCAAAGTTAACTATTCCAGTCGGTATCTCCTCCCCATTTGCTGTCCTTTGTGAGCCATCATAGATTTCTGGGAGGAACATATAGTACCTGAATTATTGGGTCCATTAATCCATGAAATCCCTCAATTCAGGGGCATTTTCTTCACAAAAAATATGTGTGCACTTGGAAAAAGGTGGAATCATGTGGGGAGATACCACTCTCATAATTCAGAATGGGCCCCATAGTTCAAGGCGGGACCACACTGAGATGATCAGTATCAAATTGGGTTTTAATACAGACGAAATTAGGACAGATGTCCCCTTAAAATATGGCCAGGATCAGGAAACAAAAAAGTGAACCTTTGTCTAGGGTCCAAAGGAAAGCAAAATCCACCACGAGGTAGCCATTCATTCTAATATTCAACCGACTGGGCAACATGCAGTATTTAGCATATATCAACTGTTAACAAACTCACCATTCTGCAAATCTGCTCCATCTATCTGAATGTACTAACTTCATAAGGGCGTTCACTGGCCAACGCCATAGTCCTGCTAGGTAGGAAGTATATCTGTAGGGTCGTCCTCTCATTCTTCAACATGAAGACTGAGAGTGTGTCAGTTCAGACATAGAATGAAAACCATTTTAATGGACAATAGATCCCATTTGAATAGAAGTGGTCATGGTGGGCTCAAGCTCCGGGTGTATTAGTTCTGGAAATCACGGATATATCTTCCAGTTGGGAACAAACAGAATGATGCTCGCTTTGGAATGTTTCATTCTCTAAATTATCCTGGACAAAAATTGAATGGTAGAAAGGTGCAGGGTAGAAGAAGGTTAAGGTTAAGTAAGGGCAGAATTCATTTTCTATCAAACTCCTCCAAGGAAACTCCTGTAAATGCCCAAGAAAATATTTTTAATTTGCACAGGAGGCAAGAAGGTCATTGGCCAGACCAAATACCTTATAAATTGATAAACAACCTTGTCATGGAGATTCCACTCGTGATTGGCTAATAGCAACATTCTGAGAAGGCCCACTTTCACATTGCCTACCACACTCAATGTACTGCTTACATTCTCGTTCCTCTGCGTATTGCCTAAAAAGTCAGTTGGAGAAAATTGGCTTTGACCCGTCACCATCCCCTTTGTTTATGTTATTGTAATAGTGTTTAACAAGGTCCGTATTTGAGAGCCTGTTAGTAGTAAAAGACAAGTCATTAACACTAATTGAAAAGTTCTGAATTCTAGCAGCCTTGTTGTCTGGACTCTATTGTCATATAATAAAGCTAAATATCTAGTGAGAATTACAGCCAATATTATTGTCACAATGATATTCTTGGTGCACTCCACCCAGAATGCATCTCCTCGTAGCATGTTGCCGGGCTCTCCACACAACTGGCATTTTCTGTTCAAATGGGGAGATTCCTATGCTGGGTTAATGAAAGAGTTTTGAACTGGTTTTAAAGAGGCTCCATTTTGTGACATTACAGAAAGTTTTGCCCGAAGAGGGAGAACAATGTAACATGTCCCAAACCCAGTCGACATAGAAAGTATATCACCTTCAGATGAACATTCAGGGTCTATTCACAAACTAGATTTTTTAGTGAGCTTAGTAGTACTACAATAGTACCGCTAAAGTACTACAAAATGGTATTCACTAACCTACATGTGGAGATCCACGTCTCTGCCTCGCCTATCTTTTATGTGCTGGGATCGCTGCCACTGCTATGCAAATCTCCACACAGGTAGAGCGATGCTTTATTAGTAAATGTGGGAGGGATGGAGCAGTGGCTGGAAAATTGAGAATTATTATGAATTAATGGGAGGACTTTATTGCTATGGAAAGTGAGGTTAAGGGGGTCTATGGAGGGGTTTAGGGAAGGACATGCACCCACCTACAAAAGAGAAAATTCTCTGCTTTGTACAACCTGCACTTCTATAGTGACTACAGCCAAATGGCCAAAAGGACTCAAAATAGTAAATGTGCTCTAGCTCTGTCCAGCACCACCCACTGTCACAGACAGGTGATGCAACACCCTCCCATAAAAGAATAATGGAGGCAGGCACTTCAAGTGAAACCCCAAAGGAAATAATGCTAAAATAAATACATGTAAACTTTTTTTTTAAACGTATATACTATTATTTCATGGCAAACACTGAATATTAATTATGAACAAATATTATTTCAATATCAAATATTTTAGTACCCCTTTGAATATAAACATAAGTGTAGCTTCAATCTAAACAATAATTAAAGTTATTTAAACCAAGTCTATATATACCTTTTATTTACTTTAAAGTTTTATAAATAAATACAAATATTTTACTTTAGGTGTTTTTTTCACTGATAAATCTTGAAAAAATAATTAAATTTATTATCTTAATAAATTATTCAATTATAATTAAGTAAACAGAGCTGTAACTTTTTTTTTGCATGTTCTACATTTAATTTGCATATATAAAAGAATTACATTAACATTTAACATACAATATTTTTAATGTTGTTTTTTAGCTTTGAGAAACTTTTATGAATTTAATAAATACCCTAATACTTTCGACTGTTTCAGGGGGCGGGAACATGTAAGTCTACATTGTGTAGAAAAGACACTCAGAAATGGTGAATAGCTTAAAATAGTAAAGTTACTACAAAGTGTAAGAGTAACTTTATACATGTAGATTTACTGTAGTAACGTCACACTTGGAAATGGTGAATAGTCTAAAGTACTAAAGTTACAACAAAGTGTAAGAGTAACTTCATATATGTAGATCTACTGAAGTAAAGTCGCACTCAGAAATGGTGAATAGCCTAAACTAGTAAAGTTACTACAAAGTGTAAGAGTACCTTTATAGTTGTAGATTTACTGAAGTGTAAAGTTACCTTAGGCCTTTCAGTGGGAATAGTGGTATGGTTTGTAAAATATGAGCCACAAATTCCTCATGGGAAAGCCTTCCCCACCAGGGTGTCAAACACTACTGATATAACCCTTATGCGTTTCCCGCGAAATGAAAACAGCTTTGTTATGAGAGAAAATGTGTACAGGACAAATGATCTGCTTGTGTTGCTTGTGAGGAGAAACTAACGAAATTGGCATCACATTTATACAAATTGCGGGGACAGAGGTGACGCCAAAGGGTACTGTCATGAATTAAAAAAGCTTTTCAGCCATTACAACTGAGGGACTTTCAATTCCATTTTCATATTAGGATTTAGAAGTAGAGTCTAAGCAAACCAAGCAATCTTGACGCTGGCCAGCTCGCACAATGTTCTCCTGGTCGACCATTTGGGAATTTTGCTCCCTTAAGAATCTCTTTAACAATGAACCTCCAAAATAGGCTGCAGCCTGCCTCTCTTTCTAGAGTTAAGAAATACACAAATCCGAAAAATTGGTTATTTTGTTTTTTAATGCGCTTATGTTTTCTAAAATAAATCGTGGGTGCCACACCTACTCTTGCTCTCTTTACTTTAGACAAAACCCAGAATAATTCAAGGCATGGGACTATGCTTAAAAATCATGTTTGGCAGCCATTTGTCATCACCTGAAACAGTGTGTTCTTGTTAAACTAATAAAACCTAACCACGGAAGACAACGTGACAATTCAAACAGGCTCTTCACTGTGTAAAGCTACTTAACAATGGCTTTTTAGGGTCAAGCCTGCGTCGCATGTGCTCGCGCATGCGTATCGCTAGCAAAACACTTTAGGTATTAGAAAAGGGCTCGGAGCCCTGTCGACGTCACATCAGTGTGTTTCATTGGCAAGTTGGCTTGCCTGTTAAAATCCGCTTCTTTTGATTAGTGGAAGGCACACATACATCATACCTTTTCCGGTGGTGAGCCCTCCTCGAGAGCAGCGACCAAGTACAGAAAACATGCGAGGCTCGCTGGGTTTGTGGACTACCTTTTCTCTGTTTTCGCAGTGCGATCTCGCTGGGCAGAAGTCCAGTGCTTCGCATACTATCAACCTTGTTACTCAGTTAATTGCACTTTTGCCGATAGGTATTATTAGTGTGAACTGTAGCAGCGCGATCACGCTGTTTTTTTTTTAATGCAAGAAAAATCCGGTTGGGAGTTTACAACTGTGAACAGCTGTAACTCCGACAAATGCGAGACCCTAGTGCAATGCAAATGCTTGTTTTACTTTACTACCGCCAGTCAAGTGTCCTTTCTTTAGAGACTCGCCATGGGATTGTAAACAGGGGCGTAGAGTGTTGTAAACAGGGACGTAGCTACTATTGGTGCAACAGGTGCAGTGGCACCCGAAGCCAGAGATCTAAGGGGCCATTTGATTCCTGATTATTGAAGTATTTTACTACTCCAACAGCATTGAAAAGGGCCATTTTCCGCTTGCCACCAGGACCCATGGCATCCTTGCTACATTCCTGATCTTAAGGCCCTGATTTATATATTTTTTGCACCGCATTATGTCATTTATTGACGCAAAAGTGGTGCAAAATTACAAAATACAACTGTATTTTGTAATTTTGCACCACTTTTGTGTCACAAAATTACGGTAATGTGGCACAAAACAGGATAAATCAGGGCCTAAGTGCTTTTTAACGACGTGGCAGAACATGCAGCACGATTTTTCTAATAGATGTGGCTTCACGCGTGTTTTCGATTACTTTGTTGAAGCACACTTTTAAGGAAAAAGTGTCTGAATGCAAAATTGAAATTAGCTGCGTGTTCTTTCTTTTTTCCTCATTTTCTACTCAACATAGCATAGCATTGCCTCTCAAAACATGTCAGCCACATCACTGTGTTGAGCGGCAGAATGGATATAACTTAACATTTTTAGAGGTGCCTAAAAGCCGTGTTACTATGAGTTGCTGCTTGGACTCCTTGGGACTGGAAAGTGAAACTTTTCCTAGATGTTTCATTTTGGGTGAAATCCCATGATAAAACAGCAAGGGTTGTATGATAGAACCACGCATGCCAGAACCACACATGCCTTAACCCCTTAGCTGCTGGGCTCTTTTTTGGCTATTTGGGCTAGTTCTCGCCTAGGCCTTCATAACTTTTTGCCCACATAAGCTATCCATGCCAAATTTGCATTCTTTTTTTCCAACATCCAAGGGATTCTAGTGGTACCCAGAGTTTGTTTCCCTGGTGGAGACCAAGAAATTAGCCAAAATACTGCAAAAATGTCGTTTTTTAAAACAAAAAATGGGAAGAAAGGGCTGCAGAAGAAGGCTTGTAGTTTTTTCCCCTGAAAATGGCATCAACAAAGGGTTTGCAGTGCTAAAATCACCATCTTCCTAGCTTTCAGGAACAGGCAGACTTGAATCAGAAAACTACAGTTTTCAACATAATTTTGGCATTTTACCGGGACATACCCCATTTTTACTATTTTTTGTGCTTTTAGTCTCCTTCCAGTTAGTGACAGAAATGGGTGTGAAACTAATGCTGGATCCTGGAAAACTAAACATTTTTGAAAGATAGACAAAATTCTGAATTCAGCAAGGGGTCATTTGTGTAGAGCCTACAAGGTTTTCCTACCTTACCATAACAGCTGAAATAAAACAAAAATATTGAAATTGAGGTGAAAAAAAACAGCAATTTTTCTCCATGTTTTACTCTGTAACTTTTTCCTGCGATGACAGATTTTTTAAAGCAATATACCATTACGTCTGCTTGACTCTGCTGGTTGCAGGGATATATAGGGCTTGTAGATTCATCAAGAACCCTAGGTATCCAGAGCCAATAAATGAGCTGCCCCTTGCAATGGGTTTTCATTCTATATCGGGTATATAGCAATTCATTTGCTGAAATATAAAGAGTGAAAAATTGGTATCAAGAAAACCTATGTATTTCCAAAATTGGCACAACATAAGGTGTTGAGAAGCAGTGGTTACTTGCACATCTCTGAATTCCGGGGTACCCATACTAGCATGTGAATTACAGGGCATTTCTCAAATAGAAGTCTTTTTTACACACTGTCTTACATTTGGAAGGAAAAAATGTAGAGAAAGACAAGGGGCAATAACACTTGTTCTGCTATTTTATGTTCCCCCAAGTCTTCCTGATACAAATGGTGCCTCACCTGCGTGGGTAGGCCTAATGCCCGCAATAGGAATCTCAACATGGACACATCACATTTTTACATTGAAAACTGAAGTTTTTTTGGAAAGTGCGTAGCTGTGGATTTAGATTTCTTGCTCAGTAAGCACCTAGGAAAACCTACCAAACCTGTCCATTTTTGAAAACTAGACACCTAGGGGAATCTAAGATGGGGTGACTTGTGGGGCTCTCACCAGGTTTTGTTACCCAGAATCCTTTGCAAAACCTCAAAATTAGGCCAAAAAAACACTTTTTCCTCACATTTCGGTGACAGAAAGCTCTGGAATCTGAGAGAAGCCACAAATTTCCATCCACTCAGCTTTCCCTTTAGCATCCCGATAAAAATTGTACCTCACTAGTGTGGGTAGGCCTAGTGCCTGCGACAGGAAATGTCCCAAAACACAGCGTGGACACATCACATTTTCCCGAAGAAAACCAACCTGTTTTTTGCAAAGTGCCTCTAACTCAGTCAGCACCTAGGTAAACCTAGCAAACCTATACATTTTTGAAAACTAGACATCTAGGGGAATTCCGAATGGGGTGACTTGTGGGGCTCTCACCAGGTTCTGTGACCCAAAATCCTTTGCAAACCTCAATATTTGGCAAAAAAACACTTTTTCCTCACATTTCAGTGATAGAAAGTTCTGGAATCTGAGAGGAGCCACAAATTTCCTTCCACCCAGCATTCCCCCAAGTCTACTGATAAAAATGGTACCTCACTTGTGTGGGTAGGCTTAGTGCCTGTGTCAGGAATAAATCACACACTAGGCACTAAGTACAGGCACTCATGTGGGGTAGCGTTTTTAACAGGACAGGTGGGGAAACACTGGGTGGCAGAAATTTTGTGGATCCCAGCATATTCCTGTGGTTTGTGTGACAGCAATGCAAGAACAAAATAGAGTTTTTATTCAACATTTCAGCCTTGCAGGGTATTTTGGGTACGAAAACTTTGGGGAATCCACACAAGTCACACCTCTGTGGACTTCCCATGATGTCTTGTTTCCAGAAGTGTCTGGGTTTGGTAGGTTTCCCTTTATGGCCGCCGAGGTCAGGGCCAAAAACGCAGGTGCCTCCCAAGAAAGCACTCTCTTTGTGCTTGTTGCCACATGCACCTGCCTGCTCTCTGGGTTGGGCTAATCTGCTATTGTTACGCTGCACAAACTGTGCTTGCGAATGGACAGCAGGACTGTCCTCATCACCTCCCTCATAATCACTGGAAGAGGAGTTATCGAATGGGACTCCTCTGACTGATAAATCACTCCCAGAGTCCGTGCCATTGCCCTATCCCTCAAATGCTGTCTCAGTATGTGCTGTCTCAGTCTCTGATCCTACTGTCCTCTATAACCCGAGTTAGGGCTTGAGCAGCAGTCATCCAACGGATGCCATCTCTGCTAGTGGCTAAACTGTCGCAGTAAAACACTAGCCTATGTAGGCAGTCACATAATTGCTGGTGGGTGTGTCTGATACCTGAAACAGAAGAGGTTACCTTAACTTCTCTTCTTCCCTCAATCAGCATGTTCTCTCAAGACACTCAAAAAACAAAAAAGACACACTACTAAATCACTTTGTCACATACCGATCGTCACAGCCTTTACAGCCTTTAGCGCCCAGTCCAACAATCATTATTGGTTCTCCCACTCCCATTACCTCCTCCTCCGATTCCCTCACTACCACCCAGCAAAAGTGCATTTCATCTCTCAGTAGCCCCCTTGCACATACATTTAATTTGTATTATAGCGCTTGTAATGATTGGCTTTACTAATCCACTCAGCTATTCACATTAAATACAGTTTTGATCCTTTCAGTAGACATATAAACCTTCTGTGCTACTTTATGGCATCAAAACTGCCACTAGACAAAAGTCGGATCCTTTTCTAGCAGAAAGATAATCATAATAGTTACTTGACTTTCTTATTGCTGCCTAAAAGCTACAGTTGAAACGTGTCAGTTGAAGTATATTTGCTTTGAAGACGCAAGCTGCAACTGCAAGAGAACTGGTGGCAAATATATATATATATATATATATATATATATAAATATATATATATATATATATATATATATATATATATATATATATATATATATATATATATATATATATATATATATAAATAAATAACTCTATATATATATATAGATCACTTTTATATTTGAGTGTGGTTTTCCTGGGGGCCGGTCGCAGCCCCCAGGGAAACCACACATGTTGACAAAAGTGATTGCTCTATATATATATATATATATATATATATATATATATATATATATATATATACACACACATATCTATATAGACATATCTAAATATATATGTATATATATATATATATATATTATTAAAAAAAAAAAAACAGCTGTATTGTTTCCTTGGGGGCCACCCCTAATACCTATACTACTCTGACCCCCACATGCCCTGAGCCTAAAAAAACGATCCCAACACCCCACCCCTATAAACTAAAGTACCCGGTCCCCAACCCACCTAAACCTAAAGAAAAACTACCCCAACCTCCCCACCCCTGCCCCATAGAAGTAAACTGCCCCAACACCCATACCTGCCCTGAGCTCCAAAAAAACAAACTATCCCGACCTCCACCCCTAAAAGGGAACGTACCCCAACACCCTCACCCACCCTGAGTCCTAAAAAAAAATACTATCCTAACCCCGCCCCCTTCCTTAGAAACTAAAGTACCGCGATCCCCACACCCGGAAACTAAAAAAGCAACTGTCCTGACCCCCTCACCTGCCCCATAAAACAAAACTACCCGACACCCCCACCTGCCCTGATCGCCAAAAAAATGGTACCTTAATCCCCACTCCTAAAAAGTGAACTACCCGGACTCCCCCACCTGCCCTGAGCCCTAAACTACCCGACCCTCTGCACCCGCCATGATCCATAAAACCGTCCCCCATAAGTAAACTACCCTGACCCCACATCGACCCTAAGCCCTAAAAAAAACTATCCTGACCCCCTAACTCCACCCCAAAAACCAAATTACCCAGAGCCCTCCACCCACCCTCAGCCCTAAGTCCACCCCACAGCTAAAAACTATCCACCAACCCTGCCCCAACCTCACTTACCTCACTGCGTCCTCTCCTGATCCTTCCTCCTCTTCTCTACTCCCTCCATCCACCCTTCCTTAAATCTTCTTCACACCTTTAAAAATAAACTGCCCCATCCTAAGCCCTAAATAAAAAAAACACCCGCTTAAAAAAAATACCAGACCCCCACCCAAATCCCTTAAAAAAAAAAATCTCACACCTCGCACCTTAAAAAACCCAAAATAACCTGCATTCAGCCCCCAACCACCCCAAACCCTGCTCCATCCCCACTTACCTCACCTAAACTTTCCTCCAACCCTTTAAAAATAAACTACTCCACCCTTAGAACTACCCAAACCCCCATCCCTGCTCCTTCTAAAAATAAAATAGCTTGCCAGACCCACCCCAAACCCTGCCCCCGCCCCACATAACCTCCCCTAAACCATCCCACACCCCTTTATAAATAAACTACCCCGCCGCCTACCCTAAGCCCTAAATAAAAAAATAACGAAACCCCTTACTCCGCCACTAAAAAAATGAAAATCCCTTTAGAAAAATACCCAAACACCCCACCCCAATCCCTGCCACAGCCCCATTGACCTCACTGCGTCTTCTCCTGAACACCGCATGGCTTTTTATGTAGTTCAGCACACTTGTGATTAAGCCCTGTGTTGTTCAAGCAAGCGTGGTTACGCTTCCATTGAAAACATCTGTGTCGTTCAGGAGACGTGGTTTAGGACGTTTCCCAACAGCAAGTGACTATGGTGTTGCACTTTAACACTGCACAAAGGATTGTAGTACACAGATGAGCCTGTTTGGGTGCTGAAATAAAGGTTAAAAACCTTGAGTGAGGATTGAGTAGGGGCCATCAGTGGGCAGTAGCAGAAGGCATGGCACGTTATTAACCAATCACTGTACAAACTGCACACACTAAGGGGCATATTTATGAAAAATGACACCACTTTTCTTACGACCCTTAGCGCCCCCCCAACGCCACCATGTGTGCACCGTATTTAAAATATGGTGCACCATGGTGGTAGTTAGGGGACTAGCATCAGAATTTTTCACGCTAGTCTGGTGCTTTGCAGGATTAGCATAAACAATTCTGGCGCTAATTCTGCAAAGCACCTAGAGGCTGACTGTAACTAACTTAAGCCTCCTTTAAACGCCTGCTCTGAGCAGGCATTAAAAGTGCCAAAAAATGCGGAAACAAATGGCACAAGGAAATCTAACGGGGGAATGGCCCCTTTGCATACATTATGCCTGGTGCAAGCATAATGTAGCGCGAAGGGTTACAAAGTGGCGCAATGCACGCATTGTGCCACTTTGTTAATATGGCGTGACGGTTTTGACCTTCTAATGCCACATTAGCATAACAAAATGACACTTATGTGGATTTGGAATGGCGCTAGGGGCTCTTAAATATGCCCCTTAATGTTTTGTACGTACTTTATGGAACTGATGGGATGATTTGATAAATATTTTAGATTGAATAAGTGTTATTTAGTAATAAAAAAAGTTCAAACACACGATGGGGTGAGCAACAAGAAAGTTTACTTGCCAGCAATGGCCTGTTTGTATCTTTGATGGACAGGAAATGACGGAAGGGCAAAAAATGGTTGTCCCTGCAATAGTAAACTCCCTAATGGTAGCACGTTGTTGAACAAAGCATTTCATTAGCTGTGTATAGACGATCTAGGGCCACAACTGTGAGAACTCCACAACTCTGAGAATTGGGTAATTTTTTGTTTGATACGCTTATGTTTTCTAAAATAAATCGTAGGTGCCACGCCTACTCTTGCTCTCTTCGCTTTAGACAAAACTCAGAATAATTCAAGGCATGGGACTATGCGTAAACATCATGTTTGGCAGCCATTTGCCATCACCTGAAACAGCGTGTACTTTTTAAACCAATAAAACCAAACCACGGAACACAATGTGGCAATTCAAACAGGCACTTCACTATGTACAACTACTGAACTATTGTTTTTTTTAACTTTACTACCACTGGTCAAGTGTCCTTTCTCTAGAGACTCTCCATAGTATTGTAAACAGGGGCGTAGCTACTGTTGGTGAAACAGGTGCAGTGGCTCCCTATGCCAGAGATCTAAGGGGCCTATTCACTCCTGATAACTGATGTATTTTACTACCCTAACAGCACTGAAAAGGACAATTTTGCGCTTGGCACCAAGGCCCATTGCATCCTAGCTACACTACTGAATCTATGTGCTTCTTAGGGACATGGCAGAACATGCAGCACGATTTCTTTAATGGATGTGGCTTCACGCATGTTTTCGATTACTTTGTTGAAGCACACTTTTAAGGGAAAAGTGCCTGAATGCAAAATTGAAATTAGCTGCGTGTTCTTTCTTTTTTCTTCATTTTTACTCAATGTAGCATAGCATTGCCTCGCAAAAAAAGTTTTGACGCTAGTCTGGCGCTTTGCAGGATTAGATTAAAAAATTCTGACGCTAATTCTGCAAAGCACCCAGAGGCCCATTATAACCAATGTAAGGCTCATTTAAACGCCTTTAACTGCTTTGGGCAGGCGTTAAAAGTGTCAAAAAATGGTGCAAGGAAATTTCCTTCTGACAATTTATTGCCCACCATAACGGGGGAACGTCCCCTTTGCATACATTATACCTGGCACAAACATAATGTAGTGCAAATGGTTACAAATATGGCATGTTGCTTTTGGCCTTCTAACGCCACATTAGCATAACAAATGATGCTAATATGGCATTGGAATGGAGGTAGGGACTCTTAAACTCTTAAATATGCACCTTAAAGTTTTGTACGTACGCTATTAGTTATTCAAGATTTTTCTTCTTTTTCCAGGCTACCTCCTTTATGGAACTGATTGAAGGATTTGATACATATTTTAGATTGATTAAGTGTTGTTTTCTAATAAAAAAAGTTAAAACACATGATGTGGTGTGTTATAAGAAATCTAACTTGCCAGCAGTGGCCTGTTTGTATCTTTGATGAACTGGAAAAAAATGGAGGACCACAAAATGGCTGCCTCTGCAACAGTAAACCCCCTAATGGTAGTAAGTTGTTGAACAAAGCATTTCATTAGCTGTGTATAAACGATCTAGGGCCAGAACTGCGACAAAATTAAATTTTGAACTCATGGGGAAGGTGGCTTCTGATGAATGAATTTGCATAGTGCAGAAAATGCATGAAACAGGTCTATTTGTGCTTGATGCAAACAAATCTCAGAGGAATTCAACGTTTCCAAATATATTAGCATTGGCCTACAGCTCTTGAACTGTAACCTCTTGAGTATAGGGATTAGAAATTTACAAGACAATGACTGATAGAATTTACAAAAGAATAAGAAATATAACAAGGTATATGCATAAGTTTCATCACAGGGGCAGTAACAGATTCCCGTTGTATCGTATTGCCCAAAAGGAAAACAGAGTAAGAACCTGATAGAACCCAGCCGGCACCTGGTCAAAAGGATCCGCTCCCAAGAAGGTGAAACCCCTTCCAGGTACAGCTCAGTGCCAGCCGATGTTTGTATCAAGAAATAATCTTGCACAAAGGATATCGTGAACTCCTCAGAGTACCCTTCTTTTTTCCTAGTGCCACAGAGTTATTGATGAACCAGCCTTTCTCCGTTTTACTTAGCACTGGCATCTCAAGGAAGATAGATGATCTGCCCAGGATAAGAGTGGTTAACCTAAAGTATTGTAACTAAGGGATCTTATTTCCAAGATCGCATGCCAGGCAATCTTCAATTACATCTTTATTAAGTGATGCCTAATCATTGTTTCTAACTGATAACCAAAGTAGCAAAGAGGCTAGTTAAATGTGGTCCTCAACAAAATCTTAACAGAGCTCTTCCTTGTGTTATATAGTTTGGGCTGTACAAGAGAATTTACAAGATATGCCTAAAATGTTCACCTCTATCTGGAAACTAGTGAAATTACTGAAGCCCCAAATCCATGCTCTGTAGGTCAGAATGGGAGTAGGTTTTCTTTATAAATTTCTAAAAGGCAACAAATAGGATTCTTTACTATGTTCGAAGACAAACTCAATAGTGACCCAACAGCTAGATTTAAGCACATTGTCCTAGTGCTAAGGCACCCAGCTCAAGTGTTCGAAGTTAGAGGTGTTGAAGTTCAAAGTTTACTTTTAAATAGGAAAACTAAATAATCATTTCTATAGGTTCACCCTTAATAGATAAGCAGCTATCTTTTAAGTTTTTAGGACCACATACTACAGTAAATGTTATATAACGATTAATTCCCAAGTCCAATTGATCCTAAAGTCAACAAAAGCATCAAGCAGCATTTTGAGTCCATTTGGGTTCTACTAAAAGGACAGTGGTGTCCGTGTAAAGTGTAATTCCAATTCCTTCTCCTTTTCCCCACCCTTCCTTTCTCTGAATCCTGCTAAACCTTTCCAATTACTATGAACTCCGAAACATCCTTCTCAAACTACCCCCCCTTTTGTATCCAATTCATCCAACTAACAGGTGCACATGATCACTAGTACCATTAACAACTTTCCTTTTCTATTCTTGCATTATTCTAGCCCTACTCAAATCGATGCTAAACGGATGAGAACTCAAGAGCAAAAACTTACCACAACTGAACCACAGGGAAAAAAAGAAGCACAATCTACTATCTATTTGGCTGTAACTTTGGGTTCTGGAGTAAAGTGCTACTCACTGCAAGGCCTTTCAATGCTTCGGATGGGGTAGTCAGTAAGCAGAGTAAGCTCCTTATAAATACAACATACAATCAACAACCAATACAGATTTGTTTTTAATTACATGCATATCTCAACTGTTTTCCCTGTAACACACCAGGCTGTAACACAAATGGGTCACTAAATTCCCCTTTTTCCCCGAATCTGACAGAGGCAGATCGAATTATATGGCATGTAGAAAGTCCACTAGACCTCTGTTTAATCCCATAGACCACAAAATTCCCAAGCCTTTCAACTGTTGGCAATATGAAAAGCGCTATACAGGTGCCCGAAGGCAATGTATAATAAGCTATGTTTAGCAATCTTATACTTACTATTCAACAAATGTAAATTTGAACGTTGCTCAAGGATTCCAAACCAGGGCTGAACACATACTGCACTTCGGATAAATAGTTAAAATCAGAGGTAGCCTAGCCAAAGTAAATCTTTTTCAATTAATTTAACCATTGAATCCAGTAAGGAGATAGGGCGATAACATTTGGCACCCTGGCAATCCACTTTTTTAAAACAGGAATAATAATTGCTCTGTACCAGGACTTAGGAAATCCTGTTTTGCAAGATGAATTAATCCAATTTGTCAATAAAGGTGTCCCAAAATCAAATTCTGCTTATAGAGGTCCATCGGGACACTGTCTGGACCTGAGAGCTTTTTGGAGGGACTTGTACTTATAGCTATAACGTTTTCCAACGTTATATGAACAGGAAATTGTGACACCCCTTTGCTATTAGTACCCCATTCACTATCTAAGGGCCAATAAATCCTTGTGAAGTGAGTTTCTCAGTCTTCTGGACAAATATTAGAACCCAAAGGTTTCCAGGGGTTTTGGAAAAAGTGTTTGAATTGACCACCTGCCAAAACACTGGGGGCCTGATTTATGAAAAGCTTGCGCTGCCTTACCGTAATTTTTTTGACGTAAAAGTGGTGCAAATTTACAAAATATTATTGTATTTTGGAAATTTGTGCTGCTTTCATGTCACAAATTGACGCTAAAATGGCTCAAACTTTTTAGAAATCAGGCCCTAGGTGTGTTTAAGCTCACAAGAGCGAGCTAAATATTCCCATACCTACAGCTAATAGATTTCCTATATTTCGTGGTCTTTTTATATTCTTTCCTGCAGGTTGCTATCTCATTCCTAGTCCTGAGGAAAGACTTCTGTGTATTTCGCAGCCTTTTGTTCACTCTTCAGCAGGCTTCATCACAGCAAGTCCCGTCACTGTCTCTTTGTATTCCCACTGGATCGAAAAATGGAGTCCTCCTGTGAATACCCACATTTACAAATGACTCAACAAAAAAAATAGGGTTAATGTCAAGAGATAGGCAGCGATTTAGGAGGCCCAGATTAGCTGCGATTAGTTGGTGTAATACATTTCCCATATCTGCCGAATTCCAGACCAGCCTTCACCTACTTTCTTTAATGGAGGGTTTAATTTGATCTCCACATAGCACCCTATATATACTTTTGGATGTTACAATAGTGACAGTATGGGGGTTAAAGTCGCTAAATATGCTTGCTTGAATAGACCCGTCTGATATCAGAGTAGAAAGGGTCCTTGTGTCAAATATGTAGTTGATTGTAGAACAGCAACCTTTGCCTGTAAAGTTTGAAATATCATAATTTATATGTCCTAAATGCTCTAGGGCATTAGCGAAATCTGAGGTTAATATCAATTTATACAGCATTTTCCCCAGTGGGTTCCAAGGTGATGTGATATCATTTATACTAATGACATTGAAAAGTTAGCTGTCAATGTAGCAGACGTATCCTCTAATTTGGCATTAAAACGCCCTCCTAAAAGCACGTTAATGCCCTTACCCTTACTTGAGTATCTGTGTTACACCTCATTAATAAAATCAAACAGAATATGATAGTTGGAGTTATTGATAATGGGAAAAACATCATTGTAAATGTGAATTATGACCAAGCTAAATTTTCTGGCCCGGTCAGGAAGAAATACCTGCATAAGACTATTATCAGCAGTAATCGGCTTGGTTGAACAATCAAGTGACACCTTAAACCAACTTGTTAAACCTGCCCTGGTCCTGCTATAGGCCGAAGGGAAGTTTTGAGCTGAGTGGCAAATAAAGACATCGCAAAAAAGTATTCAGTGGTCCACGTTTCTTGGAGCAAAACAACGTTGAACATTCTGATGTATTCCACACAGTTTGTCTGGCTTAGTTTGGCGGTTTCACCTGCTATATTCCAATTTAATTGCATCATTTTTGCATCACGAGGTAGGAACAGAATGGGCTTCACAATGCCACAAGGTAAGCCTAGTGTTCACTACAGGACTAGCATCAGACTTAATGGAACTATAGATCAAGGCACCAGTAACACCCAACGTTTCCACACAGTGAGTGCTGTCTGAGAGGGGACTGACAGTCTCCGTAAGTCAGTCATTCTCGTCTAAATATTAAAGAACTGGGGAAAGAATAACAGACAAACAAGCGTCAGCTTGTTGCGAAACTGAAAAATGGCTGCTACCTATCCCAGGATTCCTTATCACTGGCCTCAGGTGACAGTAAAAGATACCCAAAGGCAAAATCTTTACTAGTACTGGGCACTTCAAACCTCGATTTGATTGATGTATTAGCCCTTCGAGAGTGAGAGCATCTAAAATTCAAAGTTATGCGGTCCCCATTGAAGCCTTTTGTCAAAAGGCCTACCCACCCTACACACCAATTTAACGTCATTAGAAAAGCCAGAATACATTTTGGTATTTCTCCTTAACCAATGTATGGCCTTGTTTTCTAGGTGATCCATAGATTCTCCTGCCTGCCTGGGCTAAAAGAGGGGCATTTGTCAGAGTTACAAGTGCTGGATGCAAGTGGTAGATGATTAACATTAGGCACCTCTGTCAGAGAACCCAGATGCTTCATTTCCTGAGCCAAGACAATCACCCCTTCCAGGGTTTCCACTCACAAATTCCTGAACTGGAAGATGGCTTCCTCCCTGGGGTACCATGACTTTGACAGTAAAAGTTACTTGGATTGTTCTACTGTAGCCGTGATAGGTGTGATCCTGGAACATGGCTCAGGTTCTGGAGGGACCTCACTCAATATAGCCAAATGGTTTTCAATAATACCCAGGCGGTCTTAGAGCAGGCAAAGGCTAATGGTCAGAATATTTTTAGCTCAGTGCATAATATTTCCACAAGAGTACACTGAGTAGTCGATATGTTCACTGCAGGCATTAGCCATCAAAATCGTTGTTTCATTTGGGTCACTATTCCCCCTAGGTTTCAACATACGTTTCTTGCACTTTGAGGTGGGACTTATGGCCAGGGAGGGACATGTAGTAGAAAGAATACCAATATCAACAGAGGGAAAACCACAAGGCCCTCTAGAAGCGTCAGTACCTGCACAATGTTCTTAACCCTCAACTTGTGCCTCAACAGCACTCGGTCACAGTGGAAAGTGGTGCAGGAGGCAGCCCAGTTGAATCGACCAGGAGAACGAGGCATCTCTCGGCCAGTTCAATATCCTTATAAATAACCCCTACCGCTCGCTCAGGGAAGCTTTCAATTGTAGTCATTGTAGGGGCTGTAAGGTTAGGTGCCACAGTTGTGTGTTATCTCATTTTGAGAAAGATGCAAATGATACTCTAAGAATAAGAAGTCAGGCTTATCTTTTGAATGCACCTAGATTTTCATGTGTCCCGGCCCAGATGATAAAAAGGCGCAATAGATATTAGCAATAAAATGTTTGCACTCAAACTTTTAGAAAATTCCACTGACGGGGGTGGGGGGAGGCAGCCCAGTATCCTCCGGGGTCTGACGGGCTCAGACAGGGTTGTCTTGGCCTGGTGGTGAGCCAGTGCAGAGCCCTGGCACATCTCTCTCTGCTGCAGTATTATGCTCGCTAGTATGCTCCCAAGGAGGGCAGGTTGGCCCTGGATTCTGCAGTCAGGGCTTGTAGTAATTAAAGATCCCTTGAAGCCCAGAGTCACCAAAAGATCCATGCGCATCCTGTGCTGCGGAAGCGTTATGCTCCTTAAGAGGGCAGGTTAGCCTCTTTTCCTGCAGCCCAGGCTTGTGATAACTAAAGTCCTTAGAAAGCCCAGAGCCGACAAAAGATTTGTTCATGTCCCATGCTGTGAGAACATTATGCTAGGTAAGAGGGCTGGTTAGCCCTTACTTGCAGCAAGGGAATACGGTAAATGAAGTCCTCCTGAAGCCCAGAGTCAACCAAAGGTTTGTGCGCCTCCCACCTCAGTGACTCAAATGCAGGATCTGCATTGACCTGCAAATCAAGGACCTACGTGTTTTGCAGGTCACAAGTTAGATTTCTAGTAGGACAAAGTCACTCTTTCATCTTTCTAGCTAAATTAATTCCACTATAGGCACTGCTGTCCTCCACGCCCCTCTTCACTATAACCAAGTCAGCCATCATCCGACTTGTAATGAGCACTTTAGATAACAGCAGCGGTCAGCCTAAACACCTCCCAAAATGACCTTCTCTTCTCTTGACAATGTTACTAACTTTGCAACCTGCATACCGCTGCCTTTTCAACAACACTAATAGGGCCTCATTACAAGTTTGGCAATCATAAGACCACCAAACTCACAGTGGCGGTCAGACCGCTGCCTTTTTAGTGGTCTGACCACCAAATTACGACTTTGGCTTTTGGACCTCCAAAAGACCACCGTTCCCACCAGGAACAAGGTTCCCAAATGCATGATGGTGGTCGGGCTTGCAACAAACTATGGAGGTGCTGAACTCAGCACCGCCTGGCTGATTACAACCCCTGTTTTCGCCAGCCTTTTTATGGTGGGGAGCCTGCCATAAAAAGGCTGGTGGAAAAGAAGTGCAGGGGTCCACAGGGGGCCCCCTGCAGTTCCCACACCATGTCGTGGGCAGTGCAGGGGCCCCCCTCCCCAGCACCATTGGACTGTCCAAGCACCATCGGAATGTGCACTGTCTGAAAAGCAGACAGAGCGCATTCCGAGGATGCTGGAGTGGTAGGATATTGGCCTCAGCTCCCTTAATTGGCCTCGGCTCCCTCAAGGGAGCCGAGGCCAATATCCTAACACTGTTCCCACTGGTCAGCCCGACGGGAACACGTATTACAATGTTACCGCTGGTCAGCCTGGGGAGAACATTGTAACACGCTCGAGGACAACGTCACCGCTATGACGGTGGCGTCCTTCCCATGAGTTTGGCCCTCCCCTAGGGCCGCCCCCAAACTCATAATGAGACCCTCAGTTCCTTCCTCAGGCTACTGGGTGGTGGGCCCGCTTCAAGAAGCAGAGCAGATTTCATGTTCTTCATCTTAGTCTTCAAGACTGCTTTTTGTCATTCACCCACTACTCTACTGGAACTCTCTCCTACCAGTCACCATATAGACAACTGCTGTCTCCTATTATAACCTCTGCAATGTTCCTAAGGGCATATGTTCAAAATCCCCTTTTAGCCCATGCCACCTTCTTGGCCTTTTACACCTGAAGCACTGCCCTACCCGTCCTCAATTTGCCTTGTAGACTGTACCCTCATACCAGTCTGGAGTTCATTGAACATAGAACAACATTAGAAACCACTTAGCTGCTAATCTCTCAACAACCATATACCTTTTAGTGGCGTAACAAAAGCCCCAGCAGCCCCGAGGTGCAGGGGGACCCCAAGCTCCAGGGTCCCCATCAGCACACTACTCTAGTCGGGGAGCTTCTGCGTGAGTCTAGAGGGGGGCCCCCCTTCATGCACTGTGCAGGGGGCCCCCTCAAGTTTCGTTATGCCACTGATACCTTTACCAATGTAAATTGTATTGCTACCATTTTGGTAGCTGTTCCCCTTGAATACATTGTGAACTGTTGCAGAGAACATATTTGGACCCCACGCGGTATACCATTTTGTCAACCACAAAACTGTTCAACTAGCCTGTGAATAATGACTATATATATATATATATACATATATATATATATATATATCCCTATGAGAACTGGTTCTATTCTCCATACTCCTGCCACTACAACAGTGCTTGTTTGTGTATAAATATGCAGAGCCTGCATTTCTATATAGCGAGTTGTTGCCATAGCAGTAAGGCACCTCCTCTAGGTACTGCCAATTTCCAAGGAAAGGCCTGAAAACGAACTTTTACAGAATGGATGAAGAGCACTTCAGAGACAAAGGCTATTTGGCCTGAGCCACTGGAAATTCTTGCACTATTCCTGGAAATAAATACACAAAGTGCCTTCGCATATAGTACATTTTCAGAAAGCATGCAGCTATAACAATGTCAACCTCATGTTACTTTACTTTAAAACCATCAGTTTGCTTTTACTTAACTAGTGGGTTAGGCACCTGCTGCAAAGGTCCGTGTGTGACCTAGAGTTGATAGGCCCAATCTCCTGCAGGGCAGTAGCACTTCTAGGTCAGTAAAAACAAGTTCCATTAAGCTAAGTAAAAATTACACCCAGAGCTTAATTTGAGGTAGTGGTTTCCAGTGCTCGCCACTGGCACTTAATTGCCCACACCAGGGCATATGACAGTCTCCCACATGGTGGCACTGTTTGTCTAATTTAAAGACGAGTACAACAATAGTTGTTTATTAACTTACTAGGCATTAACAATGACTAATACCTACAGCAAAAACCATTCTTATATCTTTTGAGGCCTTGAATAGTCAACACTGTCACACCTAAAGCAATCTGATGATTGGCAGTTATGTTGTTACTGCAATTGGCAGAGCTGACAGCAACAAAGGCGTGTAAGTGGAAATGGCCTCCTGACAAGGGCCCTAGCACATTTTTTTTTTTTTACAAATTAAACATTTATAACCCTATTATTTAAGTGCCAACTTCCGTTTGAAAGTGAGGTATGGTTCCTATTATGAACATTATTTAAGGGATGCCAGGGGTCACAGCTAGGAGCCCAAGCTTGTCCCTTGCGACCCCGGGCCTCAGATGTGGCAAAATCAGTGCACAAAACACAGGATCAGCTCGTCCTTGTGGTGGTTGCTTAGGGCTCCACCTCCTTGTTTTCAATCAGATTTTTTTCAATTAAACTAATAGTGAATAATATATAATGTATATTGTGTAAGAAAAAAGGAGTAAAGTTAGCTGGAACATGATCCTCCTTGGTAGCTGAGGTGATTAAAACCCCTTTTAAATGTATGTTGTGTGCATGCTTGCGGGTGAGACTGTGCTTATGCAAAAGAGAGTGTGTGTATGAGTAATTGTGTGTTTTTGTAAGCATGTGTGTGTGAGTGAAAGTAAAGATGAAATGGTGCGTGATATCACTTCCGCTACCCCTGGAATTTTGGTGAATTGACTTCCATGTGTCCAATATAATAATTTCTAAATAATAGGCACAGCTTTGTTGCTCACAACTCATTGGCCTCTCTGCGCTTGTTATAGGCATGCAATGCAATAGTCACAAATTATAAAAACGAAAAGCTATGATTTCAAACATTAAACTGAAGTGCGACTCCCCAAGGAATAATAAGGTTACAGTACAGGATGTGTATGCAAGTACTTTATAATTCCGTCGCCCAAGCAGTGCATTTTGACGTCAGGCGACTGTGCCATAACATTGTGACCTCAAAGCGAAGTGTTTTTATATCGCGCCCAGTCAGAAAACAACATCCAGTCTGCTACTGAATATAAGTCTTATGTAGGTAATAACCTCCAGCCCAAGTCATTTAACTTCCATTGAAATTATTTGATTAAATCATCGAACATCGGCAGGGTTCCAGCTGATACGCACAAGATGTTCTCTTTCAGACAAGCGATTCGCAAACTTTCAAAATGGAGGCCGACATATTCTCACTCTCCATCTTGCAGTCTCCACACCTCTCTCGACGAACATCCCTTGCGGGATGATCTGCACGAATCTTTGACGCTCGACACACAATGGAGGCCTTCATGAAAGAGAACACACACAGGCCTTTATTATGAATGGCTTGTCGGATTTGAAGATGCCTGGGAATACCGTGGGCCTGGAGTTTTTTACCAGATACTGTCTAGTTGATTCTCCGAAATAGTGAACAACATGCTGGAATCCCTGATGACAGCAGATTCCCACAGGTTTCTCTAGGTCAGGGTCGGACAAGGACAGATAATAGGCCCCAGCACCAAGGTAAAAATGACCCCCATCAGAGAATTGGATAGTTAAATAAAACAGAACTGGCTTTGCCGACATGTTTTAGCTATGTTGTACACCAGAGTGGCTGTTATTCAGCATGGCCAAAAGTTAGTGGGGTAAAAGGGAGTGCGGTGGAGTGGAGTCTCATAAAGTGGAGTGTTATGGACTGGCCTGGAGTGGCATAGAGTGGTGTAGAGTTGAGTGGAGTGAAGTGAAGTGGTGTCGTGTGGAGTGTTCTGGAGTGTCTTGGAGGGAGTACGTGTTGTAGAGTTGAAGGGCGTAGAGCTGAGTAGTGCAGAGTGGAGTAGTGTGTCAAAATGAAGTAGAGTGCCAGAGTGGAGTGGCACAGAATGTCACGGAGAGCAGTGGTTTAGAGTACAGGGGTACAGAGTAGAATAGAGTGGCACAGATTGTAGTGACATAGAGCGCAATAGTGTAGAGTAGTGTAGCATGCACTGGTGTAGGATGCAGTGGTGTAGAGTGCAGTGGTGCATGGTACAGTGATGTTGAGTTCTTTGGCGGAAAGT
This sequence comes from Pleurodeles waltl, assembly GCF_031143425.1. Classification (NCBI taxonomy): domain Eukaryota; kingdom Metazoa; phylum Chordata; class Amphibia; order Caudata; family Salamandridae; genus Pleurodeles; species Pleurodeles waltl. The sequence goes on along the minus strand of NC_090444.1, from coordinate 1,038,319,336 downwards.
GCAGCCTTGCAGAGTAGAGTGTCATACAGTGCAGTGGGGTAGAGCAGAGTGGTGCAGAAAGCGGTGGAGTAGAGTATAGTGGTGCAGATTATAATACAGTGGCATTGTGGGCAGTTGTATAGCATGCAGTGGTGTAGAGTGTTGCAGAGTAGAGTATAGTGGCGTGGAAGGCAATGGTGCAGAGTAGCTGGCATAGAAAGCAGTGGGGAAGAGTGCATTGATTTTGAGTAAAGTGGTGTTGAGTGCATAGGTGTAGAGTGCAGTGGTGTAAAGTAGAGTGATGCAGAGTGCAGTGGTGCAGAGTAGAGTGGTGTACAATAGAGTGGCAGAGTGCAGAGTGCAGTGGTGTAAAGAGTTATGGTGTGGGGTGGCGCAGAGTGGAGTACAGTGGCGTAGAGTGTAGTGGCAAAGAGTGCAGTAGCATAGAGTAGACTATTTCAGAGTGGAGTGAAGTGGCATAAGGTTGAGTGGTGCAGGGTAGATTGCAGCGGTGCAGAGTTGAGTGCAGAGGCATTGAGTAGTGACATAAAGGGAAGTGCTGTTGAGTAAAGTGGTGTGGAGAAGGGTAGAGTGGCATACAGTGAAGTTGAGTAGAGTGCAGTGATGCAGAGTAGATTGTTTCAGAGTAAAGTGAAGTGGCTTAGAGTGGAATGATGCAGGGTATAGTGCACTGGCACAGAGTAGTGGTGTACAGGGTATTGGCATAAAGTGCAGTGGCGAAGAGTGCAGCTGTGCATAGTAGAGTAGGGTAGAGTGCAGTGGCTTTGAGTAGAGTGATGCAGAGTACAGAAGAGAGGCATAGAGTGAAGTGGCATAGAGTGGGGTATCATAGAGTACAATGCTGCACAGTAGATTAGAGAGGCGTTGAGTGTAGTGGAGTAGACTGCATTGGAGCAGAGTGCAATAGAACGGCATAGAGTAGTGTGGTTCAGAATAGAGTGCAGTGGCATTGAGTGTAGTGGCACAGAGTAGAGTGGTGCAGAGTAAAATGGCAGACAATGCAGTGTTGCAGAGCAGAGTGTTGAAAAGTACAGTGGTGTAGAGTAGCATGGCAAAGAGTACATTGGTGAAGAGTCCTGTGGGATAGAGTGGTGCAGAGTAAAGTGAGGAAGAGTGAAATGTTGTAGAGTAGAGTGGCCTAGAGTACAATGGTGCATAGTAGTGTGTTGCAGAGTAGAGTATAGTGGTGAACATTACAGTGGTGCAGAGTAGATTGGTACTAAAGTGCAGTGGCATAGTGTATTGGTTTTGAGTAAAGTGATGAGTGCAGTGGTGCAGAGTGCAGCAGCCTAGAATAGAGTGACATGGAGTGGCACAAGGTAGGTTGCAACAGTGTAAAATTGAGTGGCATAGAGCAGAGTGGCATAGAGAGGAATGGGGCAGAGTAGAATAGAGTAGGGTAGAATGCAGGGGCATGGAGTAGCCGTTTCAGAGTAAAGTGCAGGGGCGTAGAATGCAGTGGCACAGACTACATTCTGAAAGATCGCAGTGCCGTAGAGTGCAATATCGTACAAGTGTAGTGGTGCAGAGGACATTAGGGTGGCTTAGAGTGCAGTGCAGTGGTGTAGAGTGGAGCAATGTAAAGTAGAATTACATGGAGCAGAGTGGCATACAGTGCATTGGCTTAGAGTAGTAGTACCGTGGCATAGAGTAAAGTGGCCACAGTGTCCTAAATATATGAATCAAGGCTTGATATGTTAGAAATTGGGCCAGTGGTAAACCATGTTGTTATATCAGATCTGTCAAGGGGAATAACATTCTTGGGTGAAAGCAATTACCCACAGCCCAGATGCCTACATCTACCCAGGATGTCAGTTGGGTATGTGTGTAGAGGACAAGTGGGTCTCCGTGTGGTAGGCTAACCAGGGGTAGTGCCTTCATGTACATGGAGATCCCCAGAGAACTTCAGCGGCATCTCCTTAAACACCACAGTGCCACCTCAACCAGCTGATCGTGATGAAGAAGCACCACCGTCCCTGTTCCCCGTAGTCCTGGTTCATTCAGAAGTGAACCATCCAACCACTGTGTGATTCACTGCAGTTGCACCGCTAGATAATATATTTCAAAGTTCGGGCATCTAGACCCCACCTCCCCCTGTGGTCTCCGGAGGACCTCGAATGAGACCACGAGTCCCACTCTAACTCCTGCAAGAGGGAGTCCAGTTGTCTGAACCACAATGCTGGGATCTCGACTGGTAGGTTGATGAAATAATATAAAAGTCTAGGTAACATAATCATCTTGGATAAGTAAATCCTCAACATAATCAGTAATGTTAAGGATCTCCAGAATTGCTCGCTTGAGAGCAGAAACCTGAACACAGCACCCAGGTTAGCCTCTAGTAGGTCGGTTGGGGAGTGGAATATGCAAATACCCAGATATTGAAGTGCCAATCCAGTGCCCTGTGTTTCTGATGGTGGTGGTGGGAATTCCTCCCCTCCGCTAATGAGTCTTTTAAATGTGCACTCACTGCCTCAATGCCACTTAAAGGACCCTGCCTCAGGCACGCGTGCAGCGCTCTATTCACTCACTGTTTCCAGGCAGAAAGTTGAAGGTCGTTGCCCCACCAGCCCTGCAGCCCCTGCTTGGTAGAAGCCAAAGGAGGTGCGCCCGGGGATACCAGCTGCCGCGGCCCGTCTCCACCTATCCTCCGCGCAGTCACTGCTTCTGTAGAATGTGGTAACTGCAGGCCAAGGTGCAGCCACAATGCCACATGCTGCAGATGGCCGCATGCTGCGGATTGCCACAGCTGAGGCTCCCCGTTGGCCCCTTCTCCGCTGATGCATTTTTATGAATGCACACTCACGGCCTCAGAGGTCTAGTCCTGAAATATGATTGCGACATGCTATAAATCCGATGGCTACAATTAGGCACACATGGGCTGCCACCCCAACATCTGTGTGGTCTGCACAAGGCAGGAGTCGAGGGCGATCCGCCCAGTGATCACCCGACCACAGCCCAGCGACCGGCCGCAGCACCCCCATAGCAATGATTGCAGTCGGGTTCCACCTCAGCTTTTCTTCGTGTGAGCGCTTCACACTCAGCAGTGGCCAGGGACAGGCCGCCCAGCAATCTCAACCATCATAACCCGGCACGCTCCACCGGCCTTACAGTGGAGGTCGGGAGGCGCACCCTGGCAACCAGTCGTCGCTGGGGCGTGATTTCATATCAGGGGCCCCGGAAGGGCTCCGTCTCAGGGCTCACCCAATACTGTACCTTCAAAGGTTGGTTTTCCTGTGGATTAGTCAGGATTAGTGCAAGACCGAAGCTGACCACTGGATTCACACATCCGCCACCTTCAGTGCCTTAGGCACGTCCCTTGCAATACCAGCTACTAGATATAAATAAACCATAAATACAAGAAATCATGCACTGACACAGCTCTGATGTGGTCTTTATGAGTTTTCTTTTGAATTTTTGATGCACACAGAAATTATGGTATATTTAAATCTGTCTGACACACAGTAACTAAACGACATGTTTGATGTGTACCAGCCGCATTAAAACAGACAAAATGGAGACCTAGATCTGAAAACATACTTGTAAAAGACAAAGGGGCATATTTATAAGCCCTTAGCGCCACAGGAGCATCACTTTTCATGGCTCTTTGTGGCTTAACGTCACCTTGTAAGTACGGCCCCTTCCCACGCAGCACTGTGCGTTGAAGGGACATGCAATGGGTGTTGCTGTGGGAGTGCCACAGCAAGACCCATTGCATTTTGATGCTGCCTCAGATTTATGAAATTTCGTAAACCTGAGGCAGCGCGAAAATCTAACGCCACCCCCAGGGGTGGCATTAGAAGAACACAACAAGGAGGAATACTTTTATTCCTCCTCGTTTTTTGCTTTTTCTATGCATGCTGCATTCTGCAGCACGCATAGAAAGAGCAAAATGCCAGAAATTATTGTTTATGTGCAGGAAGGTGTCCCTTCCTGCACATAAACAATCATTTGAAAATTACACTTTGGCACTTCTGTGTGTGCTGCATTCCCCACCTTTCCTTTTACTCTCATCCCAGTCCTCACAAATTTCACCCTTCTCTATATCTTGTTCTTCCTCATAATCCTTGAAATCATCAGGCAAAGTGAGCCCCGTAAAAAGAAAATCAGTGCCCCGGCTGGTAGATGGTAGATCAAGACTCTGCCTGTGTCCTGAATCGAACGATTCACCAGGCCACTCCCTCGTAGTTGGGTTAATCGTGCCGGAGACAACCTTCTCTTCTAACCAGCATTTTGAGGGTGCCCTGACCCTCGCCGGTATATCTCTGCTGCCACTGTGATCCCTGTGGTATCAATTGGCAGCGCTCTTCCTCGTGAGCCGAGAAGCCCAGACAAGCTGTCACACCTCACAAAACCTTCAGCTGCCCTGGGCTTTGCTTGACAAAAAAACTACCCACCAAAGAAACTGCAACTTTCTTCTTGTATAGAATGCACCATATTTAAATTACCAATATTTGCATTGAAGTTACAAACTACTTCTTGTTCCTAGTAATACTACCTGTGTTGGGACCGTGTTGGAATTATCCACTTGCCATCTCCGAACCCTATTAATCACAGGACTCACCCACCTATGTATAATTTGTAGTTCTGGGTGAGAATGTTCATTAGTTTGTGTTTGATCCTGATGCATAATGCCATGTTTAAACATGTCCCCCCTCTCTCCGCATGCTCAACTCTTCATTCGAGTCAATAATGATGATCGGATTGTTGAAATTACTAGGGGTGGCCATCTTGGATGGCACTTCTAATAGCCTTTCCTCTAAAGAGTCAGGCACACTAACGGCCTCTCCTGACTCAAACGTAATCGACTGAAGTTCTTTCTCTATGTTTATGTCATCCGCCTCAGACGCATGCACATCCGATGTGTGAGCCCCCAATCGGCGCACACACTTCACCACACTCTTAAACCCAACCCCCCCTCCCTCTACCGCCCACCTGCAGATGTCCAGACAATACTGTGTGGCGAGGCAAACAAAGCCTCCCACGCGGAACAACGCGCTTGCCGGCCCAGGAAGGGACAGCCCCAGATATCCCATTATCCTCAACAACAGTCAGCTCAGGTGAGGAACGAGCGCATCAACATGACACGCTTCTTTGGCGATCTTTCTTCCCGCTTCGCACAGGTGAAGCACACACTATTACTGCAGCAACAACCTCCTCCACTGATGCCCTTTAAGGCTGTTTGAAACCTACCCTTGCCTGCTCCAAAACTCCTGCCTGCAACAGATCCTCCCTTCCCTCCTCATACAAAACGTTTAGCGCCTCTACCACCTTATTACACTGAGACATTATCGTCAGAAGTGTAACACTAACCCTGAAAGTGAAACTACACTCAAACTGAAACTAAAACTATTCTGGCCTACCTCACTATAGAAACCGGCTGAAGAAAATCCACACCCTGGCTACTTGGGCTGTGACAGAGGCCAAAAGAGGCTGTCTGCTCCCCACCCTCACTACATAAACCCTAACAATGGACCCTCCTCTATCGTGAATAGCACACCAGCGCCCGATATATCCGGGGGCAGACCGGGCAAGCCCTTGCTCCTCCTAAACCCCCATTCTTAAGTTTTATGCTGCATCAGAGATATTTTAAAGAAGTGGCAAAGTCGATAATCGCTCGGGGCTCCCACCTTTCAAGCCCCAACTCCCCCCGATAAAGTGAACTTTCTATCTCACATCTGTCTTTTTCTCCATCTCAACCTCTAAAGTATTATTCTATAATGATTGGGATCATGGGGTTTGAAGTAGCAGAAACTGGGTTATAAAATGCAAAGCTGATCCGGACAGGGCCCCTAAACGATGTCTTGCCCAGGGCCCCCAACACCCTGACGATGACACTGAGGGTATAGTTGTTGCCTTCAGTTTTTTGTACGGGAATGTGACCCACAGGTATAATTGTAACTACACGCAGTGGTTCTTTACCCACTTTGTTAAAGCCTAGGGCTATCCTAAGGAGATTAAAACCTAGAGATGTGGATTACACAAAATGTATGAATGCAATGCTCAACCCACCGAGCTATTTTGCCAGCACAGGTAGAGCAATAGAGGAGCTCATTAGGCTCCTTTACCACAAACAGGTTCAGAGATGCAGCAACAGACCGACTAGTCCATTTATGTTAAGAAAGATTTGTATAGCACTTGTAAGAAATTGGGTTACTGTTTGGTGAGGGTTGAAACCCTACTCAAGCAGCAGCCACAATCCTTTTCAGGGTAAAGTCGCAAGCAATCCCTAAGTTGACCTGTGCTCACCCACCAGGTAGCTTGCCACAGAGCAGTCAGGCTTAACTTAGAGACAATGTCTAAGGTATTTATGCATTACTTCAAACTGTAATTAAGTAAAACACAACACAAGAAAAAAAAAACACTCCAAAATACTGTAAAATGTAATCAATAATTTAAGACCAAAATCCAATCAGTAGAACTAAAAATATGTAATTTAAAAGGTTTAAGTGAGAATAAGGGCAAAATCCACAAAGATCCAACTGTGGTTATCTGGTCACGCCTGACCAGGACAAAGTCACATGTACAGGCTACTGGCAACAAAGCATAGGCTTAGGGCCACTGAGCAAGAGTACCTTACATCCTGGTTGCAGAGCTTCGCAAACTCCCACGTCGAGGATGTGTCGCACAGCCGAGGCAATGCGAGGTCCTGATGTTGAGATGCATCACTGAGCAGAAGTTACGAGGAGATTTGATGCTGCAATGTGGAGGTCTGTGTTGTCCTCGAGGATGCCATTGAGAAGGGGCTTGTGATACGAAGACCTGTGTTGAGGATTCATCGCGCAGCCATGGTTCCGATGAGGCTGCGGGCAGTGATCCGAAATCCTGAGTCGGGGTTGCATTGCATAGCGGTTCCAAAGTGGAATTCTCAGGAAGTAATGCATTGTGCAGCAGCTCACATGCAGAGTTTCTGGGGGGCAATGTGCTGCACTGCATTGGTTCTGCTCGGTCCACATTTGAGCTGGCAGAACACCTTCAGGTCCAGCACTGGGGTGGTACCCCCTGGGAGACAAGGATCACAGTAGACTGAGTCCTAGATCTGTGTTCAAGATGGTTGAAGCCTGTTCTGTCTCTGAGGCTTCTAATCAGGAGGCCAGCCAACTAGCCTGCAGAGACTCTGGTGGTCTTGGGTTCAAGGTGCAGGTCCAGTCCTTCTTACTCAGACAGAAGGCAGCAGAGCAGCACAGCAGTCTTTCTTCTGAGCTTTACCCAGGTTAAGATATGTACTGAAGAGTTGAGTCTCAGGGTCCAATGTTTATACCTGGTGTCCACTTTGAAATAGGAGAAGGTTCTGGAGATTCCCCCCCCCCCAGAGGATTTCCTGTCCCCCTGCTCCAGCCCTAGATTATCAGGGGCCATAGTAGACTGGTGTCAAACCCTTTGTGGGTGTGCTCAGGCAGAGCCTTTGTGATGTGCAGGTGTAGTAGGTAATAACTCCTTCCCCTCATTAAGTCAGAGTGGCCCATCCTGCCAACACCTATCTTTCCTTTGTCACACTGTGCGGGAGCAATACACAAGGACCAACTGTCAGCTGCACCTAGTCATGTGACCCAAGGACAGGCTGCAGGCACCAAATTGTTAGGACAAGAAAATGCCAACTTTCTAAAATGGGCATTTTCAGTATTGTAACTTAAAATCCAGGTTTTCCATTAAAGGGGGCTTTTTTAAATCACAATTCTTTAGACACCAAACTTGGCCATGCTCCCTATTGAAAGTTACCACTTATTACATGTAATAAAAGAACAAAATGTTATCCCATGGGAGAGGTAGGTTTCATAGTAGTGAGAAACAAATTTTGACGTTTTTCGCTAGCAGGATGTATAAAAATTAAAATTATATGTCCAACTTTTTAAGTGCATTGCACGCTGCCCTCTGGGCTTCACAACGGCCTACATGTGTTAAAAAGGGAGGTTTGGGCTGGCAAGAGGTTTATCTTACCAGGTCAAAGTGGCAGTTTAAAACCGCACACTCAGGATGCAATGGCAGGCCTGCAACATGTTTAAAGGGCTACTTAAGTGAGTGGCACAATAATTGATGCAGGCCCACTAACAGCATTCAATTTACAGACCCTGAGTACACGCAGTGCCATTTTACTAGGGACTTGCAAGTAAATTAAGCTTACGAGCTGGGTGTAAGCCAATATTCCCATGTTTAAAAGAGAGAGCACAAGCACTTTATCCCTGGTTAGCAGTGGTAAAGTGTGCTGAGTCCTAAAACCAGCAAAAACGAAGTCAACAAAAATAGGAAGGTGGAAGGCAAAAACTTTGGGGGACACCACGCCAAGGATGTGAGGTCCAACAGTGCTGCCTTGCCATTCATATTGCCTCACTGCGCTGTTATGTTTAGAACCTTAATCACCCCCTCCCTGCTCTGTGTGTGTATCAAAAATCTTAGCCAGATCTACTTCCTGCATGTAGTTTCAAATTCTGCTGGGCAAATTCATTGGAATGCAGCAATTTACTGGTTCATATTATATAAACTATTTGCTGCACTGCCGATCTTCTTAAACTGGACTGGAAGTCTGAGGACAACGGTGGTGAGTGCAGGTGACTGTGTGAAATTCTATGGTGAGTGGTGAACATCTATGTTGTGCCTCTTAGGTGTTTCCACCACTGCTTAAAATTATTGTCAGACTCCTTTTATAAGGCAATCTACTTGTGTGCAATGACAATTCTTGACTATAAAGCTGACCCTGTGCCTGACTGCATTCTCTTCATCCCTTGCAGGTGCTTTGTTAGTAGGTGCAGAGGTGCAGAGGTGGCACAACCTGGACAAAGCGCCTGAAAAAGATTAAGCATTTGGCTTGAGTTACTTCCTCTTTGGTGAAGCGCAGTAATGATGGTGCCACATTTCAGGTCCAAAACGGTATTTTCATGTTGTGTGTGTGCAGTTTTAACTCGTCATGGACTTTGCAACTGGTCATGTTGTCTCCTTGACACCTGTATGCGTGGAGTGTATTCTCCTACGTAGACTCTACCATGTATCACAGAGGATTGCAGTAACTTGGGTGTGAAACAAGGGGGTGCCATCCTTGGTACATCACTACTAGAAAGGCAAGGGAAGCTCGGTTTGGGGGATGTATAGATGTGCCAAGACCCAGAGCTGGACAGCTACCTGAGTGAAACCAAAGCTGGCCTCCTCTTTAATGGTCAATGTACTGAACATTTGGGAGGAGTAGGAAAACGGTGAAGGGGGCAGGACCAAGGAGCGCCCTGAAAAGAAAAACAAAAAAAGCAGACGAAAACCAGCAGGCAAAGTTTAGAAAAAAATAGTTTAAACGCAGTTTTCTTTGGGCCTAAGTCACAGGGATACTGCTAAGGAGAGCTCGAGCACCCCTGTGGAGGTTGGCAGCCTGGTCCAGGCTCACATATGCTAAGGGCAAGCCATGCCCAGATCAGATCAGCAGCACAGATCTTCACTAGCCCAAAATGATTCACTCCCTCCAAAATCAACAGGGGTTCTAGCACTGCACTTTCTAAGTAAAGCACTATTGACTAGCCGTACTTAAAGTAAATAACCCATTCCGATACTTTCGTCCAGGGGCTCGTGAAACATCATCTGGTCAACACCACTATTACTAGTTTCATAATTAAAATACTGTTCCTGCAACTTGTATTAGCAAACACTGTAAAGTGTCAACAAGGCACATTTATTTTCCATCACATGCTGCATTTAGCATTCAGCTGCCGTTATTCTTTATTTGCATAAAACAAAGAATGAATTGAAGAGACACTGCGGGAAAGTCGTCACAAGGTAACAACTACCAACAAAAACACAGTGAACTGAAAAAAATTCCTCACCTAAAATTTGAATACGTTCATAAGTCAAATAATTTTTCTTAAAGTGATAATATGGAAAAAATTAATCTATTGTAGGTCACCTTCACATACTCAAACATAAGTAACTGCAAAGAGTCTCAAACCATGCAAGTAGCTAAGATACACTATCCATATGATCGTGACATAACATAAAATAACATTTGCAATAAAACGGAGATATGTGGTTCAGTTTTTAATCAGAAAACGTAAAGCATCATCCATGCAAATGCACTTTTTTGTGCATGTAATAGTGTGAGAAGTTGAATCTGGTTTCAAAAATAAAACTCCTAGATTTGCACTGCGTCTTTCACGTGAGGAAACATGCATGAATGGTGCATGAAAATGATCAGGTGCTTTCTGACTTCGCACCATAAACTCACATCACATGAAATGAGGGACTGTTGTAAAGTTACTTTAAACCAAATAAAACATTATGCCCATATTTATGCTTTTTTAGCACCGCATTTGCGTCGTTTTTTGGCGTAAAATCAGCGCAAACACAAAATACTATGGTATTTTGTAAGTTTGCGCCGATTTTGCGTCAAAAAACGACGCAAATGCGGCGCTAAAAAAAGTATAAATATGGGCCTATGTCTCTCGGAAGTTTGAGAAAAATGCCAAATAATAACAAAAGAGCAATATAGTTTCCTAAAGTTCAGCACCACATTAATTTCTACTTCCTAACTGCTGACGTTCTGATGAAGACCTAGAAGAAGAATTGTTGGCTACTGGCTGAAACACTTCAATGTTTGTATAAGCGGGCTAGTGTTATAATCATTCCATGACCTGTACTATTCTATTGCTCATTCCTACTTTGATTCACACATGTTGGTCTTTCCTACAAATGTCTTTCCTATATGTTGTTTCTGTTAATCACACATATCCCAAAGAGTACTCAATTTTTTGTGAGTATTGATTACTGTGCCTTCTCAGATTGCACTTTTCAGCAGTTCTTAATATGTGAATTATGAATACTTTTCCAACTATCAAAAAATTTATGTACCATGACCTCCTGCATAAAATGCATATTAATTAACAAAACCTACTCCACTGTTATATTGTAAACAACACAACAGTATCCCAACTGTTCCTAATTAACACCAATGTAATTTTCTTTTCTTTTGACAAAGAGCCATGAAATGTTTCTCTCACATCCAAATGAAGGCCTGCTAATGGCGACAGGTTCGCTTGAATTAATTAATTCCAAGCACTAACAATGAATAGCACACCCTATAGAGCTGTCATTGTATGCGTTCACATAATTTGAAATGGTGAGGAATACAGACGTGATTTAGCTAACAGACTCCTTCTTTCTGGTGACAACGGAAAAAGTGGGGACAGTGAAGCTGGTACTAGACTATGGGGTTTTCAATGGCTGGGTGCCAGTGACTTGCTGAAAGGTATTCTAGTAGCCTGAATTAGGGGCTTGAGAACTTGGATTTTATCATTGGCATGAAAATATTTTACGTCTAGAACCAACTTCGTCACTCTCAATAGTTAGCAAAGTTTTCAAACCAGAGAGGCGCATATTCCACAAAAAGTAATTTTTGTAGAGTTTGGATGCAAATTTGAATTACCTAGGTTTTTCTGAGATAATTTGCCTGCGAATATATTTCTATTGGTGTTAGGTCCACATGCAAAGTTCTTAAATGGTGAAAAACTATGCATATTTACACAAAAGCAAAGTTGATCTATTTCACAATTTTTGCAGGCAGAATTCTAAACAATTAGTCAGAACATAAGCATGTATCAGGTAACTTTATTGTTTTGCCAAACTATATCTGACCATTTGACCTACTTCAGCTGTTTTGAGGATTATATTTGGGTTTGGCTTTCAGTAGATGGGCCTTGTGACCCAGATGTAGAGTCAGGTGCCAACCAGGACTTTCAATCATTATACCCGACAAAGGAGTTCATGCAGAAGTAGTGCACACAACAGGAGGTACCAATAAGTTGAAAAGGATGTGGTGTGGATCTTAGATACCATGGCAATGACCTCACGCCTCTTTATTTCTCAGTGGCTGGTGGGTTCAGAGAAATATGTGACTGTAAGAATACATCACTTAAAGTGTCCCTTCTGTTGGTTGTGTTCTTAGTTTATCTTATCTATATTTTGTACTTATCCTGCTTATATTTTGTAGGGGTGGGTGGAACTTTGGGAGTTTCACTTCACAGAATTGAGCAGAGTTACATGAGAATTCAGGGAGATTCTGTGGAAGATCGCAAATGGATGGAAATAGGCACATTGTGCAGATTTATAGCAAGAGAACTCATTCCATGCCGAAAAATTCAGCTCAAACTGCACCACACAGCGTGCCAGAGGGTGCGGCTTCTCAAGTAGATTTTGCTGCTGCTCGAGTAGATTTTCTACAAGTGTGCAACTTCCTGACCGTGAACGGTTGCAACCTCCTGTGTTGGGGAAATCTCACCAGGTGCCCTCTTAGCGACTGAACATTTTGCTAGGCCATGCCAAATCTCACTCTCGCTCACCAAATTACCATAGGTGAGCCGTGCACAAGGAAAAACTCCGCCATATGGTGGTTGGTAGTATTTGGTCAAAACTCCACATTACATGTGTTACACAGACTGGCTAAAACACCCCCAATTCCGCCAGCTGAGCAGAATTTATTGCCCATCCCTAATATTTACAGATTGTCTATGTAACTCAGAAAACTCAAACATTTAAATAAATGAATCAACATACAGGTGGGACCTCACTTTGGGTTAGTTTGTGTTTACTAACAACGCATTTAAGCCAGTAAACGTAATAGAGCTTAACTTGTGTATGCTGGAAACCATATGAGATTTGGTCAGAGGTCTCCAAACCTTTTCTTTAGAAAGAGCTACTTTTGTTCAATAAATATCATCCCGAGCTACTAACCATAATATCTATGTTGTAACAAGATAACATTAGTGGTTACTGTGCAATAATACCAGTAGTGAGGTTCTCGGTGCATCAGCAGATATGCCAAAACATTTTTTTCAGGTTGGAATGCCTCTACATGGATAACATGGCAGCTGTGTTGTGACAGCAAGCTTATAATGTACTGCAGTAAGTCCCCCTAGTGCATAATGATTTAACCTTCAAATATCAGCTTTAAATAGTTTTTAGGAATCAAACCATTTTTCTCTAAACATCAGCTTAGAAGTCCTGAAAACACACACATTTTTCAGATTGTGTCTACATCTATAATCTACTGTTTTGCACAAAGTGTGTACAAAAATGAATGTGAGGATGCATTATGAGCTCAAAAGAATAGTACAAAATACTGGCACTTTATTTCATAATTCTGCATAAGGCTGCATAATAGTTTTGGAATAAAGTCCTACAAAGTAAATTAGGTACATTTCGGACAGACCCTAGTGATTTATTGGCCTCGATAAATACCGACCCCCGGGATATCTGCTTTTGTCACGGTCAATAAATAAAATAGCCCCCATCGGGTCACTTCTAATGAAGCCAAACGTGACTGAAACACGCTCTCAATTATTGAGCCTGATATTTGTTTTTAGTATAAAGTGGCCTCTAAAAACACCCTTGTTTCGTTTCCAAGGTTGCAGTGCTACATTGTGTGCACTAGGACGTTATTATTAACAGATGTCTCGTACAACCCTTGGAAAAGTGGAAGGTCATAAATGTAATCCAAAATGTAATCCACTTCCGTCTTTGATTAAAAGCACAAGAGGCTCTGTCCAGCTGAATGTAGCATCTAGTTGTCAAACAAAAGCGTTCCAGCATCTCTCTCAATATATGAAGCTAATATGCCTCAGATGATTCTGGTTGTGACAGAACTATAACTGTGGAACTGTAGAAACTTGGGGGCATATTTATACTTTTTTTGGGCCGAATTTGCATCATTTTTTTTAATGAAAATTCGGTGCAAATCTAACTCCATATTTAAACTTTGGGGCTAGACCTGTCTAGCGCCAAATTTATGGAGTTACAGTCATTTTTTGAACGTGGAAATCTACTTTGCGTCAATGAGATGCATAGTAGGCATTCCTGAGCAAAAAATGACTCTATAGCCTTAGCGCCATATTTATCCCCCTGTGCTAAAATCACGCATGGGATGGAGGAGGGGTCCCAAAATTTTTTTTAACGCCTGGGTTCAGGGCACTCATTAGAGGACCTGTGGGCCTATTTCCATGGTGGAATAGCATGGAATAAGTCCACAGGTGTCCTCCCCAGGCCCCAGGGACATCCCCACCCACACCAGAGGGACAGTGGCGGATGGGGGACCCCATCCCAGGTAAATATAGGTAAGTACAGTTAAGTATTATTTTTGTTAAGTGCCATTGGGGGCCCTGAAATGGGCCCCCTACATGGCACTGGGTACAATGGCCATGCCCAGGGGACCCTGGTCCCCTGTGCTGGCCATTGGGGTGGTGGGCATGACTCCTGTCATTTCTAAGATATGAGTCATGTGGTATGGATGGTTTTGCATCAAAAAATTACTCTAGGCAGGTTAGAGTCATTTTTTTTTTTACTCTAACCTGCCTAACGTCATTTTTTGGTGCAAAACCCACTTCTTCCATACTGCCAGCCCCACCGGACTAACATCATTTTTTTACACTAACCCACCCTTTGCACCAGCTTGCAGGCTGGTGCACAGAAATGGTGCAAGCTGGTGCTAAACTTTTTGGTGCAAAACTGCGTTAGTGCAGTTTTGCACCAAAAAGTATAAATCAGGGCCTTAGGGCCTGATTTAAGAAACGTGGCGCTGCACCCAATTCAGGCAGCGCCACTTTTCTTGTGCCCCTTAGCGTTCCCTAATACCACCATGTGTGCTCTGTATCTCATATATGGCGCACCATACATGAGATACAACATTTTTTACGCTAGTTCGGAGCTTTGCAGGATTAGCGTCAAAAACTTTGACACTAATCCTGCAAAGCCCAATGAGGCCCATTGAAAACAATGGCGTGTCACCTTTACAAGAGCGTAAAAAAATGATGAAAAGAAATCTCTTAGATTTAATTGTGCCATTTTTTCAGCCCCTCCTAATTGGGGAATGCCCTCTTTGCATATATTAATCCTGGCGAAGGCATAATGTAGCGCAAAGGGCTATAAAATGGTGCAATGCATGCATTGCGCCACTTGCAATGTGCCACTTTGTAAATTTGGTGCAGCAATTTTGGCCTCGTTGTGCCACATTAGAGTGAAAAAAAAATATGATAATGTTGCGCAAGGAGGCGCTAAGGGGCTCCTAAATCTGCCCCTTAAGCCTTTGGTGGAGATCTGTAAAGCTGCCACTTGGACCACATTACAGATATGGTACATTGTCCACTGTGCTGCCGTGCACCCTTAAGTGTATGCACCGGGGTACAGAATGGGACAGTGCACCATATCACAGCAAATACGCTGTTCTCCGTGCTGGTGCAACCCACGCCTGCACTGGGAACAGACCACTAGTGAAAGGCAGGTCAGATATTTCAAGCCACCCATTTGGTTTTCACTGGAGGTGGCGACCAGGCCTCAATTACCAAGAGGGGCACAGGTTCCCCTTTGGTAGCTGCGGCAACTGCAGGGTGATACCTGGAGTCCCTGGGATCCCCGTGCCCCCTTCACAAATGGTGCATTCTGGAGGAGTGTTGACAGTATGCCCCCTTCATGTGGCATATTTCCCTTTCACCCTGCATTTGGAACATGGCATGGGTGAAAAACACAGGATTAGCTTATTGGCATGGGGCTAAGCTGACATGAAAATGAGGACATCACCCTTGGGATCTCGCTGGAGCACATTTAGCACTGGCATGTCCCATATTACAAAAGGTTCCATGCAATAGTACCATAGACCCGAGCAGGTATGAAGAGAGAGCCCAAACGCACCCACAAAGCACTATGTATAATATGCCTCAGATCTCCAAGTCACTCTATCTACAAATGGTACTAGGCTGTCAATAACTCCTGGGAAGAAGCCCATTTGTGGACCAATTGCATTGTAAAACTCTTTATTCCAACAAGCAGTGCTTTAAATGGACAGGTAATGTCAGGTACCAAGGCCCCGATATATACTTTTTCCCAAAACACTGCGCTAACGCAGATTGGCGTGAAAGAGTATACCGCCGGCTAGCGCCATCCCAAGATGCCAGCTGAGCGTCATAATTATGGTATGATTGTAGCCGGTGGTAAGGCCCGGCTAGAGTCACAAAAAAAGATGCTAGCCAGGTGGGGGAGGCGTAGGGGGAACAGGAGGTTGTGCATCAAAGGATAACGCTAGTATGGGCAGAAGCATAAAAATGCCTCTTATCAGACTAGCATAATTCTTTGACGCACAACCCCCATGAACATGACTCCTGTCTTGGTAAAGACAGGAGTCATGCCCACCACCCCAATGGCCATGCCCAAGGGACATATGTCCCCTGGGCATGGGAACTGGGCCCACTGCCATGTAAGAGGGCCCAAGTCCAGCCCCCCTATGGCACTTTCTAATAAAAATAAAAATACTTACCTGTACTTACCTTTACTTACCTTACTCGCCAGAGGATGGGGTCCCCCTATCCTCTGGCGTCCCTCTGGTGTGGGAGGGGGTGTCCCTAGGGCTAGGGAAGGGCACCTGTGGGCACTTTCCATAGTCTCTGACCATGGAAATAAGCTCACAGGTCCCCTAACGCCTGCCCTGACCCAGGCATTAAATAATGGTGCTAAGGAGGGGGATAGATATGACGCTAAGGCCATATCATCATTTTTTGCCCGGGAACGCCTACCCTGCATCTCATTGACGCAAGGTAGTTTCCCGCTAGCAAAAAATGACTATAACTCCAAAACTTTGGCGCTAGAGGGGTCTAGTGCCAAAGTAAAAATTTGAAGTTAAGTTTGCGCCGAATTTACATAAAAGAAAATGACACAAATTCGGCGCAAAGCAAGTATAAATCTGGGCACAAGTACGCACACTTATTTCACTTGACTGGGAGAGTACCTGCACTTCTCAGCAGGGGGTCCAATAGTTCTAACTGGAAAGTACAGGCACTTCTCATTAGCAGACAGGTACTCAGGAACAAATTACCATATAATAACTGCCCATGAAGTAGTTCTGTGTATTCTTCCTCTCGATGAGAAAACGATCCATCAGTTTTAGCATATGTTGATTTTCACAGAAATATGTTGTGCAGACACGCGAACGATCGACCTATAGCTTTTACCAGCATTGCACTTGGTCAATTATTTCGCAAAATTAAAACTGATGAAACTGCACGAGATGTTACTCGATCACTTATTCTTTTTTTGTTTAGGGTTTTTGTAAAGTAATGGACGCCCTCTACACATATTTGATACAGAAGAATCTTTAATGCTTCTTGAGAACGCTTTACCAGGAAAAAAAAAAGAGTGATTTAATAAATATATTCTCCCTAAACAAGTTAACTCTCTAGTAGGGTGGTCGCGCTTTTTCCCTCCAGTTTGATGAATGAGACTTGCGGCGCACCGGCTGGGTGGTCTGGTTTGACAGATGCTTTCTCCTGACACGTCATCCTTTTCCCAAAAAATAGCCAGTAACTGCATTAAGTTGGGAGTGCGAGTCAAATCGTAGAACGAGTCTGAGACCAGTAGGCCGGGGCTAAAGTGAAGCCTCGCTGTGTGGGGAGTGTCAGCCGGATATCCGGTGTAGACTCTCAAAGAGCTGACTTCTTCAGCGGCTGATGAGAAAATGCCGCACATTTTGCAAAACCACGGAAAACACTGGCAACTACAGCCACCCAGTAGCATGCTACCACGATGTCTGTAATTCTCCTTCTTGACACATCAGTCCAGAAATAAAAACTTCGCGCCTAGGAGTATCCAACTACTGTTGCTTTTTTTTCCCAGTTGAACTTCACAGTAGTTTTCCCACCCAATACAGCGTCAAGCACTTTGGCTGCTGTTTGATTAAGTAGAGCGCGCAAGTGCTCTGGCCTGTTGTAATTGTAGTGTCCTGCTGGACACGCTCTTTTTTTCACCAGCCACTCGGCTGAGGGCTGGCCTTACATTCACACCCCACACCCACCCAACACAGGCGTCACCAATCAGGTGACCCTGCCAATAAAAAGGGCCTGGCGCACGTGCCCAGGGCCAGTTCCTACAACTGTGCTACCGTGTATGTGTCAGTCATTTCAGTAGCATGAGGGCCTAGGGCCCCCAACACCAAAGTAATTTATCTGTTGGCTTTTAACCACACCCAAAGCACATACATCACTATCCATAGTTCATGGGCTTGCCTTTCAAAAATCCATTGTTATAATTCGTAAATGCTTTACGTTTGTTCCTCCTGGGGCAGTTTTGTTACCACCTTGGCCATTGACCCTGTTACATGGATAATTACACTTTTGCCAATACGTTTGACTGCAAATGAACTTCTTTTTACTTTTGTGTTTCTTCTTCGCGCTCAAGCTCATGGCGGCCATGGCGCTTTGAATCGGCTCGCATATGTCAACTATTTTACTTTTAATTTTCAATTTATGTGGCAAAAAAAGTCCAGTTAGGAATGAACAACGCTAATAGCTCTAACTCAAGCAAACATGAGACACATTGCATTGCAAAATGCTGGTTCTTTTTGTGGTTCTAGCAGTTAGATGGCAAAGAGGCGAATATGAGTGAATGATGACACAAGTCTCAAAGTGGCAACATTCAAATGGGCTTGTTGCAAACCTAATATTCAAGAAGTAGATTAGGAATAGCATGACTGTGCTCTTGTTACCTAAGCCAAGACTCTAAGGGCTAGAGGTATGAAGTTTAGGGATGTCAATTTCCTAATTGCGATTTGCTGCAAATCGCAATTGGGAAATCGCTATTCCTAAATGTTGAAACTCTTTTGAGTTTCATTAGTGATTCCTAATGGGTCGCAAGTAGATCTACCTCATGCATATTAAGGAGGGAGTGACAATTTGCGACTCACTAGAATTTGCTGCAGTTACATTGATGGTGGTCTGCTGGGGTCAGCAGATCACCATGTCTGTGATTATTTTTAAATAAAGCCATTTTTTAAAAAATGCAGCCCATCTTCCTTAAAGGAAAATAGGTTGTGTTTAAAAAGAAAAAAATGAAAAGTTAACATTTTTTTTAAGAGCAGGCAGTTGTCCGTTGGACCACAGTCTGCTCTCAAAAATATTTATTCAACCATTCTCAAAGAGGAAGGTGTCCTTTAGGGACCCCTTCCTGTTTGTGGTTGGGTTAGAACCAAGTTTGAGTTGGTGGGTAAAGTGCATTTCGGTCCCAAAACATTGGTACATGATTAGGAAGGGACCCCGAAAACATGCCACTTCCAAATACTGAATTGCAAAACCCAAATTGCAATTCAGTAACACATTCCTGGATCGCAATTTGGGCTTTGTACATCAGAAAAAGCATGTTTACTGTTGCAAATGGCCCGGTCTGCAAATCGGGCTGTTTGTGCCTGCAAAAATGCTTCATACATCTGGCCCTATGTCAATCTCACTTTTTCTGTGGAGCCTCTCAGACAGACAAAGATATCTGGTTGATAAGGACCTATTGTCAGCTTCCCAAAGCCTTACAGAGAGGTTAAGGCCCACCAATTTCTTACCATAGGTTGGCTCTATTGTAAATGTAATTTGCTTGCTTCTTATTCATTGGCTTGCATTGTCCATCCTGTATTTGTCCCTCCCACAGGAGCATATCCGCTTTAATGGTGTCCTTCCACTGTTCACTATTTAGGAACTAGTTTATTCTTTTGCTTAAGCAAGCCACAAGAGTACGTGTGTTTTGCAGCTTTCTTCCTTGTGTGCTTCCCTGTGCTCTGAGTTGCTGTCTCTCGGCGTGTGCTTCTCTTCCATCATGCTCCCTGTTGCTCTCACTATTGTGCTTCTCCCTTGTGTTGTTCTCTTCCTTGCGTGTGTCTTTGCTGCTTCTTCTTGTGTCCTTTTCCTTTACCTTCGACCTGTTCTTCCATTGTCCATTCTATGCAGTCATATTTTTTTGTAATAATTTGAATTTCTTTTTTTAGGGTAAAGGTAGGCAAAATGTACTGCTGGCCCTTCTGCTTTCTAAATAAAAGCACGCTTTTGCTATTTCATTTTGACATTTTTTTTATTTACTGATAAATCTGGGGTTCATCAATAAAAACAATGGCACCTGCATCACATGTCATGACACATGCATGCTCATCTTCAAAATACTGCAGCAGCATACCTGCACCTTTTTCACCCCTTTTTGTTCATGTTGTAAAGCATAAGCAAAAGGCAGTGGCAGAGCCAAAGGTCTCAAAGACACAAAATATTGACTTTGCTAATGCTTGTTTCCTATTGAGGCTAGACTCACATGGAAACTAGCGGTTATTAAGTTATTTGTTACAAAACAATACATACTTTTCATTTTCTCATATCCCTTTTGGCTAGGTTTTCAAATTCATGTATCTGCAACCTTTGTGTTTGTGTCACATGGAACTTTTCCAAGGGGACAGTAAATCCAAGTAGGCCTGATTTCACCCCTTCTTCCTACACATGCACAGGTACATTCACTGATCCATTTTCCCTCACAGACACCTTTGGTCCTGTGAAATTAGTCTCAACAGTCACTAATTCATTGTAATGTATTGTACTGTAATAGCACTTGTATATCGCCACATGCCCCTAACCAAGCCATGGCGAGCTTGAAGGTGCACGACTAAAAGGCTACTCTGGCTGTTTGTTGTGGTTACACAAGAATAACCATTTTATCCAATCCTTCTACCAAGAACCATTTCCACTCAACTCACTTGCATACCTTTAATCCTCACTTCCTCAAATAGCGTCCTTACACCTGTGTTTGTCCCTCAACCTTGTATCCTTGCTGGCTGAATTCTTCCCATGACAAAGAGCGCACATCAAGAGACTTGTTCAATGCCATAGCTACCCCATTTTCCTCCCGAACTGCTACATTCTGCTTCTCTCTCTCTGTTGAGATGAGTGTGTGAGTATGCTGTCTTCTCTATGGCTTCTTCACTGAGAGGAATGTAGCCCAATGAAGGTCCACATAGGAGAAGTTCTCAGACTAGGTAAGTTAGTGACTATCAGAAAAGAGAAGTATGAGAAGTCAGTGGGGGCCTGATTCACAAAGATAAGGTCTAAGTTTAGATTTTTGGCCTAAAAAATAGACCAAAAGTCTAAATTTGCACCAACGGTCTAACTTTACTACAAGTAAAGTTAGACTTTCGGCTAAACTTAGACTTTTGGTGTAAACTTGGACTTTTGGTCTAGGTTTACCTTTGTGAATGAGGCCCTGGATGTGCTGGCCTGGCCTGCATGAATGCAAGCATGTTTGGGTTGGAGTGTTTCAAAACATGCTCCCAATTCTACACTCAGAAGGTGGTTCTAAATAAGCTCCTTTGAAAGTCAAAGGGTACCTGACACTAGAAAGGCACAAAAGAACTCCCAACCTTGGTTCACTCTTGAGATGGTCGGACAAATGACAAGGCCAAACTCTGCAAAAGGCGATTTGAGAGTAGTGTGGTCCACCTAAGGAAAGAAAGAACTCACTTATTGAAATCTAGACAACCTTATTGATACTCCATTGAAAAAGAGCATCACCTCAATCGCCTGAAACAATAATTAAGGAATCCAGGAAAACAGTGCCCAACATCATTCTATTATAAAAAGAAAGAAAAGAGTTGTGAGGTAGGAGCACAGCGGTGGCTTCCGCAAATCCCACATGGGGTGGTATTAGGGAAATTATAAAAAAAATCTTACCTGTCCTGCCACGACACTGCCGGCCACCTCATTTCTTTATTCTCCTGCTCCTGATGGTGTCCAAGCAGCCCCTGGGACACCAGCATAGGCTCCTCAAGCAATCCTGGCACTGATCTCGTGCTAACATAAGAGCAGGATTGTCTGAGTAGCTTGGTCTGCCGCTCAGACAGTGCATGGAACACAGCTGGGTTGGAGAAACGTAAGTTTGCATGTCTATTTGGCAAGCCTGACGGTTGGCCAAACTGACATGCGCACTTTTAGAGACTCCACTCCTCCTCATCTGCTTCCATGGCCTGCCCCCCCCCCCCCACCCCCCTTTGCACATGGTGGCTCAGCCAGCAGCTGAAAAATGAAACAACAATAACATTTGGATTTATTTTTCAGCTACTGGCTCTGAGTCAGCGGGATGACTCTCCTCCGCCATTGTGAAGGAGCTGCACACCAGGAGCACCTATCCTGCTGTTTTTGGGAGTGAGAACCCGACATGAGATATAGGTGTGTGTGAGTAATATAAAGTACAGTAGAGCTAGTGTGTGAGATAAACATACCTCTTGTGGGACTAACTCGATACTTTATTTGGTGTCCCCAAGAGATAGAATAAAACTAAAAGGGGATTGACACTTCACCCACAGAGGGTAAAGGTGTCAACATCTTTCTGCCAATCTTAAAGACCTTATAATGAGATGTGTTGCATTTTTCAGAAACATTGTGCAGAGTCACTCTGCCATTAAATGAATGAAGAAGTTTGTGAATAATATACACAAAACAATAATAGTAAATGAGTACAACCAGTGTTCCACAAGATATGTGGCTGTGTGAACTGAAGTTGTCACCAACATTCTTCGGGAATATGGCTTCAGCTATCTCAGACAGACCAGCACAAGGCTATTAGATCCGCTGTCCGTCAAGACCTGTTTAACCCAATTGCCTTCAATACAGTATGCGTAACATTTTAAAACTATAGTGTTCTGATCATTTTTTAAACCATGTCTTTCCACAGTCACAACGAATTAGTTCTTAGACAGGGTGTGCTGCTTTGCACACATTTGTGGGTGTCTGTATGCATTTCAGTAGGAGTAAAAGTCTTAAATGTGGTAAGCGCTTTGACAAATCGACCATGTGGTAAAAGGATTTCTCATATATTATTTTTGCTACCCTATTTATTCAAGGATGACTGTGTAGCAAAGGAAAACGTTCAAAGTACATTTGCCACAGGTTAATCTCTTTAGTAAATGTTGTGGTAAGCATACCACACGATAAATGACGCAACCCCACAGTAAATGTTCCCCTCTGCTTAGTACATGACGTGGATGGTCTTTGAAGAAGTGGTCAAGAGAAAGTCCTAAATACCTCTCAAAGACTGAGAGTGTGCAGTAGATAATTATTTATAAGAGAAAGGTCAGAACAACAAATTTTACAATTATAACGTATACAGATTTTTTGAACTGGAACAGATAAGTAATAAATCATAACAATGAAAAGGTAAAATGTTTGGAAACTAAAACTCTCATCCATCCTCTACACTGACTCCAAGGACAAGATCAAAACAAGAAGAAGAGAAGGAGAATTATGTAAACAGATTGAATACTGGCGCAGAAGCAGATTGTATACTTAAGCACAAAATGAATCAGAATTCTATGCTGGAATGTGTAAGGCCTACTTTTGAAGGAGGAGCTAAAAGGGTCATTAGGCCACAAACTAGCCCCCAGAGGGGGAGGCGTGGGTTTGTTTTTGAAAAACAGAAAAATAAATATCCCCACAGCACTGAAAGATTTCTTACTACTCATCGAGGACATTCCTGCTTTATCCCGCTGCTTGGAGTGGTGGTAGCAGACTGGAAAGATGAACTTCGGAATGGCTGCCCTAAACAGGGTGGGCCATTTGACTTTAATTAACTGGAGGCCCTGTGTGAGCTAAACGTTTCTCATGGCCCAGTCAACTGCGCTCACCCATAGGAAATTAAGTGGTTACCCAACCTCTAAATGAGATGAGTGAACGACACCATTGGGGAACAACCAATTAACGATGATTCTCTGCTTTCCCAAAACTCTAGGTGATTCACTGAGGGCCATATATATACTTTTTGACGCACAACTGCGCCAACCAGTTGTGCGTCAAAAATTCTAACGGCATTCCAAAGCGCCATGCGGGCGCCTTATTTATGGAATTACGTAAGCCGGCGCAGCTGACTGGTGTGCGTCAAAAAAAATGACCCACACCAGGCTGCGCCGGCGTAGGGGAAAATGGAGCTTGGGCATCAAAAAATGGGGCAAGTCAGGTCTGAGGCAAAATATTGGCCTCAACCCGATTTGCGCCATTTTTTTGGACTCCCAACCCCCATTGAAATGACTCCTGTCTTAGCACAGACAGGAGTCATGCCCCCTTGCCCAATGGCCATGCCCAGGGGACTTATGTCCCCTGGGCATGGTCATTGGGCATAGTGGCATGTAGGGGGGCACAAATCAGGCCCCCCTATGCCACAAAAAAATAAAAATAAAAATACTTACCTGAACTTACCTTAAGTTCCCTGGGATGGGTCCCTCCATCCTTGGGAGTCCTCCTGGGGTGGGCAAGGGTGGCAGGGGGTGTCCCTGGGGGCATGGGAGGGCACCTCTGGGCTCCTTCCGAGCCCACAGGTCCCTTAACGCCTGCCCTGACCAGGCGTTAAAAAATGACGCAAAAGCGGCTGGACGTCATTTTTTTTGACCCGCCCACTCCCGTGCGTCATTTTTGCACGGGAGTTTAAATAAGGCGCACATGCCTTGGAGTAATTTTTTAGACGGGAACGCCTACCTTGCATATCATTAACGCAAGGTAGGTGTCCACGCTAAAAAATGACGCAAACTCCAAGATCTTTGGCGCTAGACGGGTCTAACGCCAAAGTATAAATATGGAGTTAGCTTTGCGTCGGATTTGCGTAAAAAAAAACGACGCAATTCCGGCGCAAACAGAGTATAAATATGCCCCTAAGTCTTTAATTCAGATCTGACTGAAAGCGGCAAACTCAAATCCATTCTTTGCATTTTAGATGAGATGTTTAGGGGCATACTTACAAGCCCCCGGCGCCACCTGGCAACACCATAGCTTCATTTGTTTTTTGTTAGGCTAAGGCATTTTTTCCCCACATGGTATTTACAAAGTGGCGCAACACTTGGATTGCTCCACTTTGCAATCCCTTGCGCCACATTATGTCTGCACCAGGCATAATGTATGCAAGGGGGGCGTTCCAACACGGGGAAGCCTGAAAAAATGGTGCAGTGAAATTTTAATTTTACTGCGCCATTGTTTCCATCATTTTTAATGCCTGCTTAGAGCAGGCGTTAAAATGACGCACCCATTTTAATCAATTGGCCTCCCTGTGCTTTGCTACACTAGCATAAAAAATGTTGACGCTAGTGCAGCAAAGCGCCACAATAGCATAAAAAAATGTGATGTGATTGTCCCAGCGACCGCCAGGATGTGCCATATTGTAAATACGGCGCAACCATGGCGTCATTAGGTAGGGGAGGGGCGAAGCAAGAAAAGTGGTGCATCGGGACCGATGCACCACTTTTTGTAAATATGCCCCGCAAAGTCTATACTGTAAAACACTCTTGTCAACCTGACATATTGACAACTTGTTGACATGTAGTACTGGGAGACTAGGTCTTGTGGACAACGGGATAATGACGATATTGACATAGAATTCTATTTGACAGATGTACCAGAGCCTCAAACGTATTCCTAATCTGTCATTCATCTGCCACCGCTCACGAGAAATAAAATGAATGTCAGAAATATAATCCAAACAAGTATCTGAATGAAAAATTGATATTCATTCCATGAAACATGAGTGAAGAGGTCACCATGGTGAAGGATGAGAAGCAAAGCAGGTTTGTGTTATCATTTATCAAGCTCCACAAATTCTCAGACACTTCTTCTAAAGCGTCTTCAAAGTCATGGCTGTATTATTTGTTTCATTTCGGCGTCAAAGATGAAAACATAGGAGCACTGTGCCAGTTTTTTGCTGGTAGCAAAAGATAGAGTGGTGAAGGGGTCAATTGGTGTCTTTGGGGAATATGTTTAGAACGTATTGGAGCTGTAAATTGAGAACATGCTTGTTATTCTTCTTATTCCAAGGAAAAAATAAGTTTTTCCTAAATCTGGTTCTTTAAAGGGTCAAACCTTCTCCTCTCTTTTTGGCAATCACAGACATCCTGAACCCAGAGCTGGTACTTCCGTGAGGAAAGGTAGGCTGCAACCTTACGAGGACAATGCTGGGTGCCACTAAACAAGGCCCGGATAAAGATCTTTTTATTCAAATGAGGGAAAGAGAAGTGCTCTAATGGCAAAATGCCATCTTGCCTGGAGTGACTAAAATGCTTGCGCTGTACCTGCCCAACATAGAAAAAACTGGAAATCTCCATTTTCTATGAGATTCTCAAACAATCACATTTGTAGTCTTTGAAACGTACTCCAGTTATTGATTTCCAGATTGCTGACCTGCACATGGGGAAGTGTGAAGCCAATGTGCATTTGCTCATTAATCATTATTTCTCCAAAGACAAAGGAGCAGATTTAGGAGCCCGTAGCACCTCTATGTCCCACATTAGTGTCATTTTTTTAGGCTAATGTGGCTCAACGAGGCCAAAACCGCTGTGCCAAATTTACAAGGTGGCGCAATGCATGCATTGCACCACTTTGTAAACATTTGCACTACATTATGCCTGCACCAGGCATAATGTATGTAAAGGGGGCATTCGCCCGTTAAGGGGGCCGAAAAAATGACTCAAAGAAATCGAAGTAATTTCTTTGCGTCATTCTTTTCGGCACTTTTAACGCCTGCTCAGAGGAGGCCTTAAAAGGAGGCACACCACTGATTAAAAATGGGCCTCGATGGGCTTTGCAGGATTAGCGCCAACATTTTTCACCCTAACCCTGCAAAGCTCCGAACTAGTGTCAGAAATGTTGACGCTAGTTCCTCTAACTACCGCCATGTGTGCCGTATCTTACATATGGCACATACATGGTGTCGTAAGGGGGGTAGTAACGGGCATAGGAAAGGTGATGCTGCACTCGATGCAGCGCCATTTTTCCTCAAATCAGGCCCAAAAATATTATTCCCTATGGAGAAGCCCTTTTCTCTAAACTGCCACCAAATAAATACTTCAATCGAATATAGGGGTTTTCGATTCACACTTCCACCTTGGAAACACACTTAAAGCAGCCTTTGAAAGCAGGGTATTTGCAATATTTCCCACTGTAGAAACCTCCAGGGAGTATATCAATGCTGATAGACCTACCATGCTGTGGTTGGTTATCACTTTTGCAAATAGGACAATACTGGAACGTCCTTAACCCTAAATAACTGGGGAACTTCCAATTCCCTTTCACTAGTCTACGGATGAAGCTTTTGTGGGACATTGGGTTTGGGTCTCACACGCCTCGAAGTTAGTCTAATTTTGGACACTCATTTTTGCCACCACAAATTGTTCATAGCAGCAATGTCATGTCTTTCCCTTGCTCAGCTCTCATCCTTAGTCATGCACCAGAATACTTTCCGCAACACTCATTTTATCCTCTAAACGTGCAGTCAATCCTTTCTCAACCAGACCACCAACGAATTATGTCATTTTTGGGCTAAATATTATTCAAGGAAATATAGTCCTTTCCGTGAGAAGAGCGCGTATGGAATACACAAATGGTAGAAATAGGTTACGTCAGCCTACATAGCGTTTACATCAAGCTACCTATCAAGTATTTTTTTCATTTCCTTGGCAACTATAATTTCATAATTTAACCAAACGCTTTCCGCTTTACATAGTCTGTAGAAGTATTTACGCAGCACATAGTGCAAAGTGAGAGGGCCGCTCAATGCTTGGATAATAAGCGCTATTACCCCCCAACTAATTGGTACCTAACTTATTAACATGAGGTGGATGAAAGACTGAGTCGGTTCTGCCAGGAGGTAAACCCTTTATCTGCAGAGCTCTGCAGCAGGCACAGTGTGAGAGAAAGGAGGAAGCCCAGTGCTTAATTTGTGCTTGTAGTTTCCGATGCGGAACACCGGCACTTATTTCTGAGGGCCGGCGCTTATTTTCCTACCCCAAGCATTTACTGCAGCAAAAGACACATATGGGAAAGACGGATGAAGAGAAAAACGAAAAAGCGTCACTAAGGGGAAAAGCAGCAATCTGCAAGAGTAATCTGACAGGGCAGGGAATGGCTTTAAATGGATTAAAGAGGCCCGAAATGACTTCAGGATTTCCCTGCCTCAGAATTACGTGTTCCCACATTTAATTGCAGCAGCCACGATTTAAGAGGAGAGGTTTGGACACCGGCACCTTTTTATTTACAAATTAAGCACTGAGGAAGCCTGTACTCTTAGCAAACCGGCACTTCAGAACAGCCCTGCAGCAGGCATTGTGTGAGAGAAAGGAATAAACCTGTGTTCTTTTGACACACAGGCACTTCTCCTCCACTCAGATTCTCCCAGATGTCTGCACCAAGAGACTGTCCACATGAGAATCCAGACACAATCATCTGCTCATCATACTCTTTCCTCTGGGAATCTGCACTGCGGCAGCACAAACAGAATCACACACGCCAGGCACACAGTAGTTAACATACAATCACACACATACAAACGCACCACTCATTGAAAGGTTTTAGCAGTTAATGTGATCGCGTGCGTAATGTGGCATTGTATTGTCTTGTATTGGATGTTACAAAGAGCTTTTTACCTATGACGAGTATTTTGCGGATATGTGGCACTCGACTCTGTGGCGTAATTACAACTTCAGAAACACCGCTCAGGTATACTGAGTTAGACGTTGTGCTGCTGCTGATCACACAGCTTGTAAGCAGTCTGCTATGCAGTTTATCATGTAGTATGTTGTATGAAGCGGTCTCAAATCGTCATGTCATATAGCCTGAAGAGGCCAAACAGTCTTTCATATAGGCGGCCATTCATATGATTTTGCGTGCATACAAAGCAGTGGTCGGGCAAACTTCCAAGCAAGTGCATACACATCACCTGGCAATTTGTGATATTGGCGAAACACGATATGGAGTCAATTAATCAATAATCATATTTTATTCACTGCACTTCAGCAGCATAAACCACATGATAAATAAAACAGAAAAATATCAATAAAAACATAAGTTAATACAAGCATAATTTATTTATTTTATTTGAGTTCATTCGTCTAGAGATCTAGGCCATTTTGAGTAACAAAGATAACAATCATACATGATAAAATAGTATTTGTTAAAAAAAACAAGATAACAATAAAAAAAACAGTAATAATCAGGACAGTATAACAATAAGATCAACAAGACTAAGTATTTGATTATAGATAAAAAGTACAATAAATAAGACATGGCTAAAATATTAAGGATAAAAGGAGATAAAAACTAGAATATAAAATTCTGTCTAACATACCAATGTGTGCAATTGCTTCCCCGTAAGACCTGGCCCTCGTCAATCCTCATATAGAGGCAAAAAAAAAAAATATATAACAGTTGAGACTCCTTCTGACGACTAATGTCAGGATGGCTCACATGCCCTTTGAAACAATAAGCCTACGCCGGATGTACCAGGCCTCCGCTAAAAATTTGGTAACTGTAATAGCTACCACGGAGGATGAGTCGTATGTACAGATTCTGGTGGCGTTTGCTCTATCATGTAATGACATATTTTTGCAGAGGGGAATGATCCACTTCCCTCTGGGACTTTTATACAGAGGGCAGAAAAATAGTATATGCTCTATTGTTTCTTTACAATTATGGCAAGAGAAACATCTATCATTTGGAGCGATGTTAGATGACCAGTGAGCCGTAAAACCATTAATAGGCAGTGTACCATATCTTAGTTGGAGATATAAAGCACGGGCGTACGGAGGCATGGGAAGGTTCAAGAAGTTCTCAGGCCAGGGCTCGTGCTTGAATTGGAGAAATTCCATTGTTAGCCTGCCCGCCCCTTTTTGGTGCAAGGAGTCTTCGTTAACTTTCTCCCAATATCTTTTTGTGACAAGTTTCTTTGCATTGTCGGGGATTTGATCCGGATAGTTCCAGTAGGAAGGAAAACCTATTTTGACCCAGGCAGATTTCATTTCCTTCAGCCATAGGATTTTCTCCAGCGCCTGGGGGGTGGCTATGAGCTCTCTTATAGCCAGCCTATATGGTTCGAGTTCAACAGATTTCCATAAGCGAATCCAATAGGAGAGAGGCATTAGGGCTGCTGTGGTTTTGATACTGTTTAGACCTAGGTCTAGCCTTAGAGGGGTCATTGGTGAGCCCATACCTAGCCGGGCAATCTGTCTAAGGAAATGGTTTTCCTTGGTTTGCAGAGTACCAAGGTTTTTGTGGGACCCCCAAAGTTCCGCTCCATAGAGGGCCGCTGCTCTGATTTGGACATTGTAAATCTCTGCAAGTATGTTCAAGGGGGGACTCAGAGCCTTTCTCGATCTACGGACAAGGGCCCCACCTCTCTGGCTTATAATGAGAGCCCCTTTGTCAATGGCTGCCATCCATTTGCCTGTGGTCGATAGTCTGAAACCCAAGTAGTCAAACTCTTCTACTTTCTCCAATGGAATCGAGTTCATTTCTATGCTAACGCGCGAGCGTTTCTTGGAGGTACTATATATCATGAGTTTTGTTTTCTTAATGTTTACGTCCAGACCATAGTCACTACAGAAAACACAAAATTGGTTGATCAGGTTTTGGATTCCCATTGGTGATTTAGATATCAAAATTGTGTGATCTGCATATAGCAGACAAGGGATTTTTTTCACAACCAATTTAGGTGAGTCATTTATACAGTTCTCTAAGTAGTGGATGCAATTATTGATATATAGCAAAAAAAAGTGGGTGCCAGAACACATCCCTGTCTAACTCCTTTTTTAATAGCTACGGGGTCAGTCAACTCACCCCCCTGGCCACATCTAATTTGAGCGAAAGTATTTTCATGCAGTTGAGCAATGAGTTTCAGGAGACCAGATGGCACTCCCATGTTTGATAATGTTGACCACAGCAGGTTCCTGGGGATCAAATCAAATGCGGCTCTGAGGTCTATGAAGACCACATAGAGATTACCCCTCCCCAGGTCAACATTCTTCCATTTTATTGACATGAATCTTAGGGCTTGGTCAACTGTATTCACTGCAGGTCTAAATCCTGCTTGTAGGTCAGAAAGAGCTTCGGACTCCATAATCCATTCCTCAAGATGGAGCAAAAGATGCTTAGCATAGATTTTTTGGGAGTTATCAAGGAGACTAATCGGACGATAATTGGCAGGGATGTTCGGATTTCCTTTTTTTAAAATGGATACTATTTCGGCCCCTTTCCAAGTGGGAGGAGCGGGGGCCCCTGCTGCAATAGCATTGCAGATAAGGTTGAGATATGGTGCCCATATATCTGGTCTTGATTTGTATAGATCGCCTGGGATCTTGTCTGGGCCAGGGGCCTTTCCCCATTTCAATGAGTCTATTGCTGCTCTTGTTTCGGTTAGAGAGAATGTGATCGGGGTAGTCTCATGGTTTATTGGGGCATCAGGGGCCCACAAAGATGCTTCAGAAGGCCCTTCATATAGTTGCCCAAAGTGCTCTACCCATGATGCTGAGAGAATTGAGGAGCCAGGTGCGGCAGGGGAGATGCTACAGTCATCAGTTATTAGTTTCCAGAACCTAGATGTGTCATTGGATTTAGCAGTCTCCAAAATAATAACCCATCTGGCCTCTTCCCAACTTCTGCGTGCCTTAGAACATTCCTTCTTATAAACTTTTCTGGCTGTTCTTAACAGCCCAACATGGCCATCTTTTATTGCTTCCAGGAGAGACAGTTGTGCTTCTCTGCAACAGTTGTCAAACCAAGGAGCGCAGTGCTTTTTGTTAGGATTAATGAGAAACTTTTTTGTGAAAAGATGCTTTAAAGATTGGAACAAGTCAGTGTGGGCTGCTAAGACTCTGTCACCCTCCCCGTTCTCGTTTAGGCGGATCATACACTCCATCTGGTTGGCAAGCAGGTTGTAAATAGATGCCAGGTGATTAGGGGAAGAATTAACAGATTCCCATTTTAGGTTGCGTCTGTTATTAGTTAGAGCCAGCTGGGAGGCATGGTTCTTGGAGTAGGGCGCAGTAAACGAAGGAAAAAGTCCTCTGGTCGATAAAATCAACGGGTCATGATCACTCTCAATTTGCTTTTGGACCCTCATATCAAACATGTGGCTCCACAGTCGGATGTCAAGAAGTATATAATCGATACGACTGCTGAGCCCTCCGCGCCTAAAGGTAGCTTGTAAATTTACATCCGAGCGTGAGCGACCGTTGCAGGCTCGGAGGCCATGGGCTAGTGTGATGTCGGCCAGTAAGCGCGCACATTTATTCAGCCTTGGTCTTTTGTTGGAGACTAGCTGAGGGATGCCCCAATGGGCATCCTCTTCTTTACATATTCCTTGGACTAGAGGATTAGGTTCAAAAGTGACATTAAAATCCCCTCCAATCAAAACAAAGAAGGAAGGATTGTTTTTAAGAAAACTGTCCAAAATGGACAGGACATCAGAATCGGTGTGGGAGCTCACATTCCTGTTATAGATATTAATTAAAAGTAACGGTCTCTCTTCAGAAATCATTATTAATAGGACTTGCAAGTCAGGGCAACCCGTGTCTATTTCTTCTGTCTTGCACCTAAGAGAAGTGTTGATCCACACAAGCAGCCCTCCCGATGGTCTCCCAGAAGAGGACTTGCGTGCTGGAACCCAATAGCTTTTAAAGCCTAGTCTATATTTGGGTTCTAATGCCCACGTTTCTTGGAAGAGGCAGATCAGGTGATCATCAATAAGACTGCCCCATCCTGGACTTTGTAATTTGCTTTCCAACCCTGCTATATTCTAGCTGAGTACCTTATCGAGATCCTCTGTTTTTATGGACCCTGCTTTATTCTGAGGATATTTCCTACAGGGGGAGGAACTGCTAGGAACCATACTAGTTCCCTCAGGTATATTAGGACCAGTGGCTTTCTCGCTATGTGCCATGTGAACCTCGCTGGATGTGGCCCCAGCTATATATGAATTAGGTAGGTTGGACATGCGGGTGGACACCAGAATGTATGGAACAATTGACAGGGACGGAATACATTCCTCGCTGACTTGGCTCGTGGTGCTTATGGGTGATCCCTGGTTAACAGGATCTGCCAAGGTCGAAGGGGCAACAGAGTTAGAGATGCTCAGGGCAGTAGGGTGAATGTCCTCAGCCTCACCATTGCTCGGAGCCACTTCCGAAAGGTCGTCTCCTAGTCAGTCTGTTTCAGAAAGAGATGACGAAGGGCATCTGGGGCCAAATAGAGGGATAGACTGTGTGTGGATAGCCGGGGAAGCCCCGTATAACGTTGGCGGTTGTCTACTCCAAACTGGCGTGGGAGGTGGATAAAACACTTGTAACCTGCAAAGGGAGGCTTTTCCAGTTATAGGATAAGGTCTGTTAGCGTTTATAAAGAGCCGTTGGACAAGGTCTGGAGAATTGAAGTTGATAACTATGCAGTCCCCTGAACCGATCTTTGCTAGGGAACCCACCCACCCTACCCTTCTCACCATCAGTATTGAGGGTGTCATGGAAAAAGCAAACCCTGCATTCACGTGCAACCAATGAATAACCTTGTTTTTAAGTTCGGTAAAAGATTCAGTGGAATGAGGTTTGAGTTCAGGAACATTCGATATAATGAGTACATAATGACATGATTCTGGTGGCAAATGCAGCACTTTTGGATCTGACAGACCCCTGAACTTGTCGCTCTTCTGGTGTTCTGTATGCAGGTGATCGCAAGTGGGGTTGCCATCTCCCGGATTAGTTACAGGGTTATTCCATGTGGCGGTTCCTTTTAAAAGGGGAACTGGAACCATATGGGGCTTATTCATTAAAATACTAGCTGTTTTGACGGAGCTGGACCAATCTTGGTTTAAAGAGGAAAAAGGGATTTTTGCTATTTGGCCAGTGGGTCTGTTGGCAGTGATGGGGTCATGGTTGGCCAGGGGATGGGATTGAATTTCTACGGATGGAGCAATTTTTGGTGGCTGGCTATTGATAAGGCTTTCCAATTTGTCCTCAATCGATTGGAGGCGGGTTAAAATTGGAAGAAATAGTTTGGAAAGCTCATCTCTTATGAAATCCCTGGTGTACTACTCATTTGTATGACAGTCATTTGTGTTGTGTAAGGGGATTGATACCGTATCCTTATTAGAAGGTTGGGCCGTGTTAGAGGGGCTCAAAGTCCTAGATCGTTTGTTTTTAAAAGCGGGTTCCCTTCGTTTCCTTTTTCCTTTAGTATTGGAATCTGCTAAGGTGAGGGGGCCTTCGATTGGGGGACTCTGGGCCAGCGGAATAGGTGCAGCACGGGTGGTAATTACAATTGGGGTTTCGTCCTGATTCTCCTGGGAATTTTTAGAGGGGGAAGGGAAAGGGGTAGTCATTACAGACTGTAATTCTGGACGCGGGGAGGGCTGTGGGGCTGAGCTATCATGAACTAGGCTGTTGGTTGAAGAAGGGGGGGCAGCTAAGCGTCGCTGCACTAACTCTATTTCTTTTTCAAGTTCCCCAACAGCCTTTTGCAGAAAACCATCTAAGGTTCTGTTAGAGTGCTGCTTACCTTCCAACCCACCCCCACGTCGACGGCCCATTATTCTTTAAAACAGGGGCCTTTAGTGGGCCCCCGGCTTATAGGGGTGTGTAGGCCTTTGGGACCCAGCCACTGACACTATAGTGTGATTAATAAGCTTCTCAGACCCTACTGTTAACAAATGCCAGAGACAAGACCACAGTAAGACGCCCAAACGTATATATATAAAGCCTGGCCCAACCACTTATCGGGCACAGACAGACGTAGAGCGGGTAATGAATTATGGGCTCCTGCCCTTGGGGGAAGAAGAATGGTGCCGCCTCCTTCCACCCTCCAAGAAACGGAATTCAATAAGCAGTTATATGATGAACTGAGATAAATTCAGCTGAGTACACGGATACACCTGCAAGTATCCGGTTTGGGTTAATAGTTTTCCACGTGCTTGATGGGGCCTGGGGCTCTATGGGAGAACTACCCACGCGCCGAGCAGGGGAACTTGAGATCTCCTTCAGGCAGCCATAGACAAGTTTGCTGTGTGGACCACGTCTTTGGCTAGATGTCAGGGGGGTGGCCCTCCCTGCCTCTTCCTGGCAATGACAAGCAAGGACGGGCCCGCCCTTGGCCCGGGCTTGGCCCGGGCGCCGCCCGCGCGCGTCCCGCGACGGCGGGAGCGCGATTCAGTTTTTAAAGGGTTCCTGCCCCTTGACCTCCTCCCGGCACAAAACAGCGCTTCCCGCGACGGCGGGAGCGTGATTCAGTTTTTAAAGGGCTCCTGCCCCTTGACCTCCTCCCGGCACAAAACAGCGCTTCCCGCGACGGCGGGAGCGCGATTCAGTTTTTAAAGGGCTCCTGCCCCTTGACCTCCTCCCGGCACAAAACAGCGCTTCCAAGCATAAAAAGAAGTCCATTTCTAAAATACATATTGTCATAAAATAGAGACTAAAAACATAAAAAAGAATGGACCAGTTACTGCAGCAATCAGCTATCTGATGAGAACAGTTCTTTTGAGGTTCATTACGTGCAAAATAAAATTTGTGACAGTGTAACACACCAAGGGAGACTGTAGCTGTAGGAGAAATAGAAGTGCTGGCTTGCATTGCTGAAAATTCAGACATAAGCAGTGGACACAACAACTTTTTCCTACGTATACACTAAAAGGGACAAAAAACATAATATGGACAGTTGACTGCATAGAACAACCGTCACATGGACAGAGAGCTAGGTCTGCCTGGGAGTTACACTTGGGTGGGAATCCCACCATTTGAGCAATATAGTTAAGTCTAAATCTAGTAAGGATGAAGCAACGCTGCCGGTTCTGAATATCAGACAGATATGGTTGAACCCCCTCCTGATGGGGCATTTGCTGGTACAACCGAACAGATGATTTATGCTGGTTGGCTGCCACCCTGGTGCACCTCATCACCCCCAAAAACTTCTCTTTCAGCCTATATTTAGAGAAAGAATTACAGCTATTAGGGGAAAAGAACAACTCTGGGAGCCCAATCTTCTCAAATGTCAATTTTACATAGGCAAGGCAGGCATTGCTAAGGCCCCAGTCATGGCTAGGCTATCACTAATAACCAGACGGTTCAATCAGGCAGATTCTCTTGCCCAAATAGCTCGCCACAGCATTAGCAGGGCAAGCTTTATTTTATCCTCCATGTATGGCAACCCAAGTTCCTCGTGGGACAAAAATGTAGAGCATCCATGCGACACAGCTAGCACGCTCCTAATGAAAGATTTTTCAGCTCTCTGAACCATGCCCATGTCCACCATCCCCCATATGCCAGCCCCATAACAAGCCACAGAAGCCGATTTGAACTCACATACGGACAGAAGCTCTTTTATTGCTGAAGCGCTGTAGCCCTAATACAGTCTTTTCCAACAATACCGCTCTATTTTCCACTATCAGCTTCAATACCACTTTACTATGAAATAGAACACCCAAATAAGAAAAGGTGGAAGTCTCTTTGATTCTGGTTGTCTTAATATGAAAGCGTGGGGTTCTCTTGGGGGCACATCCTGCACCTCATTATAAATGTTTTCTTAGCATTGACCTAAAGGTCAAGGTCTTTCATAAAGCTACCATAGTCATCAATTAAACCCTGCAAAGCTTGCCCTATCCTAGTAACTAAAAGAACTCATCTGCATTTAGTAGAAACAGCAGTGCACGGGGGCCCACACAAGGTATATCTCTAGGCCTTAAGGTGAGGCCGGCCTCAAATCTGTTCGTGTACAAAGAAAATAAAAAGGGAGTGAGCATACACCCTTGCTTCACACCACGCCTGATCCCAAATGTGTCTGTACACTCCCTGTCCCTACCATAGCGGACAGACACTTTGGTCCCTGAATGCAGCTGCCTAATGAAGGTAATAATCTATTCCCCTATGCCCATCTCAGACATAATAGCCCAGAGCTTTGAGTGGGTAATGCAATCGAAAGCTGCTAATAAGTCCATGAACACTGTGCCTTTCTTAATCAGAGCATATTTGGAGGTAACCAAGTTAAGGTTCAGGCACTGGTCAATTGTGCCCATTCCCTTCTTACAGACATATTGGGGGTCATTCCGACCCCGGCGGGCGGCGGGCACCGCCCGCCGGGCAGAGACCGTCAAAAGACCGCACTGCGGTCAAATGATCGCGGCGGTCATTCTGAGTTTCCCGCTGGGCCGGCGGGCGATCTCCAAAAGATCGCCCGCCAGCCCAGCGGGAAAGCCCAAGCAAAGAGGAAGCCGGCTCCGAATGGAGCCGGCGGATTTGCAGGGGCGCGACGGGTGCAGTGGCACCCGTCGCGATTTTCAGTGTCTGCAAAGCAGACACTGAAAATCTTTGTGGGGCCCTGTTAGGGGGCCCCTGCACTGCCCAGGCCAGTGGCATGGGCAGTGCAGGGGCCCCCAGGGGCCCCACGACACCCATTCCCGCCATCCTGTTCCTGGCGGTAAGAACCGCCAGGAACAGGATGGCGGTAAGGGGGTCGGAATCCCCATGGTGGCACTGCAAGCAGCGCCGCCATGGAGGATTCCCTGGGCCAGGGGTAAACCGGCGGGAAACCGCTGGTTCCCCTTTTCTGACTGCGGCTTTACCGCCGCAGTCAGAATGGCCCAGGAAGCACTGCCAGCCTGTTGGCGGTGCTTCCGCGGTCGTTGGCCCTGGCGGTCGGTGACCGCCAGGGTCAGAATGACCCCCATTGTGTCTAAGCAAGAATATTTTTTACTTCTTCCAGACCAAAGCTGAAGGGCAAAGGCGTGACTAAGTTACAGGACTTTTTTGCCTTCCCAACTTCCCCTGACTCGCCCGAGTACATATTGGAAAAATGCTCCACCCACTGCAAAGCCTGCACATGCACATCCATAGAATAATCAAACCTCTCTTTGAAATACGAAGAATTCACAGCCCTCCAAAATGCTTCACTGTCTTTCATTTGACTTGCCCTTCTCAGCTCTTCACACGTCTTCTCCATGATCTCTCTGGCCCAGACCATCCTAACTGCCCGGTATTATGCTCTGGCCTGCTTTATCAAAGATCCATCCCTCAACAGCGCCTGCAAGGCCATATGGAGTCTAGCAAGCCTTAGTACATGCAGAGTTAAACCACCCGAGTGTTAAGATTTTTTGTATTGGCAGGTCTGATAATCGCTGCACTAATAGCTCTGAAATTTCCCAGAATGCCTCCTTGATCAAACCAGGGTCTGCGTCTGCTTCTAAACATAAAGAGAATGCCTGGTGCTTGTCCCGCAGTAGGTAGGGCAGGAAGTTGGCACTATCCACCCTTGACCATTTGATGCTAAAACCATTTTTTCCCCAGTATTGGTCGATACCCTGTTCTACTCCGAGGCTTTATCGTTCCCACCCCCTTTAAACTGCAGCTCAGAAAGGCGTGATTGCTGAAACCAGTGAGAATGGCCTGAAAATCCCCCAACAGTGCCCCTACCAGCTCGCAGCTAAACATATAATCAATTGTTGTAGACCGGATTCAGCCTAAAAAGGTCGGGAGTAGACTCCCCCCCTCACCTTCTTCGTTTAGCATTTTAAGGTGTGTTTTACGATACAGTCATTAAGATTAATGCCATAAACGTCATGCTTAAAGCGAATGAGAGGGTCTTCTCTACATGCAGTGAGCCCCAGTTTGAAACCACAGAAACAGGGAGTGATGTGTGTTCAAATCCCTCACCTGTATGATTTCCACTGGGTTCTGGAGACAGTCAATGAGGCGTCAAACACTAGTCTCCGTAGCTTCAATTACTGTGTGAGCAGAGCCATCAAAGACTTTATTATAATAATTAATTAGCAGAAGGTCCCAGGCTAAATTTTAATCAAATAGTGTACATTGAAAGTGGGGAGAGTCGCTAAACTGTCTAATAGTTTTCCCTGCAAGGGCGCTGGTTACAAACGTAGCCGGCCCTCCCTAGCCCTGCCTGCCTTAGCAAGAGAGGCAGGGGTGAAGCATGCCTGGCGCCCGCCAATATCATATCAAACGTAGCCGGCCCTCCCTTAGCAAGAGAGGCGGGGGTGAAGCATGCCTGGCACCCGCCAATATCATATCAAACGTAGCCGGCCCTCCCTTAGCCCTGCCTGCCTTAGCAAGAGAGGCGGGGGTGAAGCATGCCTGGCGCCCGCCAATATCATATCAAACGTAGCCGGCCCTCCCTTAGCAAGAGAGGCGGGGGTGAAGCATGCCTGGCGCCCGCCAATATCATATCAAACGTAGCCGGCCCTCCCTTAGCCCTGCCTGCCTTAGCAAGAGAGGCGGGGGTGAAGCATGCCTGGCGCCCGCCAATATCATATCAAACGTAGCCGGCCCTCCCTTAGCCCTGCCTGCCTTAGCAAGAGAGGCGGGGGTGAAGCATGCCTGGCGCCCGCCAATATCATATCAAACGTAGCCGGCCCTCCCTTAGCCCTGCCTGCCTTAGCAAGAGAGGCGGGGGTGAAGCATGCCTGGCGCCCGCCAATATCATATCAAACGTAGCCGGCCCTGCCTTAGCCCTGCCTGCCTTAGCAAGAGAGGCAGGGGTGAAGCATGCCTGGCGCCCGCCAATATCATGAGTCAGTAACCCATGTTTCTTGAAAGCATATGATTGGGTAACTTGCAACCATATTCAACCATTCGGGGTCAATCTAGGAATGAACCTGCTTGGCCAAAAGGAAATAGTTTTTTGGAACTAACCCAGCAGCAAGAGAACCCGGCACCTGACCGTAGTCAGTTGAGGTGCTTTCTAGAAACCCGCTGGTGGAATATTCATGAACGTCGATTTACCAAAATGTCAAGGGTAACGGAAGGGACATCACATTTCTTTTGTCCTTTATGAGAAGTCCGTAATGACTTTAGTCAGTGATGACTTTGTAATGACAAGGCCTTAATAAATTCGTTAGTCCTTAATGACAAAGTAAGTAACATCACATGACCTTCGACCCCGAATCTTCTCCTTGATGTTACTTGGCCTTAACCTTGATAACATCACAAATGTTGAACACTGAAGTTCAATAATAGCTGCATGATTAACATAACAAGACAACACAGATACTTAAGACACCACCTATACTTTGGTGCTACAGGACATCCCAGGGAACATTACTAATATTTTTTGGCATTACATGACAGACAATGTATTTGTATGAAGAGTATATAGTGACACAACACATAAAACAGCACTGGTACTCTAAATCATTTATCTCACAAACTGTCATGATTTAGTAGTTCCCTTAGTGTACACCACAATGATAAATGCATTGCTATATCATACGAAGGGAAAAAAAGCGATTTAACAAATATAGTAGTAGTTATATCTACACGCATTAATTGATATAGACTGTGGAGTAAATATGAACTATGTTACTTGCTCAAATAATTCCTTATTGTTAATACATTTTAATTTATGATCACTTGCAAGGCATACAGTGAAGCACATAAGTGAAGGTTTTATTCTAACACGTCGCTTTTTCATGGATTTATAATAATGAAAAATGGCAGCAACTTGTTTAAAAATCTGTTTGCTTTTCAGTTCATTTTTTACTTAATCGCAAGAGAAGCTTTGAACTTCTGAATGTATTTATTTTTCAAAACCTACAGCATAATGTCCCGGTCACAGGAGAATAAACAGTGTTCATCAAGAGTCTATTTTGCTTCAGTTCTTGCACTGGTGGCTGGTGATCTTTGACATTGGTGGGGTCCAATATGTGCCCTGATTTAGTGCAAGTGAACAAAGAGAGTGAGTCCAAATTCTACTAAGAAGCAATCCCGACGATTCTCCCCCATTGAATATGTAAAAATACATAGTGTCAGTCGGTGCATTTAAAGCACAGTTGTCACATGCATTTGCTAAAAAGCCCTAAGCTCTAAAAATCACTCATTAGATATTCAGGACCTCTCATGGTATGCCAAGCCAATGTAATCTGATGCTCCACATAAGTTGTCCTTATTTTTTTCCATAATGTGGTTTGGGTGTTTGCATATGTATAAACATACCTCATTGTTCCAGGTTCAGCATTTTGTTATGGGTGCACCACATATGCCATGTGTGCTCCGTAAACCAAAAATTACATACAATATGCCGATCCCAGAATTGTGCGTTTGGGTCAGTTCATACACCATTACTATTCACCTCACATACAAGGGCTGTTTCCGTGGCCTCCCTCACTACTATTGTCTGGCGTGTTGCCCCCGCCCACCTACCTTCGTTCACTTCTGTTGTCCATAGTGCTGCCCTCACCCACCACCCTCCTTTCCTTCTGTTGCCCATTGTTTGTTGTCTATGTTGTCCCTCCTACTTACCCTAACAAAAAAGACATTCCCCACACCCTCCACTGTCTGTGTTGTCTCCTCCACACACCCTCCCTGCCCAATGTTGACTCCTATCCGCCCTCCCACCATCAATAACACAAAATAAGTACTATGAGGCATCCAGTGCCTGCTGCGTCATAGTGCTTTTTAAAAATGCAATTGTAAGCCATGCTACACAACAGCCGCACTGCTGTACAACATAGCTAAAACATTGACAAAACCAACACCTCATGCAGGCAAGGCCCACTGGCTTTGCCAATGCTTATTCATTTAGGATGTGTGTATTTCATTTTATAATTAATTACATGTAGGTTAAAGACCAAAAATAGTCAAAGAACATTTTGGCCCTGATTTATACCAAAGTAGCACAGCGCAGTCCTGTGCCAAAAATAGCAGCGCCGCGCCAGTTTTGAAATGCAGGGATGTGGCGTATTTACAGGAATATGGCGCAGCCCTGCGTTTCCCCCTGCGCCGGTGCTGAATCAAGCAGCCTGCACTAACGCAGGCATCCTCGCACCATAGTGCAAGGGTGTCTGCATTGAGGGGATAGATTGTTTATGTGCAGGAAGGTGTCCCTTCCGGCACATAAACAATCTATAATGGTGATTTGGCACTTCTATGTGTGCTGCAAAATGCAGCACACATAGAAATACTAAAGCGTCATTTTGGAATGATTGTTTATGTGCCGAAAGGGACACCTTCCTGCACATAAACAATCATCCTTAGCATTTTGATTTTTCTATATATGCTGCAGAATACAGCACACATAGAAGAAGCAAAAAACAAGGAGGAATAAAAGCATTCCTCTTCGTTTCCCAGGGGTGGTGTTTTTTTTTGGCGCTGCCACATATTTACGATTTCTCGTATATCTGGGGCAGCATCAAAAGCAATGGGTGTTGTGGTGGAACGCCCACTGCAACACCCATTGCACGCCCCTCTGATGCAGAAAACTGCGTTGGAGGGTGCCATATTTACAAGGAGGCATAACACCACAAAAAGTGGCGTTACGCCTCCTCGTAAATATGGATCAGTGGTTAGCGCCACCGGAGCATCATAAAAAGTGACGCTCCAGTGGCACTAGGGGCTCCTAAATCTGCCCCTTTGTTCTTTTTACCTACCTGTCTGACCCACCCCACATTCACTGCTCTTACTCCATTCTACTCACGATCATAGTTCCTATATCTTTTTTTAATGCACTTCTTCCACAGTCCATTCATCTAAGCTTTCACCTATGATTTAGACTGACTTGCTGGAAGTAACCGCTGAATTGGCTGTAAAAACAAAGGCCACAATCAGAATAGCAAAAAAGGTGCTTGCAACCTCGTCTTTTTCTGTTTTCCTATTTCTTGGTTTTGTTTCTGCAGTTACTTCATCTTGTTGTATGTGCAGGTCATACACCTAAAACAAGCTGAACAAACTATAGGAAAAACCCAGGATCACAAAACCATGATGCTAGGCTAGTTAATAAGCAATAGAGAGAATGTTGGCAGCTCTGCTACAAACGATCGGTTTACCTGGGGTCCCAGAGGAAGATCTGCGGCTGTAAGGACAAGTGTGCCAGGCCGTACTTCGAGTACCATTGCTCTAGAATGTCAGGGCCAAAATTTTGTTCCTCTGGTTGCTCCTTCCCTACACCACAGTTGTCCTCTCTTTTGCTAGGAATTACCTCAAATGTTCCACCCCAAACATTTGTGCCCAGGTGTTTCACACAGAGAATTTCCTCCAGTATGCCAGCACCTTCATTTTTCTACGGCTGATCTATGCCAAGAATTAGCTCTAGCATGAGAGTTCCAGCCCTCTAACATGTGTATCTTATGTGTCAAGTATTACATCTAGGATGCAAGCACAATCATTTTGCCACTGGTCCCTCCCATGTAAAGAATTTCCTCCGGTATGTCCATACCAGTATTTTGTCACAGGTGCCTGTAATGCTTGGAATTACCTCCAGTATGCCTGCATCAGAAATTTACCATGAATTCCTCTATAAGCTAAGCATTATTTTCAGTATGCCAGGGCCAACTAAGGACTTGTGTTAACTCTGATTTTCTAATGAAATTATTAATGAATATTCATGTATTTTGAGTGTTGAATTTGCGTAGAAATTGTTTTACCTTAGAGAAAATTAATGAAAGCATTTGAAAGTGTGACCACTGAATGGCCACCAGTATTCACAAAGTATATTTATTAATAGCTTATTAATATGAAATGATGAGCTTATGTTTGATTAATGTAGTAATATGTCATATTGAAGGTTAAGCATTATGTATTAGCTTTATTAATTGTAGGCCTTAACTTAGCAGAGGTCCTGGCCTAGTTGCATGGCCCCATGTCCAGCTGCATTTCTTAGGCGTTTAATAAAATGTCTGCTTAGAGAATTAAATTGTGATTTTCCACTGTACTGCCCACGTGCTCTTAGCTAAAAGTCTTTCTCATGAGAACTTCTTGCTAGAAGATGCTGTACCTGCTAATGAAGACTCTGACTTCAGTATAAGCTGCAACAATATTGATACCTGACGAGCTGGATGATGATAACAGTACGAATCATCGACATGTGAACCATGTACTAGTAGAAATGTAGATTTGAAGTTTTAGTTTTATTAGACAAAGTGTGAACATGCAATCCCTTGACCAATAGGGACTTGGGAAGTAGTTTTAGGAAATCTAACTGAGCCAGACTGCACTGAGAAGAAGGCAGCATTTGCCATTTGCCACCTCATTTACCCATTTTGCCCATTTTTCCGTCTTGAGAAGAGACATGCTTAACTTTACTGCTTAAAGACTTTGCCTTTTCTGAACTTTCATGCTGAATCCTAATGCCTTGCTGACCAGACTGATGTCCTGATGACGAAGACTGTCACAGCTTGCTGATCCAAACTGAGGATAGGTATATTGACTATGATACTGTTTTCTATGTCTATTTGCTTTTGTTTCTAGGTACCAATCGCTATTTTGATAGAGCCATAGCTAGATGTTTTTCCAAATTTGTGTTGACTAAATTGTTTTGCATGAAGCCCAAACATGCCAATTCTAATCTGATGTTAGTTAGGGTTCTCACTGATGAAGTTCGCTATATCGAGTAACAATCAATGTCTTTTCTTTGCTGAATCTAAATGTATGTAATATTGTTTGCACAATTATTCTTGCTATTAATTTGCACTGTAACTTTGGAATGTCTAGAAGCTCAAGCCTTGAT
The DNA here is from genome assembly GCF_031143425.1 of Pleurodeles waltl. Classification (NCBI taxonomy): domain Eukaryota; kingdom Metazoa; phylum Chordata; class Amphibia; order Caudata; family Salamandridae; genus Pleurodeles; species Pleurodeles waltl. Next base: position 1,038,275,309 of record NC_090444.1, on the reverse strand, counting down.
TAGATTGTGTTTCTTTTGTCGCTTCGAACAGCCAGTGTTGTTTCTGTATGTCTATCAATTGATTTTGAGATTAACCTACATCGTATTAGCATTGTTAATATAGGTAAATAAATATTCTAACTTTTACATAAAGGTGTGGTTATTCATGACTGCAAGGTCACGGTGTGTGACAATTACTGACTCCTTTTGATTATTAAGGTTATTGATTGTTATTGATTATTGATCTGCACATGGAGGCTATGTGGTGGGAACATATTAAGCGCAGACAAAATGTCCATTGGCCTATTCACATCCCCTTGTAAGTTTGCTTATTAAGGTCAGACGCGCAAACACTTGTAAGCATAAGAGGCTCACTTACATTCACTCAATCCCACTAATTATTTCTCAGTCAATGGTATTCACTTGTTCATTCTTACTCATCCTCTTGGATTCCCTCTTACTCTCACCCATTCTTCCTCATCCCCACTCTTAATCATTCATTCTTAATCTGAGCCACTCATATTTTCTGACTCGCACACAACCAATTGTACTCTCACTCAGTCTCACTTATTCTCACTCACTCTGACTCACTCATTAATTCACACTCCCTTTCACTCAAATTCACTCTCACTCACTGATACTCATTCACTCATGTGCACTCACTTTTATTCCTCACTTATTTTCTTTACTCACTCAGTTTCACTCATTCTCACTTGCACCCTTTTCTCCCTCACACTCCCTCACATTCTAACCCTCCCTTATGCCTATTAATACTCATATAGGGGCAGATTTATGAAAAGTGGCGCTGCACCTAGTGCAGCACCACTTTTCTGTGCCCCTTAACGCCCCCCCTAACGCCACTATGGTAGCGCTGTATTTAAAATACGGCACATCGTGGCGGTAGTTAGGGTGAGTAGAATCATAATTTTTTTGCTTGTCCGGCGCTTTGCAGGATTAGCGTAAAAAAATACGCTAATCCTGCAAAGCATCCAGAGGCCCATTATAATCAATGGCAGCCTCTGTTTAATGCCTGCACTTAGCAGGCGTTAAACAATGCTGATACAAATGGTGCAAAGGAATCTCATATATTCCTTTGCACCATTTTTACGCACCCCCCCCCAGTGCTGGAACGCCCCCCCTTCCATACATTATGCCTGGTGCAGGCATAATGTGGCGCAAGGGTTACAAAATGGCACAATGCAAGCATTGCACCACTTTGTAAATATGGTGTGGCGTTTCTAGCCTCGTTGGGCCACATTTGATCAAAACAATGATGCAAATGTGGCATAAGGAGGTGATAGGGGCTCTTAAATATGCCCCTTAGTCTCAGTTCCTCCCAGTTTACCTCATTGTCTCACTTGCAGTAACACTTTCTCTCTCTCACTCATTATCGCTCACTACAACTCACCTACTGACACAGACTAATTATTAATTATTCTCACTTGCTACTAACTTCTTTAGTCTCAATCACTTTCCCTCACTCACAAATCTTCACACAAAGAGACATGCATCGTCACAAATAAATATGCTCTCACTCAGACACAAATACACTCACCTCCACACGTATTAACAAAAATACATTTAAAAGTGTAATAAAAATTGATATAAAACAACGAGGGTAGAGCCGTAATGGCCATAAGGGTGAGTCGACATAAGTTGTTGACATTCATTTTGCCTCCTCAATGGACAGTGTAAGCAGTGTCAGACGTCATAAGGGGCATACTAGGGGTTGCACCTGCAACCCCTGATGACTCCTCACGTCCATGGGAATATGTTAATTGGAGAGAGAGTAAGAAATGATGGGAGACATGGCAAATGGGCGGCAATTCCGAGCCTAGGCCACTTCCTGCCCCAAACAAGGAGGTAGCTCTTAGCATCTTTGCCCTTTACCTAGATGCCCAAGCTGGGCTACCTACTACACTGGCAATGTGGGGCAGGGATAAAATCGCCTAATGGCCAATGGAAGAAAGGGCGGAGAAGGGAATAAAGCTATGATTAACTTTCTGTGTGCCCCCAAAAGAATAACATTTGGCCATCTAAAATTTCACTAAGAAAATTACATAAAACACTCATTTTTTTACTTTTGGGTGAGCTTATCTCCCTCCATATTGTACATGTCTTTTTCCTTCACTTCCTGTCTAGTCCTGGGGACAGGAAGTGGTGTTCGGCGTCTGAACTGAGAATCTATGAGGACTGCTGCTCAGTCCTCCTTTTGATATCAGAACACAGCAAAATCATGCCAAAAAAGTTATAGGAATTGTGTACCGAATGAGCGGAGATGGAGAATACAATGTAATTTTGCTGCTTGAAAAACAGGATATTATTATCAGTTAATTTTCAGTTGAAAGAGAAAGGGAATAAGGCTGTATAGTAGTAGTTCCAGCCCAGGCACCAGTCTGTGAAAGAGTTTCATTTCAGCTTCCAAAAAGTGGTTATTTCTATAATAATTTCTTTGCTATAGAAAAGATGTAACTCTACTGGAATTGCCACCTGGTCAAAATAACAAATACGCAGTTTTCTGCCATCTCGCAAAAGCAGATGCAGCTGTCTCTTGAAGACAGCATTATATAACATAGATTAACATATTCTTAGAAAGGACTCGTGTCAGCCCTTTTCTCGTTGTTGAATGTCTTTCTTGCTTAGCCCAGCTCCCTGCTCCTTGTTCAATGGCGTTCTCCTTATTGTGTTTGTTCCCTCCCTGTTTCATTTCCGCTTTACAGGTTTTCTGCTTTACCATTGCTTATGATTGGAATGTATCCTGCCAGTGATGATGTGAAAGAACTATTGTTTTACATTTTCTTATTTCTATTTCATTTTAGCGCAGCACAGGAACACATTGTTTTCCTTGTGGTTTTCCAGGCTCTGCCTCCTCACCCGTCTCTCTCCCTTCTTGCTCATCCTATGCTGTCCCATGCTGCCTTTCTTTTCCTCATTTTATTGTTTTTTTAATTGATTTTGCCAAAGCCTGGAAGTTTTACACTACTGCCAGGTCTCTTGTTTCGATCCATTTGCATAGCATCCCCTACATATTTTGGGGCATATTTATACTCTGTCTGCGCCGAATTTGAGTCAAAAAATTTGACGCAAATTCTGCGCAAACCTAACACCATATTTATACTATGACGCCCGACCCCGTGAATGTCAAAATTCCTCTGTGTGCGTCATTTTCTGGATGCGGGAAACCGCCTTGCGTTAATGACATGCAAGGTAGGCGTTCCCGTCCCAAAAAATACTTTAACACTTGTGCGCCTTATTTATACTCCTGCGTCATTTTGACACACAGGAGGGGGCGGGCCTGAAAAAATGGCACACAGCCTGATGTGCGCCGTTTTTTAACGCCTGGGTGAGGGCAGGCATTAAGGGACCTGTGGGCTCACTTCCATGGTCTCTTACCATGGAAGCAGTCCAGAGGTGCCCTTCCCTGCCCCCAGGGACACCCCCTGCCGCCCTCGCCCACTCCTGGAGGACACCCATGGATGGGGGGGACCCATCCCAGGTAAGTAGAGGTAAGTATAATTTTTTATTTTTTTGAAGTGGCATAGGGGGGGGGGGCTCACTTGGGCCCCCCCTACATGCCTCCTTGCCCAATGGCCATGCCCACGGGACCAAAGTCCCCTGGGCATGGCCATTGGGCAAGGGGGCATGACTCCTGTCTTTGCTAAGACAGGAGTCATTTCAATGGGGGTTGTGCATCAAAAAATGACGCACAACCCCCATTCTTCCCTACGCCGGCGCTGCCTGGTTAGAGTCATTTTTTTTTAGTCTGACCAGCCCGCAGCACCAGCTAACGTCAATCCATTAATAAGGCGCCCGCCTGGTGCGTTGGAATGGCGTTAGCCGGCGGTACATTTTTTGACGCAAACCAGCGCTGGCGCTGGTTTGCGTCAAAAAGTATAAATATAGGCCTTTATTTCTTAATTTCATCATGCCACTAAAAGGCAGTTGGACATCTTAGAAGGTTTAATTAATATTTAAGGACAACAATAAAAAAATCCAAGATGGCCATCCAGCCATAAGCATGGATATACGCACATGCCCATGCAAGGGCGGCCATCTTGGAATGCTTCTGTTTTTTTTCGTATTCTAAGATGGCTGTCCATGTGTGTGAATGCATGGGCAGCTGTCAGGTGAGAAAAATTGGATTTGCCAATGTTTTATTTATATAGGCATTGATTTTCAAAGAAAGATAACAGGCTCAGAACGTTAAACTCTCCAATGTTTTGGAAAATTCCCAAGAAAGAAAGCTTCCCATTTAAATGCATATGGTGACGTTATGATTACACAGATCGATGCCACAAAGAACAAAATGGAAAGACTGAATGGAGGCCTTTGTATTTTGATCAATGACAAACTTGAGACCTAAAATGTAACAACCTCAAGAACATTGCATGTTCTTCGTGTTCTTGTTGAAGTCATAAATAAAACGTGCATGTTAATTGTAAGTGTATGTATCACCCAAATGTTAGAGGACAAATTGTGGATTCTGAGCCTTCGGACAGTCCGGAGACACTAGATGATGCCTACTCTAAGCAACCATTTTTGACTGGTGATTTTAATGCCAATCTATTAAAAAACACAAGACCAGGAGAAGAGGTAGACAACATGGAAGATAATGTTAATTCTATTCCACCATCATTACATAAGACATTAAAACAAAAATCAAAAGATGAAATTATTGGGAGTTTTTCCATGATTTGGGATTTCAACATCACAATGGGAGGTACAATAGGGATCAGACAGATACGCAAATTCGAAGCAAAACTAACTCCATATTTATACTTTGGTGTTAGACGCGTCTAGCGCCAAAGTTCATGGAGTTAGCGTCATTGTTTTGCGTGAACACCTTCCTTGCGTTAATGATATGCAAGGTAGGCGTTCCCGTCTTAAAAAATGACTGCGATGCATATGCGTCGTATTTATACTCCCGGGCAAAAATGACGCCCAGGAGTGGGCGGGACTAAAAAACCTGCATTTGCGCCGCATTTTAGCGCCTGGGTCAGGGCAGGCGTTAATGGACCTGTGGGCTCAGAATGAGCCCAGAGGTGCCCTCCCAAGCCCCCAGGGACACCCCCTGCCACCCTTGCCCACCCCAGGAGGACACCCAAGGCTGGAGGGACCCATCCCAGGGAAGAAAAGGTAAGTTGTGGTAAGTATTTTTTTTTTTTTTTTTTGTGGCATAGGGGGGCCTGATTTGTGCCTCCCCTACATGCCACTATGCCCAATGACCATGCCCAGGGGACAGAAGTCCCCTGGGCATGGCCATTGGGCAAGGGGGCATGACTCCTGTCTTTGCTAAGACAGGAGTCATGTTAATGGCGTCTGGGTGCCAAAAAAAAATGGCGCAAATCGGGTTAAGACTATTTTTTTGCCTCAGCCTGACTTGCCCCATTTTTGGAGGCCCAAACGCCATTTTTCCCTACGCCGGCGCTGCCTGATGTACGTGGTTTTTTTTCACGCACACCAGGCAGCGCCGGTCGGCTAACGCCGGCTAACGCCATTCAATAAATACGGCACCCGCATGGCGCTTCAGAATGGCGTTAGCCGGCGCTAATTTTTTGGGCGCAAAACTGCGTTAGCGCAGTTTTGCGTCAAAAAGTATAAATATGCAAAACTGCGTTAGCGCAGTTTTGCGTCAAAAAGTATAAATATGGCCCTAAATTTCCTCCCCATTTCATAAAATCCCTAAAACTTAGAACTCATGCTACATCAACAGATATTATGACGAAGTGAAAATAATTTGAGGTGCACATTGGGGGAAAACACAATCTTAGTGCATCATGAATTCATTTAATGAACATGAAAACGCCATTTAGTTTTAAAGAACCCACTAGGGACTAAATCCTGTGTTCTTCAGGGATCCCGGAGAGAACTTTATTTAATAAGAGGTCATCTCATCTTACTTTAAAGTGATTCCCTGCAGCGTCATAGGAACAGCTAGAAATCCTTTAGCTTCCAAAGAATACGTGGTTTTATAGGATGCTATATATATTCAGCAAGAGACAACCCTCCCAGCTTTTCCTGATGATGACTAGCAGAGGGTGAAACAATTCTCAAATGCTTTGATTTGAGCTGAAGAGGAAAATGCTGAAAAAACAAATCACAGTTTTGTGAACTTGTCCTGCAGTGATCATGGTATTTCCAATCAACCCCATTCACATTGACAAACCACAATGAATGAGCAAACTTTTGAAAATGTTTTGCATTGGTGGAAAACTGAGTAAAAGGTGATTTGTGGCGCATTTCGCATTCTATGAAACAAAAAAATTCACTCAGGACTACCTTAACTGAAAACACTTATAGATATCGAGTAAGTGTTAAGTAAGTAGCCCTCTGAGAGTACAAAGTGGAATTGCATATACGGGACCCTGTTGATTGCTGATATGTTATGACATGAATGAGTTCATGCCCGGTCAGTGTACACTTTATATTTTATCTGTAATGAGTTCTTGATGTATGTGAATTTGCTCTTCATGGAATGGATGTCTTTGTGTAATTGACTTTGGGAGAAAACAATTCATTTCCAAGGTTATTAAAACGTGACTCTGCCCAGCAAAACAACAGGCTAATTAGGCCTGCTTTCTAGAACATCTCAGCTGCAAACCACAGATAGGAAGAAAATACTCTCTGTCTCAGGAAATGTTTCTATCAACAAGCATATCAAGAGTCCTCTTAAGCCAGGAATCATTTGCAATTGAAAGGTTCTTCATGCACACAGTGCCTTGACCTAGCATACTGAAGTAGCCTATCAGTGGCAATGATGCAGGAAATAGCACACAGCATGGAAAGAACTAAATAATTGTTTGTAGATGGAGGGAAGGGAAAGAGTGGTCGCCGCATATGACTCAATTCTTCTACAGCCAGCATGAAGAGATCACCGGCCTGAAATCTGAGCTTGCGGTTGGAGAGGAAGTTACAGGCGTAATGTTTGCATTAAGCTGCAAATGAACAGCAGCCTTTCCTTACTGGCCAGTACAGAATGAATCACCCCACACTTACACACAAACACACACCCGCATGTATTGCACTTCCTCATTTGCATTTGCGCGTTCCTGTCTATACCCCCACCCTGGGTTTAAAGATCAGTGCTCTCTGTAGTCTGGTATGTCACTTGTACACATTAGGGACCACAATCAGAACCTCTTTCAAAAGAAAGTGCTAACTGCAGCAGATTTATAAATGGGCAAAAGGCTGACACAAGTAAAGAACTCTCATATAAGCCCAACTCTGGTATAAAATAAACCCATTCCCAGCAACTGACCAGAGGAAACCCCAAGGGCAACCCACAGCACTTATGGGCTCACGAGGCTCCAGGTCAGGGTGCTTCCACTCTGAAGACCTTGAACCAGAGGTCACCCCCACCTCAATGCATGAATAGTCCTTCACTCCTCACATACATGTAGAGCCTGATAATGTATGGCCCTTTGAAGCCCTTCAGGTCTCACCAGGAAGGTCGTGGAGGAGTGACATGCAGAGAGAACCAACTTTTATAGTATAGTTCAACCACGATTCTTACTGGGCTCATTGTGACTGTCTTTATAAAGTTGGGTTTAGCACTCACACATGCTTACCGACAGCTCCTAAAACACCGTGAAGCAGTCATTGGGTGAGATCTAAACAAGAAAGAACACATACTGCAAAATTCATACAAAATTCAAACCATTAAGGCAATGTAATATAATACAACATGAATCAAGTTTGCTATATGCTATACACACACACAGTGCCGCCTGCTCACCCACACACACACACAAATGCACAAACTCAAAATGTCACAGCAATACAGAAAACACAAAGTTGGGTACACAGTGTCTGTGAATGGGTGAAAGATGCTTTTTGTGCCACCTCTTCGCTGTCAAGATGGAGATCACCCAACAAACTATGCGGCGGTGGAACTTGCTCTGTTGCTGCTTGTGCTGTCTGTGAAGGCAGCTTGTAGTGCTGTTGCCTGTGCTAAGCATGTTGTGTGCAAGAGGGATGCTTGGACTGCTGCTGTCGGTGCTATGTGTGTGGGGTATATGTTAAGAAAAAGTGCTGGTGGTGGTGTTGCCTATGCTGGGCCTTCTCTTGGTGTAAGGGCAGCTTGCTAGGCTGTTGTCTATACTGTACCTCTTGTATGTGTGTCCGCTACAATACAGTTTCTCTCTAGAAAAAGCGCAAACTACTGAATTTGTGTTTTTTTCTCTTAGTGCTGATATTTTTGAATTCACCTTTTTGTATGTGCGCCCCAGTCCAAAGGAGAAATATGCTGAATATTTGTTATAATAGTTAGATATTTCACAAGGACCCACCCATAATATTTTTTTTAAAGTGCATGAAAATACGATAGGGCTATTCATATGTTAATCATGAACTACAAATAGAGTATGGAGCTAAAATGTTTACCTATCATACATTTTAAAGTCAAGCTTGTGTACTCATGAGGTCACATTAGTTGTTTTTATTGGTTGGGGAGTTGGCCAGGCAAAAATGTGTATTCCTTCTCTATCCAGGGCAGTTATTTTCTTAATCCAGTGAAGGCCTAAGGTGTCATATTGTGACACAACAAAAATAATGTAAAAGGCTTAAGAAATGCACTTTGGGGACTGCACCAGCATTTAGATTTCTATTTTGCACGGATCCAGCCCCTCCCCCGTGTAGTGTACCCCTGGACAGACGTAGTTTATGCGTAAGGGCACGGCTGATAACTGCTTACAGCCAGAACCTCCATGAGGCGGTAATTCCAGCGTACACATCAGTGATGCCAGCTGACATTTTAACGCTTACGTTAGCTAATTGGTCTGTTTGTTGTTTGGTAACAAATTACTTATGGGCTGCAATGTAAATGGAATTAAATGAAAAGAGGATGTGATTAAAATACTAATCCAAACAGACGTGCTGCAATGGCTTTGAAATTACAGTACCTCATGACCGGTAAGTGCACTGTGATTGAAGTTCAAGTTGGAAAATTCCAAATGACTAGTTGGATATGCTGTCTGGTATATCAATTGAGGAATATTGTTTGTGTTCTTTTTACATTGAGCTATACATGTGTCCAACAGAAAAATTAACGGGCATTTTATATGTTAAAATCCCTATTAGAACTTTTAAACATAAGTGACTATTTGCGGGTTAAATTGTAATCGAGCGGAATTTTCTCCACAGAATTTCATTATATGACAGGTTTTTTATAGCTCAGTATTTAGCAATTTCTTGGCCTCTTGGCACATTGGATTCTTGCGGGCAAACGGATGGCTTGGCCTGGAGGTGTAGCGGGGGCTGTGGTCGGAGGGGTACATTTGGACCTTAGCATGGTCTGAATGTGGGAGAAGTGGTTTGCAAAGGTAGATGCTCTTGCTGGTATTTTGGGGGTTAGTGCCTCCAGAACAAATTGTACGAGTGACAGGTATGGGTTATCGCTGTTGTGTAGTGTACAGGGGTGGTTATGGTCTTATGGCTGTCTACTTAACACGTATCAGAGATGGCAATGTAGTCTGGCACAGGTGACGGATCTGATGCACTTCCGAACAATCTATGCATTTGCATGTCATCAAGGCTTCGAAATCCATATGTTAGCAACTGTATTCAGTGACGACAATCTATAACTCGTCAACTCGCATTTTAGCCCATACAGTGCATATCTTTTGTCGCCACTATAAGGGCCTCTACTAAGAACCTGCAGAACATAAGCACCTTTGAAGACAGTCTTAAGTACCTGCCCTCATCCTGTAAATCTATACTGGATACCAGTGAATGTTCATCGAGCTCCCCTTGCGATCTCTTGAACCTTTCTGAAAATGCAGAAGAACGGTGCATATCCTATTTTGTCTACAAGCATCCATAGCTACGGCGCAAGGGATTATGGGTTCCAGAGGCCTCTTTTTTCATCTGGCATCTTAGATGCACACAACATAAAGACCCACAGCACCCAAGTGGTTTTAGCTTTTGGGCTGAAGCAACAGAAACGACGAAGCAGACCAAACAGACAGTTTTCCACTCTGAGTGGCAGGGTTTTCCCTCAGAAATGGACGCTTTGCAGAGCATGAACCAGTTGAAGGTCTTTCTCCTAAATGAAATATATTACTTAGGTATCTGTGCATTGGTTTCTGTATCATAAAGGTTATAAAAAAGGCGGGGCCAGCTTCTCTAAATTATCATGCTAGTTGAAAAGAAATCACACATAGGTTGACCCTTTGGACATCACAGGAAGTGACGTCACACCACATCTGACCTCAGTGGCAGGCCTTTCTACGTATATATTGCAACAGCCTCTACAGCATGTTCATAAATGGTGACTGAGAACTGGAACAAGATCAGGCCATAGAACCAGCTAAACTAAAACATAGTTTTAAAAGGTCAGTAGGAAGATTGGATTTTTCACAAGGGCAGGAGAATTAAAACAGTCCAAAGGGGTTCAATCAAAGATACAAGAGTATCCCATTGATACCCCAATCCACCTGCAAACAATGACAGTTTCAAAATGTTGTCATCTAGAGGTAGTCTTACAGCACACTCAGCCTGGCACCCACACATAATAGGACTCCACCTTGGACTACTTAGGCGTTGTTCCTTTTAATCAATAAGAAGAATCATTGAATGTATCTGTCAACAGAAATCACTTCCAATGCCAAATTGCCACAAAGACCCAAACAAAGTCATGTAAAGTATGGCCTTCACTTCCTTGGTGGAGAATGTGCGTTGCCTGGAGATTGCCAGGCAGGAGTCATGTTATTTTGATCAAACTTGGCAACATTTTTTATACTTCAAAAACACGTTTCCAAAGTGGGACATGAGTTTTGAAACCCCCCAAAAAACAATGGACTGAAGCATCAGGAGTTTTCTCCCTGTACATTCGGGTTAGGGTATCATTTTACTGTATGGTCCTGCCATGCCTCACATGGCGGTTCCAGGGAGGGAAGTCAAATTAAGGTCCCCCTACCCTAAATATGGCGGGGTGGTTGCTGTATGGCCTGGAGCCCTTATGGCAGAGGACTCCCAGATCAAGAGTTTTCCACTGCAGAGACTGCTGTCAAAACCTTAGTGGTTCCCCAACCAGTAAATGAGGCGGGGGAACAATGAGTCTGGCGGTTGAAAATCTAAATAAGTCCCATAGGCTTCAAGTATGTGAGAAATCCTAGGCCCGGACCCCAATTCCCCGAATAACCAAGCAACAGGGCCATACAAATGACAGAAACGCGTTATATAAATCCTACTGACGTTACAATGTGAATTTCTAAGAAATATTCAGCTTCAGGATAAAAGCTAGGATATATTCTAGATGCCAAATAATGTGTGTTTTTAAAAAGCTGGGAGACAGAGATCCGTACTAAGCTGTCTTGTAAACTTTTATGAAGATATTTATAAAACAGGATTTAGGCGAAAAAGACACTTCAAGTGCACAGGAAGTTAAATGCGTGATGGAAACATCATGTCATTTATTTTGAATGCAGCTGGTCGGACTTTTTTATTTTTACAATATGAACAATACAGCGGGAAAGAGGATGTGAAAAAATATATTTCTTTATTTGCATCCAGCACTCCTTTGTGTTGACCTCAGATTATCATAAACACAGAAACTTTTAAAACTATTTTTTCTGCATTATTTTCTACTTTTTGTCTGAATATAGTTCCATGAAGAAACAACTTCAGTTAAAGTCAAGTTTTTTAAAATGGCTTATTTGTGTTACAATATTCGAACCAGAACAACCAATGTCACATTTACAAAATATAACGGAAGTGTTATGAAGTGTAACAGCTAGGAAATAAATCTAAAAAATGAATAGGTATTGTTTTTGGAAAGTGCTCCCATCCTCCTACTTCCTGCATTGTCATACAAAATAGAGAAGGTAATTAAATTAAAAAACACAAGAGAAGTTGGGTAGATAAATACAGAGAATAACAAAGATGAATCAACGGAGCCGAAGAAGAGTCCATATTATGCATAAAAATCAACAAAGCAAATACATATGTGTTTACATTTATATGAAGTTGTGGAAGGACGTGTGTGACCTTTTCAGGTAAAGAAAGCCTTGAAAACTATTTTAACCAAACACTTGCAGTGTGTTTAGGAATTAACTTCCATTTTAGGAGTGTGCATTTCTTGACCAATATTAAACTATCATGGGGTGGTGTGCCACACGCAAAGTGTGACACCATGAGCACACATGCTCATGATGGTTTTGTGATCAATAGCAACCAAAGGCAAGGAGGGACTGTAGCACAGAGTGAAGAAGGGAAAAGGATTGATGCCACAAGTCTTCTCTTATATTGTGTCGTGGGCGTCAACACTAAGGACTGCACCAAGTTTTTAGAACAGCAGTCAGACGCTGTTTCCAAATCCACGGCTGGGATAAACAAATGGGTGGAAATACTTATCAATAGCACTCACACACTGTTTGTTACACCTCGACCTCAGAGAGTAACATTTTCTCCGCATCTTGAGGACAAAGGGTGGTGGGATTTCCAGTAGATCACTTACAGTTAGTTTCACTGGAGAATTTTGCAACATGTGTATTTTCAGATTTTGGTCTCTATGAGTCCTGTGGGGGAAAAAGCACGGGAAATCTACTGGTTGATTGAAAACGGGGTTTGGTGACACCGTTAGATATTAAAAACTAGTTGCAACATGGAACTGGCATGGGCTCCATAAGGGTTCAGTAGATATAAAACACCCTCTGTGCTTCCAACCTGATCTAGCAGGTAAACTGTGAAGGATTAACTGGAATTTCACCAGAAAAACATGTTGGGGCAGATTTATGGAAAGTGGCACTGCACCGAGTGCAGCGCTACTTTCCCGGCACCCCTTAGCGCCCCCCTACAGCCACAATGTCTGTGCCGTATTTAAATTACGGCGCACCATGGCGCACGGTAGGGGGCAATAGTGTCATTTCTCATGATGCAATTGATCTACTCTGCAGGAGTACAAAGGGGCACTACTCCTGCAGAGTACATAGGGGCCCATTATAAAGAATGGAAGACCCTTTTTAACGCCTGCTCTTGAGCAGGCATTAAAAGTGCCACAAAAAATGAGGTAAGGAAATCTCATCGATTTTACCATCTAACAACACACGCTTTGTTCTCCTATTGAATCCTGACTATTCAGGGGTACCAGTGGCATATTGAGGATATCATTGGCCCCAGTAGAAGCATGGAAAACGGTCCCCATTACCTTTACTTTGGATAGTAGTAGAAAACATGCATAACTGGACTGGGCCCTCACAGCCCTGGAGGCGCTGTGTCTGAGGCCCTGTTATTTGTTACGCCCTTGCAGGTTACAACACATGGACTGTACGTTGGCTGTGGACAAAAACTCTACATGGTTTCCCAAGGATTGAGCGCATAGCAGAACATTTTTCATTTCCTACTTTTTCATTGCTTCTGTAGTCTTGTGTCTCTCAGTGCCTCACTGCCACCCATCACTGCATTTACCTACATTCACTTATGCCAAAGTGCTCCAAAACCGAGGCCCTTTACTTAGACTCCTCTTCGGCTCCTATTGCGCTGACATTTTTCCCCGGCATCCATGGGTTATATTATGCCCATTCATGAAGTCAAGATAGTATATAAACAATACATCTACCATATAACGATGCTAAATTCTGAATATTCTTAAGACCTGCTTTAAAATCCCAGTCAAAACAGCCAAAAACACTTTGCTTACTGGACTACCACAAACGCTTCTCTTGTAAAACGTTTCTGCTCATAATGTTATTTTAGCGAAATAATCTTGTTTTTACAGAACTCAACATTCTGCACTTCTGCCTTTAATAAGTGCTGTAAACGTAACATGTTACTATTACCCAACTAATGGTACCCAATTTGCTGAAGTTAAAAGGATGGATGGCTGAGTGAGTCCGTCTCAGCGGGGTTTGAACTCTTTACACTCGAACACCTCATTTTCTAACAGCAAGCATTTAGTTCACCAAGCCATCCTGTAATTTTATTGCACACTTGTCTAAAATAAAATTTGAATTATTGGGTTTTTCATTATTTAAAAAATGGAAATCGCCCAGTTTTTTCGGCGGCCTTTATTTGAGAATGCAAACCACCTCTTTCTCTATGCCCGAAATGTAGTGTGCAAAATGCATCCCCTTATGACAGGTAACATTGCAGGTCCCCTCACATAATTTTATGGGGGGGGAATTGAGCTTCATGATTTGGCCCATGGAAGAAAAACATTATTGTCACCCAGCAGGCCAAAAACTTCAAATAGAGATGGGGAGGAGCATTAAATCATATATAACATTTGACCCGTATTTGCGCCCCAGAATCCGTGGGCACCCACACTTGAGGGAGTTCCCCTGTATGGTGGTGCTGCTGTGGTTAAGGCTGATGCCTCACATCATAGGAAGTCCCAGTTTTGTGTCCCTAATAATCTTGCCCCTACTTGAACAAACCGTAGCAATTCTGCAAAGGTCAGGAAGAGGTAAGAGAGACAAAGGTATTCAACTCCCTGGCAAGGACCATACTTCACTCTGCCCCAGGGCAGGGGAAGGTAATGAATTCCCTCCCCGGCCGCTGCTAAAAGCTGGAGTGCGAGACTATGCTCATATCCCCCATGTTGCCGAAGAGAGCAATGCTAAATTATAGAAATTAAGATCTCTTATAGCCTTGTGTGGTGTGTGTGCCTTAAAATCCTTATACATTGCCCCAGGGTGAGAGGAAAAAAACTTCCCTTCTCCTCACCTGGCACAAGGGGTAGGAAGGGAAAAATTGCCCTTCTCTTCGGACATTGCCTTAGTGCAGAAAGCCTCTGATATTACCCCCTCAACTTACTCAAGCGCAATGGGTTTAAATTGACAGGTGCTACTTCGTTACCTACTCCGGCGTCTTGTTCCAGTTTAAGAACAGGATGGAGGAATGGGTCAGTGTTGCATGTAACCCACCCCTGTTCTGTCTTCTCAAATGAGTACAGCTCACGGAGGTGGGTAACAGATCACTAGCGCATCTGTGGCACATCACATTCTGTGGGCCATAGAGAAATGGACCAAAGTTAACTATCAGCCACCACTGCAAAATGCAGCAAACTGGGAATAAAGAAAGGAGACAGGCGAGAGCCCACTCCTCTGTGGTCCACTGCATACTGCAGATGAGAAAGGAGTGATTCACGGTCACCAGTCATTCCCCTAGTCCTTGCCTCCAATTGGGAACAGTAAACGCTATGGATGAGCTCCTCCTTTGTGGCCTGCAGTAATACGTGAGCCCCAGAGAAACGGGCCACATGACACTCATTCCTGCACTTTGATGCCAATTTGGAACAGGGCACAGGAGTGGGTGAAAGCTGACCCACTCTACCTGGGCCTGGAGCTCTATGCTGTCCACTTTACACTTGCCCTGTGCTATTTTCCAAATTGAGAATAGAGTGCAGGTGAGGTTGCGAGCATCGCACCTGCTTCTCTATGTCTTTAGGCCTCCACGCTCTTGGACAAGACGAGGTGTGCATAGGGGTGCACATTACTCCTGCTATTGGAAAAGGCAGGAGTACCTGACAAAATAACCCCACTCCTACCCTTGGGCAAGACAGAGGGAATGGGCAAAGGCACACACTACGACAACCCTTGGGCAGGTTAGTCGGTGTACTTCTATGTTAGATCCCTAAGTTCTTCTTACCAAAGGGTTTAATGGTAAATATCTGACACACTTTGCCATTGTTTTTTCAGTGACTTCCAAAGATTTAGAACTTTGGCAGATACTTTTTTTAAATAATTTGAGTCAAGGACCTGCGTGTGCACCAGAATCATCCCATTGACCTTGGAGCTCAATTGTGTTTAAAAATCTGTCACGAAGTTTGGAAACTTAAGGAGATTGAAAAAAAACAGTTGAAAAGCCAAGACCTCTCGCTTACAATTTAAAACACAAACCATACGTATTGATTTTGCCAAAGAAACAGAAAGGAGGTCAAACAGGAGGCTTAGGAGGACAGCGTTCACCCTGAGAGGTTGGAAGGAATAGAACAATAGAAAGGGGTTGTAGGTGCAGGGCAGCACTAGTACTGAAGGGGGCAGGGGAAACAAGAAACACACAGAAGACCTGCAAAAGCATGGACAGAAACACTGTGGGGCTAAATTGAAAGCGAAGTGCACCAGACATGCAGGGAAAACGGGGGACCTGCAGGGGATCATGGAAATATTTTAGGAGGAAAGGCACACTGAGAGGAAGCAGAAGAAGATGGGAAACAAAGAGGGTAGGGTCAGGGAAAACAAACATGGTCTGTGGTGGTGGTAGGGACACATAAAGGAGCTGCAGGGAGGCAGCATTATACAGGGGATACATTGAGGTGCACAAAGAGGGGATTTAGATGAGGCTGAGGGCACACATAGGGGCCGCATGAGTGCAGCATTGTGTCACACAGATGGGCTGCAGGGGCCATAGAGAGACGCTGCAGGTTGTAGAAGTGCACACAGAGAAGCACCAGGTGGTGGACAGGGTGGGATATCGGGGCTGCAGTGGACCGGAGGCACACAGAATGACTCTAGATATTCGGGACCTGAAGTGGGAACATAGATGAAGAGGAAGGCACACAGAGGTGCTGCAGGAGATGTTGGGGGGTCAAACATATGGGCTGCAGAGTCAGGTAGGGTGCCTCACGGAGAGGCTGCAGGAAGCCTGGGGGTGCAGCCACCAACATCTGTCCACCCAAACAACATCATATGCTAACACTATCACCATAATACTACAACACAACAAACATCATATATCAATATACCTACCTTCATACACCGCCACAATTAATATAATACATCCACTCTCCCACTTCATAGATCCACTCAACCACTACCATAGGCCAAAACTCTCACCAGCAAACATCCACACAACCTACATCATACGCCAACACACCAACCATCATACATACATATGACCCATATAATATCACGACACAACCACCATTATACTCCAATATGCCCACAATCGTATGTCAACACACATACTGTCACCTTAGTACATGCTCACTTTCACATGTACACAAACCCAACATAATACACCAACACAGCCCCTCCATAAAACCACACACACAACACCAAGACACCAATGCACACACAATCTTATGGTCACAAAATTAACATCATATGCCAACACTGCCACATCATACACCAGCACACGCACATCATATGTCATGCCACCCGTCATCAGACCTCAATACACCCAACATTATGGGCCTGATTCTGACTTTGGCGGGCGGCGGAGGCTGCCCGCCAAAGTCCCGCCGACAAATGACCGCACCGCGGTCAAAAGACCGCGGCGGCCATTCTTACATTTCCGCTGGGCCGGCGGAAATGCCCCTGCAACGAGGATGCCGGCTCCGAATGGAGCCGGCGGAGTTGCAGGGGTGCGACGGGTGCAGTGGCACCCGTCGCGTATTTCAGTGTCTGCATTGCAGACACTGAAATACTTTGTGGGGCCCTCTTACGGGGGCCCCTGCAGTGCCCATGCCATTGGCATGGGCACTGCAGGGGCCCCCAGGGGCCCCGTGGCACCCCCTACCGCCATCCTGTTCCTGGCGGGAGACCCGCCAGGAACAGGATGGCGGTAGGGGGTGTCAGAATCCCCATGGCGGCGGAGCGCGCACCGCCGCCATGGAGGATTCTCCCGAGCAGCGGAAAGTCGGCGGGAGACCGCCGACTTTCCGTTTCTGACCGCGGCTGAACCGCCGCGGTCAGAATGCTCGACGGAGCACCGCCAGCCTGTTGGCGGTGCTCCCGTGGTCGGTGACCCTATATGCCCTTACAACCAACATCATAAACCAACTCACCCATGATATGTCTGGTCAACCACGATTTGGGGCAAATACAAACATCATAAGCCAAGTCATCTGCCATCATAAGTCAAATCAGCTGTCTTCTCATGTCCATTTAAGCAACATCATACATCATCACATTCACCATTGCATACCATTGTCTGACGTCCACAAAACTAACATCTTATCCCAACAATTGATCATCATGCATCCACACAACCAATATCTTATGCCAAGTCCCCATTATCATATGCCAGCAGACACAACTTCATATTCCTGTCCTCCCACCATAATACAGCAACCCACTTACCTTCATACAGCCACTCATCCAACATCACATATGAAAACACACCCACATACTATATCTGCACAAGCCCCAACACATAGTAACACAAATGTATAAGAGAAGTACAAAGCCACATTTACACACCCACTCTATTCAGCATCAGATGCCCAAACAAATAATGCACATATGAATATATGTATGCACAATAAATAATAAATGTCCACACAAGCCTGTAACAAAACCACTCATCCATTATGATATGCGAGCATCCCTACCATCATACACCTGAAGAACTGGAATTGTACATGCATGCACTCAGCAAAAAATGAAACCCACACCCTCACAGTCATTTGCCAACCCACCAACCATCCGTCACCCACACAACATTTAGCAATGACCTACAAGGTCGCTACAAGAACGTAGTCATGCCATCATGCATCCTTTTTACAAAGGTATAAACATAAACAAGGTTATTCTCTAACACATCGCTGTGTAACCTTCTCAAATACTTACATGGGTAGATGAATAGAGGCTACGGTGGACCAGGTATAAGGGTGGGGTGTGACGAATGGCAAAGGCATTTTTTGTAAAATGTCATTTGAAAAACAGAAAGCAAAAGAAAGTCCCTGAACACCAATGATGAAAGGGAGTTAAGTTTCAGAAATGAGTTTAAAGTTCCTTCACCATAAAAAGTTAAGAGATTCCCAAGTTAAGGTTGAACCTTTATATTGACCATGTGTTCCAATCCCACCGTGATAAGTGAACCTTAAGTCACGCTGCCAGCATATAGCACTTTACATCACATACGTGCAAAAAACCCGGAAATTAGGCATTTTAAGACTTCGTTATGTACATCATATGCCAATACTTCCACCATCACATAATTATTCACACAGTCAGCTCACCTTCCTTCATACCAATTTCAAACTATCATATAATAATACAACTTCATTCATACACTCATCAACTCAACATTATATATATATGATCCCAGAAGCACCATTATATACGCACACAAACACTAGTGTGTGACCCGACTATTACACAACCGCACAGCTACATTCTTACAATCATACCCAGTAACATACACATCTATATAACTAATAATATCAAATAACCACACTGCCACCAACCTACACTGAAACATACACAAAAATATATATTAACCCACCTACAATCATGCATCCAAAGACATTCTCACACTCATAACAACCATAATACCACAAAACAAATTCAATGAGTGTCATATATACACACTGCAGCATTTATCAGGGCTCTCCTACATAAATGCCATAACTTACTCACATAATCAGACTTCTCCTATAGGTTTAAAAGCCTAGGAAACGATTGGTTTAAACACATCACACTGCCACCTTGCTGAATAATAACAGCAAGAATTCCACCAGCCACATACACACAGTTATACAGCAACACACCAAGCAACACACAAACAAACAATGAACATTGTACTTGCACAACTATATCCAGATAAACCCCACCACCAGCATTATATTTCAACTGGCCAATTTTCACACCGCCACACAACGACCATTTTACATTGCTCAACAATATCCCTGGAAAAACATATTCACCACACAATGAAATCTTTCATAAACTTACAAACACAACAAGTGGTTGTTTAGGTCGGTTAGGTTGACTTAGGTTGTTTAGGTTGACTTAGTACAGTGCAGGTTAATCACGAGGTGAAAAAAAAACACCAATTTAGAGATTTCTTAATTTCTGTTTTTTTGTGGTGAAGCCACAGTGCACATACTCGGTAACCGTAACTCCCTTTTCACTTTCGTTTTTTTTAATTTGTGTTACAACACTGATTAGTCTGCATTATACACGACTGCATTTATTTCTGATCCCGAGTATCTCATTCTGCAACAATTCAATTCAAATCTGCCAAAAAGTAAACATGGAACTGAATTACAGATAATTTGTAACATGTGTGCGGGATACTAGGCAATACATGACTTCCACTCTGCACGGACTGGCTGTGTAACAGATGATATTATGTCTCAACACATTCACTAAGTATGACAAATCGCCTCAACATGCAGCGCGGCCTGCCAGCACTGCCACACCCGAAAAAGACCTGCCTAAAAATCTTCCATATTTGAATTACTCATACCTTAAAAAGCACATGACCATGCCTTCTGAATAACAGCATTTGTTGACACGTAGCAGGCTAAAAAAGTTAACGTTAATGATAACTGTTTGGCTGTTTTTATTTACATTTAATAGTTCGTCAAACACACGAGGTGTAAAAAACTACTTTTTAAAAGCTTTGACCTGCCTAAACCCCATTCACTAAAAGGTTAACTCCACAAATTTGGCAAAGATGTGGGCTGTAAAAAACAGGAATTAAGAGTTATACCTCCAAGAACAGGTTGACTTTTGCTTTTATTACTTTTGGCAGGGGTGGGTGGGAAATGAAGGAAATTACAAACAAAATAAATTTTATTTAATCTTCGTGAGGGAGAAGCCGTCCAAATTCGCTATGCGAGTGAAGTAGAGAAAAAGGTGTATTTCAGCTGTTTGTGTACCTACCATGTGTAGGATCCCCTTTGTTAGTGGAACAACGCGAGAACCACACGAACCAGGCAGTTCCCTGTTCTTGGGTACTTCGTTGGCTGCACCCTGCCCTTTTTCATCCCTGGCAGACGAACTTGATATGCAAACTTTTGAAGATTACCTCAGGGCTCTGCTTACCACCGAATTAAATAATAATTCGCCCAGCTGTTATACGCTTTTACATCGACCTGCGGGTATTGGCATTTGTTTTTTTTCTCCCTTGCCTTTCCTGAGTGTGCTTGAGCCATAGAGTTCCTATCTCAGTGACCACACTCAAGTAGACCTGCCTTTCTTTAGCTGTCTCAGTGTCCAAGACTTTAAAGTTTAAGTAGAATTTTAGATGATGCAGTTATTTTTAACAAAATGGAATGGTGGTGTATTTAATGCTCACATCAAATATCATCATATTCAAAGCATAATTGTTTCTCAATTTCACAACCATATGTTCTAAAATATCCAGCCTGCCTAATTAGAGACCACCTTCACTTACGGTCACTGTGCGGTCAACCCCACTTAGAGACCAATAGACAGATATCTCTTTCATGTCTACATCCTGATTGTCTGCGTGCTTAAAACTTTAAGGCCACAAATGTACTTTTTCCATGTGTTATGAAGGATAAAACTGGGAACTTCATGTTTGAATAACGCTAAGAATTTTCGAGCCGGATTAGGAGAAGATAGATGAAATTAGAATGTGGACAAGAGCTTCATCTGCTGTGTCACCATGTAACTCAACCAGAGGGAGTTGTATCTAATTTGAAAACATAAAAAAGTATGCCATTTAAATTCACGATATGCGATGCACAACCAAGTCCAACTAAGTAAAAAACATTTTAACTTTTGTATTGCAATGTAGAATTAACATAGAAAGTCATATCACTGACGAGTTAGAGAAGCACTTCTTTTCGGGTACCAAAGTGCATGGTTGATAGGGTAATGGTTGTACTGAGGCCCTTATGGGAGGTTTTCAGTGAGGGAGTATTGGGTTTGACCCCGTTTCAAGTTCTAGAGTGCATGATTGAGAAGGTGTTGTTTCCGGTGAGGTCTACGCAGGAAGTTTTGAGTGAGGCACATTGGTTCAAAGTCTTGATCTAGGGTAACGAACTGCGGAAACCCATAATGAGGACTTTGCACTATGGTGCAAGGATGCTTGTGCTGATGTTAGGCAGCCACAAGTGTGCCAGTGAATGGAGAGAACCAACTGCTGTGCTGTGTTTCATGAACCCTTTTAAAATATGCCCCTAAATGCTATCGAAGACTGGTCCAGTGTGTGAATGGCTCAATTTGCTCAAAGACAACTTTTCAATACCATAAAACAATACGCCCATACCATAACCTAAGGGTGAACTTTGCTGGACGTTTTTAATCATACTGACAACACTGTGCACCTCAACCAACCTGAGATCGCTGCAGGATGCAAAATCTCACATAATATAATCTGCAAGCAGTATAATGGCTACAAATACGAAGTAGATGTGTTTTCTATCAGTGTGAATCCAAGCAAAGATAGGTTAAATTTATTCAGAAAATAAGCAGAGAGCTCAGATACCCACTTTTTAGGTTGAGCACACAAGTGCTTTGATCTGTTGTAAGTAATGTGGGCTTTTAGCCACACCCATGTCACAGGCATCACTTTCACTCGTTCGTGGGCTTGCCTTTCAAAATTCACTTGATGTCACTGGTAAATGCTTTACGTTTGTCCCACCTTGAGGCTGTTTTTGTCACCCTTGCAGACTGCCCCTGTTACATGGATTATTGCACAATTGCCGATATACTTCATCAGGGGCAAACTATTTTTTTTCTTTTGTCTCTCCCCTTTGTGCTGCATGGCGGCTATGGTGCTCACAGCGCGAACAAGCACAACAGCGTAAACTCGATCGGCAATATTGGAGCACTGGTAATATTGTTCACAGTAACCCAATCAGAGTAATTTCGTGTGGCTCTCCCCTTAAAACACTTGAAATTTGTATTTTCTTTACGCAAAACAGAAATCCTCAAAGGGAAAGTGGCTCTCCCAGTACAGCAGGAGAGCTGATACTACAATATTCACTGCACCATGATGCTTTGCAGGGCATTACTTTTGTGAAACATTTTTGCTCATAACTCAGCCTGTGGTGGTCCTAGTATGCTTGGGCCACCACCAAACCATCCACAACAACATGCTCTTTCTGTTTAGGTTAGTGGGGACCCCAAATTAATAACCCCTCCCACCATTTAATTTATTTTTAAGCACTCTCATGGATGGAACTTTGGTTTTATAGCTGGGAGAAATTATGTTTTTTATACCTTGTTTGTAATATCATTGCAATAGGCCTATTAGCTTTGAAAATGTATACAACACTACACTCTCTAGGAGCTAAATATATGGTTACACTGCATTACTTTCTCCTATTCTTTTTTCATGTGGTTATGCTTTCTAAAGGCTGACTGTATGGTTATATGACCATGTTTCTTCCAAGTGCTATTTTTATTGCTGTGCTCTCTATAGGGGCTGTTCTGAGCATTGCAGTCAACATATTATAATATTTGTGGCACGAAACCCCGCCCCATAATGCTTTGCACAGCATTACTTTCACAAAACATTTTTGCTCATAACTTAGCCTGTGGTGGTCGTAGGGCTATGTGACCACCTTCAAAACACTCTTTCTGTTTACATAATCTCTGGGTCCCCACACTACTGGGGACCCCAAAACAATAACACCAGTCAGTGTCTTTTAAACTTTCTCATGGCTAGAACTTTAGTTTTACAGCTGGGAAAAGTTTTGTTTAAAAGGCCTTGTTTGTAATACCATTGCAGTAGACCCGCTAATCCTAAAACAACTTCTAGGGACTAAGTATATGATTGAACTGCATTACTTTTCCTGTTTTTTCATGGGGGTATGTCCTCTAGGTATTAATAATATGGTTAGATGACCATGTTAATTACAAATTATATTTTTGTTATGGTGCTCTCTTGGGGCTGTTTCGAGCATTAAAATAAAATGCCAAAGGTTTATTTCTGATAATGAAACATTTTTGCTCATAACTCAGCCTGTGGTGGTCCTAGTATGCTTGGGCCACCACCAAAACATCCACAACAACATGCTCTTTCTGTTTAGGTTAGTGGGGACCCCAAATTAATAACCCCTCCCACCATTGAGAAAGCCTGGCGCAAGGACCACACCGCTGACAACATGACCGCCCTCAAGAACGCTACCCGCGAACAACACCACCTGATCCGCGCTGCCAAAAGGAACTTTTTCACCGACAGACTGGACAAAAACAGCCACAACAGCAGAGAACTCTTCAGCATCGTCAAGGAGTTCTCCAACCCCAGCGCCAATGCCGTCACGCCCTCACAGGATTTGTGCAAATCCCTCGCCACTTTCTTCCATCGCAAGATCAGCGACCTCCACGACAGCTTCGGACACCAGACCCAACCAAACACCACCGAACCCGCATCCCCGGCCATCACCCTCAACAACTGGACCCACATCAACACGGAAGAAACCAAATACATCATGAACTCTATCCACTCCGGCGCCCCTTCGGACCCCTGCCCGCACTTTATCTTTAACAAAGCCGACAACATCATCGCCCCGCACCTCCAGACCGTCATCAACTCTTCTTTTTCTTCTGCTACCTTCCCCGAATGCTGGAAACACGCCGAAGTCAACGCCCTACTAAAGAAACCTACGGCTGACCCGAGCGACCTGAAAAACGTCCGCCCCATCTCTCTTCTGCCTTTCCCAGCCAAAGTAATAGAGAAGACCATCAACAAACAGCTGACCACCTTCCTGGAAGACAACAACCTGCTCGACCCCTCACAAACCGGATTCCGAACCAACCACAGCACTGAAACCGCCCTCATCTCAGTCACAGACGACATCAGAACCCTGATGGACAACGGTGAAACAGTCGCCCTCATTCTTCTCGACCTCTCGGCTGCCTTTGACACCGTCTGTCACTGCACCCTAATCACCCACCTCCGCTCCACCAGGATCCAAGGCCAGGCCCTGGACTGGATCGCCTCCTTCCTCGCAAACCGTTCCCAAAGAGTTTACCTCCCTCCGTTTCGCTCAGAACCTACCGAGATCATCTGCGGCATACCTCAAGGCTCATCACTCAGCCCGACACTCTTCAATGTCTACATGAGCCCCCTCGCCAACATCGTACACAAGTACGACATCATCATCACCTCCTACGCCGACGACACCCAACTTATACTCTCTCTCACCAAGGACCCCGCCAGCGCCAAGACCAACCTACAAGAGGGTATGAAGGACGTCGCAGATTGGATGAGGCTCAGCCGCCTAAAGCTGAACTCTGAAAAAACGGAAGTCCTCATCCTCGGTGTTAGAAATGGGGTTTCTGGTTGGCTAGGGTATGCACCTCAGCCAGGCAGAACTTACCCACTCTAGTCAGGGCAAGGGAGTTACACGTCCAAGATAACCACTGCTCACTCCCTTGGTAGCTTGGCACGAGCAGTCAGGCTTAACCCGGAGGCAATGCGTAAAGCGTTTGCACAACACACACATACATGTGACGCAATATCCCCACCACAAAGGAAACACAACACCAGATTATATGAAAATACACTGTATTGTACACAACGTAATTATTAGACCAACATCACATAACAGTACTATCCTGCTACCTTAGCAGTTGTCAGAACGTTACACATTAGTTACTCTGCAAACTAGCAGTAGTCACACATAACACACAGGTTACTCAGTATTCTGCAACATAAGCAGTAGTCAGGAAACACGTAATTACATTAGAACACTTGTCATAAGAATATCATAAAACGCCCATAGTAGGAACATTAGAAAATCTATGGCAAGTTAAGAAAACATATTAGCAAGTCATGCCCATAAAAGGAACATGTGCACACATATGTAAAAGCATCATAGAACAGGTAGGCAATATATCATAATAGCAAAGTCTGTAGAAAGAACTTTAGATTAGGAACATATTGGTCCATTTAAAAGTACCTGTCTTGATGGGGAGGCACTTCCAGTGCCTAAAACAACTAATGGGGCCCCCGGCGCTCCTCTGCGCAAAAACGGGGGCCTCCCTCAACATGGCAGACCGAGAGGGGCGGCACGCACCCTCTCTGAATTTTTGACGGGCCCCTTCTGGGACCCGTGATCACTGGGGGGCCTCCACCGGCCCTCTCCAAGGGGGGGCCCAAGTCAGGGAAATCCTTTAAAGGGGGAGGGGGGCGCCTCGCGCTCCCTCCTGGCAAAGATGTAAAAGATCGTTGCAGGGGTCAGGGGCCACAGCACCCTGCCCCTGGGAACAACTAAACAAGAAGGAGCACAGGGCTGGTGGGCCCAGCTACAGGCCAGCACAAGGGGTGCAGATGGTGGCAGTTCCTCCTAGTGACCAGGCAGGTCACAGGTCAGCACAGCAGCAGCAGTCCATGGCGGTTTCCTGGTGAGTCCATTCATCAGCGTTCTGTGTCCAGTTTCAAGTTCCAAGAATGTTCAAATTGTGGGGAAAATTCCCCTGTACTTATAGTCCTTTTTTACAGTGTTTTACAATGACAGGGAGAGGAGGTTCCAGCCAGTTACAACTGGTTCTGGGAGTGCCCCCTCTCTCCTTTCAGCACAGGCTCCAGACATCAGTGGGGGGTTAACGACCCTATTGTGTGAGGCCAGGGCACAGCCTTTACAAATGTAGGTGTGCCCCGCCTCTCCCTTCTCTCAGCCCAGGAAGACTATTCAGTATGCAGATGCACCTCTGTGACACCTCCACCCTCCCTGTGTACAGGCTGTCTGAAAAGTATGCACAAAGCCCCAACTGTCACTCTGCCCAGACGTGGATTGGAGTCAAGCTGCAAAACACCAGAATTATAAGCACAGATAAATGCGCACTTTCTAGAAGTGGCATTTCTGTGATAGTAATAAAAAATACACCCACACCAGTAAGCAGTATTTATTATCACCATCACAACCATACCAAACACGCCTACGCTACCCCTCATAAATCAGACAATACCCTTTACACATAAGGCAGGGCATTTCTAATGCAATCCTATGAGAAGGCAGCACTCACAGCAGTGAGACACCAAGTTAGGCTGTTTGTCACTACCAGGACAGGCCATGCAATATGGCACATGTCCTGCCTTTCTACATACATGGCACCCTGCCCATAGGGCTAGCTAGGGCGTACTTTAGGGGAGACTTACATGTAGTAAAAGGGGAGTTCTGGGCCTGGCAAGTAAATTTAGATGCCAGGTCCCTGTGGCCGAAAACTGCGCACACAGGCCCTGCGCTAGCAGGCCTGAGACAGGTTTGAAAGTCTACTTCAGTGGGTGGCGCAAGCAGCGCTGCAGGCCCACTAGTAGTATTTAGTTTACAGGCCCTGGGTATAGAGATACCACTGTACAAGGGACTTATAGGTAAATTAAATATGCCAATTAGGTATAAGCCAATCATACCAACTTTAGATGGGAGAGCACCTGCACTTTAGCACTGGTCAGCAGTGATAAAGTGCTCAGAGTCCTAGAGCCAACAGCGAGAGGTCAGAAAAACCAGGAGGAAGGAGGCAAAAAGACTAGGGATGACCATGCGTATGGCCAAAAGTCCAACACAACCCCCTACCAGCCAAAATCCAGGGGAGAACAATCAATACCTTGATGTACTTTCCTGATTGGGGCGATAGAACAAGGACCCAGGCCCACAACAGCAGGGGCATGTTCCAGTTCTACGCCTTCCTGACTCCACTGGGATCTGTCTGTCAATGCGTCCCAGGCAGCCTAGACCAACCCACGGGGATTCTCTAGCTGCCAATGGCCAGAACCAGGCCCCAGGCCATCTAGGAGCCTCTGGTCTCTGAAACCATAATGAGTGGGGGGCGGTAGCCCCAGATGCAAAGCAACCTGTCTCCACTCCATTTCCGATCAGTTCAGGGGCTCTACCCTGCCACTGATCCACCAACCTAGGGTCCGCACCCATAGGTTCTACTGGGGCTAGAGGCGAGGCTCTCCTCCCTCTACCCCTCCTTCTAGGATTCCGCCCTCCTCTCCTAGGAGGGGTATCACCAGAATCCACACTTGCCAGGGTGCTGGGTACAGCAGCCCTGCACAACTTTCTCGCCAGCCCAGGATCACTACCTGGCGACTGACCACCCAACCTAGGGACGACACCCTTGGGTTGCACCGGGGTCCGGGGCGGGCTTCCCCCTCCCTGAACCCCACTTCCAGAGTCCTGCATCTCCCCACCTCGGGAGAAGCCACCAGAAGTTTCACATGGGGGGGGTGAGCACACTAACCGCCCCCCCAACCAGATCAGAGTTTACCCCCTGAACCTGTCTATCTAGTCCAGGGACGACACCCTTAGACTGGACCATTGCCCAGCGAACCAGGACTTCCTTGGGAGCACACCTACCCCCTACCAGATCAGAGCTTACCCCCTGAATCTGGCAATCCAACCCAGAGTCACTACCCTGCGGTTGAACCACTGCCTGGCGCACCAGGACTTCCTTGGGAGCACACGTACTCCCCATCAGGTCAGAGTTTACCCCCTGAACCTGATCATCCAACCCAGAGTCACCACCCTGCGGTTGAATCCTTGCCTGGCGCACCAGGACTTCCTGGGGGGCACACCTACCCCCCACCAGGGAAACACTTTCCCCAAGGGCCACACAAGAGTCTGGCTGGCACAGGTCTCCTGACCTCTGCCCATCGGACAGAGTCTGGATTCCCCCCAGCCCAGAAATGGTCTCACCAAGGTCATTCCTGGGGGGCTCTGCTCTCAGAGCTGACCCCTGACCCTCCAGGTTCTCCACTGGGGCCCGCAGCCCCCTCTCAACCCTATGCCTGGATTTCCACCTCCTCCGCTGTAGAGCGAGACTACCAGAGACCAGGACCGGCGGAACGCTATCACCAGCCACCCGCCTAAGTCCTAATGACAAAATGGGATCCTTCTGAACAGCTGGCCCTACGGCACAGGTTAGGCTCACCTCCTGGCGTTCACTCATGGAACCTTCAGGGGCCTGGGACGGTATCTTGGGCACCTTGGGCCTCAGCTCAGCCCCATACCCTCTCCTCTGAGACGGGACATGGGGTCCCTCACCCACCCCAGTCCACTGGGACCTACCTGGGACACTCCATTCCTTTCCCACCACACCTTGTTGGGAAACACCTAGACCACTCTCATTAGGAACACCCCCTAATGCCACACCAGACCCTCTGGTACGCAACCAGAAGTCTGCCTCCTTTGCAAGCTCCCTGGGGTCAGAGAGCTCACACACTGACAAGTGTTGGCGTAACTCTGAAAAACAACAACAAAACAGGTGCTCTCTGAGAATCAGATTAAACAGCCCTTCAAAATTGTTTACTGTGCTACCCTTCACCCATCCATCTAGTGCAAGGCAGCAATCCTCCACAAACTCCTCCCAAGACTGGTGGGACAGTTTCTTACCACCCCTAAACCTTTTTCTGTATTCCTCAGGGGAAAAACCATACTTCACAATCAGTGCGTTCTTCACAGCGGAGTACCCCTCCCTGTCACTCTCTTCTAGAGTCAGTAGGGCATCCCTCCACTCCTCAGGAATAAAACTCTCTAGGCCAGTTCCCCAATCCTTCTCAGGGATCCTGCGCTCTACCAGAGCCCTCTCATATTCCTTTAACCACTGACGTATGTCACCCCCCTCTTGGAACCTAGGTACCAGATCTATGGGTATGTGAGGAACATCTTTGCTACAGCACTGTACATTGCTGCCACCACTGGACTCCACCTGCAGCGCTGGTGAGTCCAGAACCTTCAGACTGCGCTCTAGAGCGAGTCTTTCTCTGGCAAAGGCCCTCTCTGCCTCTGCCATTCTCTCCTGTACTAAGGCCTTCTCTATCTCAGCCCTTCTCTCCTCAACAGCTAGGTGCGCTAACTGCAACTTCAGGTCCCTCTCTTCCCGCCTATCTCTTAGCTCATCAGGCGTCAAGGAATGAGAGGTAGCCCTGCTTCTTACACTGGACCCAGCAAGGGACTCCCTATCACTGGGGCCTTCCCTGTCAACTGGCGTCCCCAACCGGTCATTCTCACCTTCCTGATCAGTCTCTCTACCACTCTCTAGGGATGAGGTCTGGGGGCCCTCCCATTGGGAACCCTCGCTACACTCAGGATCCTCTGGGTACCCCCTAAGCACACTCCCTCCCTGGGTAAATGTTACAAACCTTTCAAAGAAATTCAGAGATCTCCTGAGGTCCCCTTCTACAGGCAGCCCTCTCTCTCTACAGAACCCCTCTAATTCCCCCTGCGTGTAAAACGGCAGGTCCTCTAAATCAAAGGTAAGCCCCATCTTGAAAAGGTACAAATAACTCAACTGTGACAACCACAATACCCAAGCGTGAGAACTGAAAACAGGAAAAATGACCAAAGAGAGAAAGTTAAGAGAAGCCAAACATGTGATGGTCTAAACGCAATCCTTGTAGTGAAATAATGAGTCACAATGGTATTGTGCAAGCGCAAGTCCTATCCCGTCGCTGCTTCCAATGTTAGACATGGGGTTTCAGGTTGGCTAGGGTATGCACCTCAGCCAGGCAGAACTTACCCACTCTAGTCAGGGCAAGGGAGTTACACGTCCAAGATAACCCCTGCTCACCCCCTTGGTAGCTTGGCACGAGCAGTCAGGCTTAACCCGGAGGCAATGCGTAAAGCGTTTGCACAACACACACATACATGTGACGCAATATCCCCACCACAAAGGAAACACAACACCAGATTATATGAAAATACACTGTATTGTACACAACGTAATTATTAGACCAACATCACATAACAGTACTATCCTGCTACCTTAGCAGTTGTCAGAACTTTACACATTAGTTACTCTGCAAACTAGCAGTAGTCACACATAACACACAGGTTACTCAGTATTCTGCAACATAAGCAGTAGTCAGGAAACACGTAATTACATTAGAACACTTGTCATAAGAATATCATAAAACGCCCATAGTAGGAACATTAGAAAATCTATGGCAAGTTAAGAAAACATATTAGCAAGTCATGCCCATAAAAGGAACATGTGCACACATATGTAAAAGCATCATAGAACAGGTAGGCAATATATCATAATAGCAAAGTCTGTAGAAAGAACTTTAGATTAGGAACATATTGGTCCATTTAAAAGTACCTGTCTTGATGGGGAGGCACTTCCAGTGCCTAAAACAACTAATGGGGCCCCCGGCACTCCTCTGCGCAAAAACGGGGGCCTCCCTCAACATGGCAGACCGAGAGGGGCGGCACGCACCCTCTCTGAATTTTTGACGGGCCCCTTCTGGGACCCGTGATCACTGGGGGGCCTCCACCGGCCCTCTCCAAGGGGGGGCCAAAGTCAGGGAAATCCTTTAAAGGGGGAGGGGGGCGCCTCGCGCTCCCTCCTGGCAAAGATGTAAAAGATCGTTGCAGGGGTCAGGGGCCACAGCACCCTGCCCCTGGGAACAACTAAACAAGAAGGAGCACAGGGCTGGTGGGCCCAGCTACAGGCCAGCACAAGGGGTGCAGATGGTGGCAGTTCCTCCTAGTGACCAGGCAGGTCACAGGTCAGCACAGCAGCAGCAGTCCATGGCGGTTTCCTGGTGAGTCCATTCATCAGCGTTCTGTGTCCAGTTTCAAGTTCCAAGAATGTTCAAATTGTGGGGAAAATTCCCCTGTACTATAGTCCTTTTTTACAGTGTTTTACAATGACAGGGAGAGGAGGTTCCAGCCAGTTACAACTGGTTCTGGGAGTGCCCTCTCTCTCCTTTCAGCACAGGCTCCAGACATCAGTGGGGGGTTAACGACCCTATTGTGTGAGGCCAGGGCACAGCCTTTACAAATGTAGGTGTGCCCCGCCTCTCCCTTCTCTCAGCCCAGGAAGACTATTCAGTATGTAGATGCACCTCAGTGACACCTCCACCCTCCCTGTGTACAGGCTGTCTGAAAAGTATGCACAAAGCCCCAACTGTCACTCTGCCCAGACGTGGATTGGAGTCAAGCTGCAAAACACCAGAATTATAAGCACAGATAAATGCGCACTTTCTAGAAGTGGCATTTCTGTGATAGTAATAAAAAATACACCCACACCAGTAAGCAGTATTTATTATCACCATCACAACCATACCAAACACGCCTACGCTACCCCTCATAAATCAGACAATACCCTTTACACATAAGGCAGGGCATTTCTAATGCAATCCTATGAGAAGGCAGCACTCACAGCAGTGAGACACCAAGTTAGGCTGTTTGTCACTACCAGGACAGGCCAGGCAATATGGCACATGTCCTGCCTTTCTACATACATGGCACCCTGCCCATAGGGCTAGCTAGGGCGTACTTTAGGGGCGACTTACATGTAGTAAAAGGGGAGTTCTGGGCCTGGCAAGTAAATTTAGATGCCAGGTCCCTGTGGCCGAAAACTGCGCACACAGGCCCTGCGCTAGCAGGCCTGAGACAGGTTTGAAAGTCTACTTCAGTGGGTGGCGCAAGCAGCGCTGCAGGCCCACTAGTAGTATTTAGTTTACAGGCCCTGGGTATAGAGATACCACTGTACAAGGGACTTATAGGTAAATTAAATATGCCAATTAGGTATAAGCCAATCATACCAACTTTAGATGGGAGAGCACCTGCACTTTAGCACTGGTCAGCAGTGATAAAGTGCTCAGAGTCCTAGAGCCAACAGCGAGAGGTCAGAAAAACCAGGAGGAAGGAGGCAAAAAGACTAGGGATGACCATGCGTATGGCCAAAAGTCCAACACTCGGCAACACCCCGTCCGCCTGGGACGACTCCTGGTGGCCCACGGCACTCGGCACCGCACCGACCCCCACAGACCACGCCCGCAACCTCGGCTTCATCTTGGACCCTCTTCTCACCATGACCAAGCAAGTCAACGCCGTGTCCTCCGCCTGCTTCCTCACCCTCCGCATGCTCCGCAAGTTCTTCCGCTGGATCCCCGCCGACACCAGAAAAACCGTGACCCACTCCCTCGTCACGAGCCGCCTGGACTACGGCAACACCCTCTACGCCGGGACAACAGCCAAACTCCAAAATCGCCTGCAACGCATTCAAAACGCCTCGGCCCGCCTCATCCTCGACGTACCCCGCAGCAGCCACATCTCCACACACCTGAGACACCTGCATTGGCTCCCAGTCAGCAAAAGGATCACCTTCCGACTTCTCACCCACGCACACAAAGCCCTCCACGACAAGGGACCGGAATACCTCAACAGACGCCTCAGCTTCTACGTCCCCACCCGCCTCCTCCGCTCCTCTGGCCTAGCTCTCGCTGCTGTCCCTCGCATCCACCGCTCCACAGCGGGTGGGAGATCTTTCTCCTTCCTGGCGGCCAAGACCTGGAACTCCCTCCCCACCAGCCTCAGGACCACCCAGGACCACTCCGCTTTCCGGAGACTCCTAAAGACCTGGCTGTTCGAGCAGCGATAACCCCCCCTTTTCCCCTAGCGCCTTGAGACCCGCACGGGTGAGTAGCGCGCTTTATAAATGTTAATGATTTGATTTGATAAAGATTTATATAATAACTGTACGTTTTAATAATCTCTCTGATATCTATGACTGTTCGAACACTCTTGATATGTTTGGGAGACCCTTCGAGTTTATTTCTCCTCTGTGGCTGTCTTGTGGCTGTTTTGGGGGGAATTGTGTTAGCCAGCCAGCATCTCTGATGGTGGGGTGGTGAAAGTGGTATTCTAATAGAATTAGCATGGCAGATTTAAATGTGGATGCTAAATGGCCACATTTTCATTTTAAGTTGCAGATAGAGGAAGAAGGTAAATGGAAGTGCTTTAGTTATATGCAGTGCCACTGGAATTATATGGCAGGAAAAGATGAAATTATGAGGCATGGTTGACCAATTTATTTGCCAACAAAAGTCCAGTTATGAATTTACAATGCCAATAGCTGTAACTCAAGGAAATAGGAAACCCATTGCATTGCAAATGTTTGTTAAAGGGGCATCCATTTTAGACGGGAAAAACAATTTGCTTTATGCAGTGGAACATAGATAACAATAACCAACAGTAAGAATTGCAGACTGTGTTTGATGATGTCTGCTTCGGATTTCAGATGTCCAACACGATGAGCACAGAAAGGGTTAAATCCCATATCGGACTAAAACAGTATTTTTTAACCAAAAACTCAGATTGCAGAGCAGAAGAAAAATGAAGAAAAATGATATCACTAAGTTACCTGATATATTTCCCATTTTGCAGCAGTGCAATAATTATAGACATCACTATGAGATGTGAGAGGAATATGTACTGCTCAGAGTAATTTTTTCGCAAATGACACAGCCACTCACTAACTTGTTGGATTGTGAATTTGTTAATATGGAAAGGCCTGGGTAATGTGACCATCTGGTATACCTCATTTTTAACAGACACCTTATAAGTAGAAGAACGGCTGTCAGTAATGACCACTGCAGCATCCATTTCTGCCATATGTCCCATTAACTTTTTGATTGGAGACAATAGCCTTAAAATAAAGGAGAATTAGGCTGCTGATCTAACCATATCTATTGAAAATGTAATGCTACACAGAAAAACATTTAGGCCCATATTTATACTTTTTGACGCACAACTGCGCCAACGCAGTTGTGCGTCAAAAATGTTACCGCCGGCTAACGCCATTCCAACGCACCATGCGGGCGCCTTATTAATGGAATGACGTTAGCCGGCGCTGCGGACTGGTGTGCGTCAAAAAAAATGACTCACACCAGGCAGCGCCGGCGTATGGGAAAATGGGGGTTGTGCGTCAAAAAATGGTGCAAGTCAGGTCTGAGGCAAAATTCAGGCCTCAAACCAGATTTGCACAATTTTTTTGACGCCCAACCTCCATTGACATGACTGCTGTCTTAGCAAAGACAGGAGTCATGCCCCCTTGCCCAATGGCCATGCCCAGGGGACTTATGTCCCCTGGGCATGGTCATTGGGCATAGTGGCATGTATGGGGCCCCAAATCAGGCCCCCCATGCCACAAAAAAATCTGAAACAAATACTTACTCGAACTTACCTTTACTTCCCTGGGATGGGTCCCTCCATCCTTGGGTGTCCTCCTGGGGTGGGCAAGGGTGGCAGGGGGTGTCCCTGGGGGCAGGGGAGGGCACCTCTGGGCTCCTTCCGAGCCCACAGGTCCCTTAACGCCTGCCCTGACCCAGGCGTTAAAAAACGGCGCTCATCAGGCTGTGCGCCGTTTTTTAAGGCACACCCCCTCCTGTGCGTCAAAATGACGTCAAAGTATAAATAAGGGGCACAGGCCTTAAAGTCATTTTTTGGAAGGGAACGCCTACCTTGCATATAATTAACGCAAGGCTGGTTCCCCCTTCCAAAAAATGACGCACATGGTGGAATTTTGACGCCCGCGGGGTCAGACGTCAAAGTATAAATATGGGGAAGGGTTTGCGCCGATTGTGCGTCAAAATTTTTGACGCACATTCGGCGCAAACAGAGTATAAATATGCCCCCTAGACTTTTACTTATCCATGTGTCTATGGCAGTGGGCACATAACAAACCAGCTTCTACACAGACAACCACCAAAAATGTTGCCTTCCGAAACAGTTGTGATAATCTCAAATTATTGTTTCGGAAGTTCCAGGGAAAAAACAGTTTACATGTCTCATTTCCCAATTTTATTTTCGTTTTTACACTGAGAATAATTTCCAAATGCAAGGCTCTCATTACGAGCATCACCTTGTAAAATAAGGTATTCCAAGGATCAGAACTTCCCAGCTGTGATAAATTGCACCTGCTCTGAGTTTTCCCATAATAATGAGGAACAAAACCTGAATTAAAGTGCTTTCCACAACATCCACATGGGCTGATAGATAGTGAGTTTCCCAGGCAACATATTTCGGGAGGGTACTCACTAAAAATTAATCGGTGGTGCAGACTTTATCGCCCCAGTTCATTAAG
This sequence comes from Pleurodeles waltl, assembly GCF_031143425.1. Lineage (NCBI taxonomy): Eukaryota > Metazoa > Chordata > Amphibia > Caudata > Salamandridae > Pleurodeles > Pleurodeles waltl. Next base: position 1,038,239,865 of record NC_090444.1, on the reverse strand, counting down.
GGGTATGAGAAATTCTAAATCAATTGTAATTCCAATGCCAGAATAAACAGGGGTCTGAGCAGGGATCGGGAAAGACTGTGCCATTCATCCTCAGGGCCTCGGAGCTGTGAGACCCATAAGCGCAATTCTATTTTCTTCCTTCCAACACATTCAGCGCTCCTCATTTCCATCCCGTCCTCCCTACTTTGGTGATACTTTTAACCTCATCGCAAATGAACAGTGGTGCTTAAAGAATCAACAATATATAAGTAAGTAAATTAAAACCTAACTTTACTCACAAAGGCAGGATCGGTGTACTTTTACGTGTGGAGATGGCAAGAACGCAGAGTTTCTGCAATGTGCCGGGTATTTCTGTATTTATTAACTGCCACCTAGAAGGCGCCAGAGGGTATTCCAGGGAGGTGTCGAGGTGGTCAGGGAAACGCAATGGAAATGAAATGAACACCCACGGAGAGAGTGGGAATGTGGGTATTTAGCCCCACCTCCGGTTTCATTCCAGCACCTATTTGCACTTCTAAAATGAACACCTCCGTAACATAAGTCTAGGTGATGCATGACGTGCTGGATAAACCACTCTTTTTTACTGTGAGTTTGAGGGATGGGAACATAATTCACAAGGGGAGTATTTTGCCTCTGAAATCTTTTTTAAAAAAAAAATTTGGATGAAATATCACCAAATTCCTAGCCAATATGCATGTGGAGTTCCTTCAGTGCCAAAATTAGTACTCAAGAGATTACAAAAAAAGGCGAACGCTAGCTATGTCTGTAAAGAAGTTAGGAGCACATTTAGGAGCCCCTTGCACCTCCTTGCACCACATTAGCGTAAGTTGTTTTACACGAATGTGGCCCAACGAGGCCAAAATTGCAGCGCCATATTTACAAAGTGGCGCAATGCATGCATTGCGCCACTTCGTAACCCTTTGCGCTACATTATGCCTGTGCCAGGCATAATATATGCAAATGAGGCATTCCCTTGTTCCGATATTATTAATGCCTGCTGAGTGCAGACATTAAAAGGACGCTCCCATTAGTTTCAATGGGCCTCTGGGTGCTTTGCAGGATTAGTGTCACAATTTTTTACGCTAATCCTGCAAAGTGCGGAACTAGCGTAAAAAATTCTGATGTTTGTTCCCTAACTACCGCCATGTTGCACCATATATTAAGCACAGCGCACACATGGTGCTGTTAGGGGGGTGCTAAGGGGCACACAAAATGTGGCACTGCACTAGGTGCAGCGGCACTTTTCATAAATATGCTCTTTAGAGCCTGATTTAGGAAAAGTGGCGCTGCATCCAATGAATCGCCACTTTTCATGCTCTCTTTAGTGCCCCCCCACCACCACCACCATGTGTGCACTATATTTAATATATGGTGCACCATGGTGCAGAGTAGGGGCAATAGCATCTACATTTTTGACGCTATTGATGTACGGTGTATATAGGATTAGCGTCAAAGGCGCTAATCCTGCACAGTAAATAGGGGCCCATTGAAAACAATGATGTGCCCTTTTTAACGCCAGGTCTGTGCAGGCATTACAAGTAGCCGCAAAAAATTACACAGTGGAATCTCTAAGATTCCACTGTGCCATTTTTGCAGTCCCCTAATGGGCATTATGCAGGCATAATGTGGTGCAAGGGGTTACAAAGTGGCGCAATGCATGCATTGCGCCATTTGTAAATATGGCATAGCGGTTTTGGCCTAGTTGGGCCACATTAGCGTTAAAAAAAATTGATGCTAATGTGACCCAAGAAGGTGCTAGGCCCTCTTAAATCTGGGCCGTTCATTTTTACTCATACATTTCAAAAAGTTGCAGGCAAAGCACTCCTACGTCTTGGACTTTCGCTTTACAATTTTTTCCAGTACTGTTCCTTTACAATTATTTTATATTCAAAACTACCCTAGCACAGGTGACATCTGCGGTTGTTGAAATTTAAATTGGGGCAGCCAATACATAACAACAGCATAATGAATGTTCTATTTGCTCCCAATGTAGAGCGTCTTTGCCAGCATGGTGCTGTCGTTTCTATGGAACATACCTGAAATCTGCACACGAAGCAGAAGATGAAAAAAACAAGACAAATATATTAGCAGGTAGCATGCACGTGCCAGATTTGTGAGGCTGATGGTGGCAAATGCCTCTCTCGCTAATCAGGGGTCAAAGGGTGAAGGCAGAGCTCGGAGCTTGAATTGGCAACTGGGGACAAGATGTACTGAAGGTTCCTGAACTGAACGAGCCATGTCTACAAAATAATCTTACACGGGACCAGTTTATTCTAGAAAACATATAACTATTCATTTAAATGTTATGTGCATACCGGCATTCAGTATACATTGCTTTTTAATGACATATTTTAGAACTTACAAGGGCCAAACCAAGAAGGCCCCGAATGCAGTTTTGAGCAAATTACACAACCATCTAAGGGGCAGAATTAAGAAAAGTAGTGGTGCAGATAATGCAGCGCCAATTTCCTTGCACCGCCTACCACCACCATGTGTGCTCCATATTTAAAATACGGCGCACCATGGCGCAGGGTAGGGCAAAAGCATCAGAATTCCTGACCCTATTGATGTACTCTGCAGGAGTAGCGCCGACATTTTGGTGCTACTTCTGCAGAGTACATAGTGGCCCATTATAAATAATGGGATGCCCCTTTAATGCCTGCTCTGAGCAGGTGTTAAACGTGCCGAAAAAAACGGCGCAAGGGAATCTATTCACCAATTTCAAATGTTTTAAGGGGAGAGCCATAACAAATGAGACTGATTAGGTAACTGTGAACAATATGATCAGCGCTCTAATACCGCAAATCGAGGAGAGACAAAAGAAATAGTTCTCCCATGCTGAAGTACACCGGCAATTGTGCAATAATCCATGTAAGAGGGGCAGTCTGCAAGACGTGACAAAAACAGCCTCAAGGCAGGACAAATGTAAAGCAATTACCAACGACATCTAGTGATCTTTGAAAAGCAAGCCCATGTACGAGCTAAAGTGATGGGCATGAGGTGGGCGTGGCTAAAAGCCCACAACACTTACAATAGGTAAAAGCGCATTTGCGCTCCACCTATAAAGTAAGCTGGGCCCAGAATGTGCAGCTGACCATAGAGGGAAGGGGCCTAACACGTCCCAGCGGGCTGCAAATGAGAGGGGCAGGAGCCGGAAGCCCACATTGTCTGCCCGGCAATTGGCCAGTGCTTTTTGTAAAAAGCCTAATGGTGGCTAGAGGGCGTGGGCGAGGTACAGCCAAAAGCGGCAGAGGCAGCAGTAGCCACATTATTGCCGGTAGTAAGAGAAGTCTGGAGGCCGCAGTGCTTGATATGAAACAGGGTAGCCTTGGAGCAATGTGATGTCACTGATCGATTTATGGGATTGTGCAAGAATGGAGGGGGGAAGGAGCCGAACACAGGGGGTCTTCCCCCTGGGAATAGTGGGGAATGGTGCAGTCTGGAACCGCGTGGGCTTTTGAACCCTACAATAATATCCTTAATTGAATAGACAAGAAATTTGACTGTGTTCTCAAAAATGACTGGAAAAAATATTCAGGTAATCCATGTCAGTGATTCAGTCACTGGTTAAAGTTCACGTTTCACCTAATCTTACATTTCCTAAGAGTATTTGCTTGTTTCCACATGTTGTGTATCTGTAGTTTTTTCATTCTCACATCATATGACTGTTGAATAGGGCATTCTTTGATCTGAGTCGTCTCAGGAGTCTGGGTAATTTTCGGTTGAGGAGCGTGTTTGTACTGGACGTGATGGACAGCTAAAGGGGCTGACACTGAAGACAGTGTAAGTTTTTCACAGTGCCTGTCACTGGGTCAGAAAGATGTTGGAATTAAAATTTGGTAAGTGTCTATGAGAGTGAAGAGGCAAAGATCCCTTGCACAGACCATAGCAATGTTTAAAGCACATTTTTATATTTTCAGCATTGTAAACATTTTCTGTTCTAATTGTTCACAACAAGATTATTGTTGTTACTCATTTATTTGATACTGTTAACAAGCAGTCAAAACCATTAGGTCTGGCTTCTTTTAGGCATATGTCCATTGTTATATTATAACTCAGGTGGAATAATATAAAACTTAAAGAGGCACCCAAATATTGTTCAGGTGGTAGTTTATATGCTTCAAGCCAATCTATTAATTACATACGCCAAACCTCTTGGAAAGAATTCCTTGTTACACTTGTCTGGCCACTCTCCTTTAGTGACTAATCCACCTTTTCATTCGACTTCAAGCACAGTATCTACGGCTTTGAGAGCTATTGTAACATCATTCACCAGATGTCCCCTTTAAAAGTTGGGTTGCTTACACTGACCTTTGACCAAGGCCTGGGTTATGTGGTAGTCGGCACGTCCTAGGCTATGATGCTATAGCATGACATAAGGTAATCAGTAGCAAGCAAGGACCAGGCTATGCGTTAGTAGACAACGGATGTTTGATTAGAGCTCCTATCTACATTCTGTTTAACCTTGAAGTCCTTCAGACACTTCACAATTTATTTCTGCTCTGACGCACATACACAGCGCTCTGGAGTAGAGTTAAGTGGAATACTGTGCTTTTTGAAACATCAAAATAAATAAGAATATCAGCTCAAGTTCTAAGCGCCATCTATGTTTGGTATCCCACTGAGGATGGATGTCAGAAGTGCTATGAGGCCCTACCGATGGCATAATATGTACTACAAAAATGTCAATTATATAAGGTATACAACATTGGATGTACCTCTCTACAAAATCCAATCAGATTCCAGTCAACTATGGAAAAGTTTGGAAAGCTGTGCCCAGGACTATCAAAAGGCACTGAAATGCCATACCCATGGCAATAACAATAATACCAACAGCAAAAGCTTGCAGCTCACATTGCGGCATCCTCATCGCCCTCCCCTTCACCAAATGAGGTTTCTTGGTAGAAAAGACCAGCCATACTCTATCTCTGAAATCCTGTAATGTGAAGTAATGTAAGGCAAAGCAATTTGTGAAGTGTTAGTTACCCCTTTGGGTTTTTCGGCACTAGGCTAAGGTTCAGACCCAGAACAGAGAAGACCTAGATGCTAGCCCATAATCTAACTCACTTGGAATAGTTTCATCTTTTGCCTGCATGCCAAACCTCTCAACAGTTGGTGTACACTAAAAGATAACTCGTTTCTGTGTAGTACTGACTGACTGAATGTATCATACTGATACTAAGACTAGAATGCTACAGGACCCTAGCATAGGCTACTCTCTGATACACAGTAAAACAGTGATTGGCTAGACAAATTAACCTAGTACATGTGGCCTTTTAGTCAGAATAATTTATTACAAGACTCTGCAGTGCCCACAATTCACCTCTGGAGGGCGGTGGGGGAATGTCAGGGCTATAACCCCTTTTTAAGTCCTCAACTGAAGATAATGACTGAGAGCTGGGAAAGAGCGACATCTTGCCAGGTCCGCAGTGTTGCATCTCTAACGACCTAGATACTGTTTACTCCGTCCAGCCTTATTGACGATAAAACTTAAAGGCTGCCCATGCTGCAAACATAAAATTTCAAGATAAGCGACAGAATTGGTGGTAAAAAGCAACATATATAGATTTAAATGTAAGGCATAAAATATTTTTTCCGAAACAATTTGTTTAATACACCAAACTGTGAGAGACATCAAGGATTGACCACAATGTATACCTTAGACCTCATCATTTTCCACAGTAACTTCTCGAGTGCAAGTCCTTCCCCTATATTGCATCATTGAAGCTCGTCTCACCCCTCCATCAAGTAAGGAAACACAAAAAGGCTATTTTGATACCTCTCTGTGGAATCTTTTGTTAAGGTGATCCCACACTTTGGCCTAATGAAGCTCCACCTCACTTTTTCTGTCTGTCAGCATTCCGTTCTTCCAGCTTTCAGAGGACGTCTTCTAGCAGAGGAGATGTAATAAAAAATAAAAAAATACTGCCAAAGCTGAAATCTTAGCAACTTGATGGGATACTTCTTCTGCAGTCTTAGTGCTCATGCATTTTGGCTTATTGGCCTTTTTCCGACCGCTTTTTCCTGGTTTGCCAAATTAATCAATTATGCACTGTTTATTAAAGTCAAATTGTTTCATGTATATACAAATTTAAAGTATATTTCCAAATGTACTCTAATAAAACTATTCACCATATCAGTCCCTGTCAATCCTAATGATAATTGGTAGTACCTTACCGGTCTTCGTGAGTCCAAGTCTTCCTTCTTCCTCTTTGATAAGGCGGCCATGTGGTGTGGTATTTTCAAATTCAATGTGGCCTGTGCAAGCCCCTTCACACATCTTTTCATACCAGTATGCAATTTAAAAGTAAACTAAGCCCACACAAGAAGAATCAGAGTACTTTAAGATAGTACTATTGACAAGGAGTTCTTTCTTAAAGGGAATGCCCATCAGAAATAAGCATGCTTTGCAAATTCTGGCAACAACTGGGGACTCAATGTCTAACTGAGGTGTGGTGTGTATAAGCTTTTAATGGTTAATGAAAACCTGTCACACATTAATGGCACTGACAACTACAAAAATAGTTTTCAATACTCCCTGTCTTTTCAACATATTTCCATCTTTCAGGTATGCTTCTAGTTTGATTGTTTGAAATTTCAATATTTCAACCATACCAGTATAAATTACTTCTTGTCCACATTCTCTTTGATTTTCTTTCTTCTCATTATTGGGGTTCTCTTCGCCTGTTGCTATTGGAATCCCCAAAATCATCCCTCTCCCAATTGTCCACTTCTCTAAAGCCATCTTGCGAGATGTATCTTGTTTATCAAAGATTGCATTTGCATTCTGTGATAACCCCTGTGCGTCCCATTCCTGATACTTCACCTAAGCCTCTTCTGCATCTGACCCCAATTAGTTTGTGTGGCTAAAGAGACTTCTAATATCAGATCTCTCATTGTCTCACACACCTCCATCTGTCATTCTATATCTGACCCCCTTGTTTGTGTTCTAGTGTCAGAGTCTGCTAGGCAAAGCTATACTTATCTAACTTATCACATTCATGCGTATGTGTCTAATCTTCCTAACCTACCATACCTTCTTTGAATCTAACTCTTCCGTGTGGGGAGGTGCACATATCTAATTACATCATGAGTGACGTTCTATGGATAATCCTCTTTATACTTTGTATCTACCCTGAATCTAGCACTTTCGTGTTTCTGTATCTAACCACAATCTCCCTCCTGTGTCTTCTTGCTCTAGTCAATCATCTCCTGCGTGTTTATTTGTGTTTGATTGCCTCTAGTACCATGTAGAGTGAGATCATGCCCATTCTCTTTGGTGCCCTATTTGTGTCTGCAGTCAAACTTCCTCATTTGACTGCTCAAAACTAATTTCTTCTCACTAATAGCTGTAGATGTGCTTGACTTAACCTTTGCATTTGCTCATGTCTACACTTTCCAACTCTTATTTTTTTTTTAAATTATTTATGCAAGTTTCATGAAGCACAAACTCAACCTGCAGGAGTGCTTTACATAAGCACCAGTTACATTATACGAAGTCCCATTAATTGTTTTGGGGGGTGCGGGAGATTAATTGATTTGTCCACAAGCACAGAATGTTGAGTCGACGTTGAGACTCGAATTTGCCTGCAACAACAACAAGGTCAAAACTTAATTGCACACGGCTGAGTCCAAGCTGTGGAGGCATGGTGTGTAAAGTAACAATGGAGTGGGATTTGGTCCAAGTAATTACCAGTGGCTAACATTAATTCAAGCATTCCATCCATCACTTTTTTGTGTACTTGAGTGTGATGCCGTAAGTGGGACGGGTATGCCCAGACAAGAGTCTTATGCACACTGTGTTGCTGGAACCTAGATACACCTGGCTCATGAGCCTTAACTAGAGTGTAAACGGTCCTGGGTCACTTGTGCTCCTGTTCAAGGAGTACTTGGCCTGGCAGTTCAGGTGGACTGTTCTCATGTGAACAGGGACAAGACTGATCTGCTTATTGCTGGGTCAAAGCTGAAGTAGCATGTTGTGCAAAATAACGATAAACTGGGGTGAGGCCCTAAGTAGTTACCGGTGGCTGAAATTAATTAAAGCATTATATCAATCACTTTTTTGTATAGTCCAGTTCCAAAGTCCGCAGGTCTGGACGTATTGCCATTACCTCTCCCCTCTGTCATGTCTGGTCTGATAACCTCAATCCTTATCGCTGATCTGAAGCTGAGGCCGGAGTGACAGGCTCTTTAATAGTCCGGCCAAGCTACTGTCGCCTTTGTACTTTCCATGGATATCCAAGAATGCGGGAGAGGGAAAATGCCTATGTAGCTGTAACCATGATTTAAATATTATTGAGATTAAGCTCTGGCTACAGTATTACAAACTAGATAGATCATGATGTAGCTGTCCATCATTTATGTGGCAGAAATGGGTAATGAAGCATCTACAAGGTACCAGGCATTTGAAGGTGGTGACATAACCAGGGATGGCTCCTCCGTTAGGGCGGAGGAGCGCCGACCCTCCGCCAGCTGCTGCTCCAAAACCTCTAAAAGAAATGATAATAAACTTAGTTTATTATTGTTTTCTTCTAGAGGGGTGAAACAACTGGGGTGACGAGTGTGAAGTGGAGTGCTCGGCACGCCCCCTCAAAGCGCATGTGTGTTTGGCTGGCCGTCTTGTGCCAGCCAAACACATATTAGCACAGGGCTCTCTCCAACCCAGCAACCACAGTTGCTGGGCTGGAGAGAGCCTGGACAGGTTCCCAGTCTGCCTGGGGGTGCCCTGGCTGGGTGCTCCCAGCCAATTCTGATGCTGCTCTGAGCAGCATCAGGATTGGCCACAGGGCAGGCTGGGAGACTGTACCTGCAGCTGGTTGCAGCAGAGACGGAGGAGCGGAGTGGCGTGGCCTGCATTCAGGTAAGTTTCTTTTTTAATTTTCATTTAATTGTATAAACAATCCCCATCCCCCGCCACACCCCCTGCTGCTCCCTCCGCGTGCCGTCCCGTCCCATGTAAGACACGTGAGCTGCAGCTGGAGATAACTGGATTCAAAGCTTCTAAATTGTGTGTTCCCGGCACAATGGAGTGCTTACCTGCTCCAACTAAGCCTAGAAGCTAAAGGAGAATCATTATAAATCCAGAAAGAGAGTCACTTATATTGGTAGTATGTGCTTGCTACCATTAATGTTATTGGAATCACAACAGTGCTACAATAAAATGCTCACTTTTTCATGTTCGACTCTAGGTTTACCCAAATGAATTGTAATGTGCAAATGCATACATCCTGCATTCCAACTCATTACCTGAAATATTCAGACAATAGGTCTCTCGGAAGTAATAAAAAGAGTGGTTTGCTAAAAACAAAGCTGATCCAAATTCCAGAATTGACTGGCTCACAATTTCTCACATGTCAAAGTCCTGCACCCAATATAAACATACCAATGACTTTCTTCAAACCAACCACCAAAAAGGGATGAGCAGAGCTTAGTTTAAGGAACAATCAGACTACTGTAATATTGTGTATTATGGGCTTCTAAAACAAGCTTGTTGATTGGCTGCAAATGCTCAAATTCCAGGATACTAGATGGCTGTTGAATCCAATCATATTTGACCTTACAGCCAGTGTTGAAAGCACATCTTTGGCTGTCAGTGCATTCACAGATTAGGTTCAAAGGTACATGCACCGTTCACAAGGTACTGAGGCAAAGGTCTCCGATATATTTAAAACACAAGCCTATGCCTCATTACACTCCTAGCCGTGTACTGCATTATGCAATAAGACACTTGATTAGCCAATGTGTGGATATATAATGAAACATGAAAGACAGCCTTGTACTTCCAGGGTCCCTGACACTAGAACACACTGAACTCAGGCCGAAAGGCAGATGTTCATATGTGCATTTCAGGAAGGCCACACAACTGTAGCCCACCCTTGAGCGGCTGGGCTTTAATTCTTCATCCTACATTCCAATGTACAGACTCTGTACCGTTTTACTCTAGTCAAAATTGTGTAAATCTATAATGCTGTTTCATCACATAATCAAAGATGTGTTTTTTCTCAGGAATCTGTTGTGACAAACAACTCTGCTAGGGTATATCCATCTATGATGTTTTACACACAGTTGTGAGTACAGTAATGTGTGTGTAAAGGAACTGTTCCATGAGTACACTATCTCTGTGGTGTTTAGTAGCACAGTTAAGTATACAGTGCCACATTTTGGGCCAGATTTATTAGAAAATGCTGCCAAATTTGGCAGCGTAGTGCACCGTCATTTTCACAACGTAGGGATGCGCTGTATTTCACTGAATACGGCGCACCTCAGTGTTTCCCACGCACCGGCACTAAATTTGCTGCCATGCGCCAACGCAGCCATCCTTGCACCGCAAAATGCAGCACTTATAGCAAGAGCAAAACACAAGGAGAAATGAAAGAATTTCTCCTTGTTGTGCCACTCTAACGCCACCCCTGGGATGGTGTTAGAGTTTGGCGCTGCTTCAGGTTTACGAAAACTCATAAATCGGGGGCAGCATCAAAATGCAATGGGTGTTGCTGTGGCACGCCCATAGTAACACCCATTGCACGCCCCTTCCATGCAAAGTGCTGCGTGTGAAGGGGCCTTATTTACAAGGTGGCATTAAGCCACAAAAAGTAGCTTAACGGCACCTTGCAAATACGGCGAAGGGCATAGTGTCACCGAAGCGTCACAAAAAGTGTCGCTCCGGTGGCGTTAGGGGCTCTTAAATATGCCCCTTAGTGTTCAGGAACGCTTATGTATATGTTAGCACATATGTGCTCGGTAACAGAGTCTTGCATGTTTATTAACTCAACTGTGTACAAAACTCTTCAGGGATAACTGTCTGATATCTCTAAATAGACTGCAAGTAAAACAAAAAAGTGGTACTTACATAGAACCAAAATGGTGCATCGGGAATCACAATCACAATTATTGATCACCTATCTTTTTTCGCCATGCTTTTTGGTACCCTGACACGATCTAAAGTGTGAAAGTTCTAACCGGTTTGTGTACTGCCATACGCAGTACTTAATTTGTGCTTGTTGTTTCCGGTGCTGAGCACCTGCACTTATATTTCAGGGCCGGGGCTTATTCTTATGCCTCAAGCATTTGCTGCTAGCAAAAGACACATAGAGGAAAGACGGATGAAGGGAAAAACGAAAAAGTGTCACAAAGGGAGAAAGTAAAAAGCTGCAAGAGTGAGCTGAAGGGGCAGTGAGTGGCTTTTTGTGGATTGAAGAGGCCCAAGCTGGCTTCAATTACACCGCCTCAGTATTCCATGTTCACACATTTAATTACAGCCGCCGCTTGTTTAAGAGGTGGGCTTTGGGCACCGGCACCTTTGTATTTACAAAGTAAGCACTGGCCATACGCAAGGGTGAGTATTAGCACGCATGCAGATAGAACTTACGTGTGTAATATTGCACTATTTTCTGGAAAGCAGACACAATTAATAAGCAAAGCCAACGCATTATTGCGTGCCACTGCAGGATATCTGAAGGAGACCACCTCCAGTTTCACAGGAAAATATAACTGAAGTCTCACGAGATTACTCAGGAACACATCCGCCTGTAGCAGATACAGGGGTGAGGCAGAAGCAACTTCACGAGCACAGAGTGCCAGCAACACCAGACACCAGAGTGCCAGCAAGAGTGGCAAACCACCCATCTTACAAAGTAATGTTGGAATTTACATAGATGACAAGTGTCTCAACCTTTAGCCAGCTCAGATCTTTTAGCAAAAAACACTTTACAAATGCCAGAAAAATACCGCTTGGTGAACTGAATGTTTGCTGCTGACAAATGCAGTGTTCTGAAGGTCATAAGCTTGAACATCAACGAGGCAGCTCAGTCTTCCATTCCTTCGAATGCTGGCAAAATCAGTAAACTGGGTATAATATATACTATCTAAAGCACTTACAAACAGTAGAAATGTGGTCTTACATAGTATATTAAAAAAGTTGGTATTATACTGGGAAGCTTCACCTAATACAACCTGAAATAGAAGTCACAGAATGCACCATGCTGATGACTACAATGGCAGACCTGGCTGAAGGTGTCATACGTGACATGCGGCCTAACTAGCTGTTCATGTTCATGAGCTAACACAGCATGCATAAAATCCTACATCCTTTTAGGGCCATTACCCAAATCCTTCAAACAGAAAGAAACTGATTTACATATTAAAAGTGAACACAAATACGCTTTCATTCCCCAGCTAGCTCAGCTTTTAAAGGTTAAAGCGGGGCATTAAGAAGTTATGGTCCAGGTATAATAACATTATGGGCCAGGTTTGCATCCATTAAAGGCAGGGCCACTGGAATTATGCGATTTTGCAGCTGCCGCGTTTTACGCATAATTATGGATTAGGTGCATTTGCCATATAAACCACCACTTGCTGCATAATCTGCAGATTTTAACAAATAGATGTTGTTTCTAGTTCAAACAGATCAAAAATTACTAAAAACACGGGGAAACGTATTGCCTCGCAGTAGGCCATTTGTAAAGGTTGGCTGGCCTCTTTCTGTTGCTTATTCCTTTATTTGGGTGTTAAACTGGTACTAATAACGTGAAAACTTTGTACAGACAGTGTAACTTGTATAACAATGACAAAATAAGTAAGTAATAGTATTACAAAACGTGCTGCTTTATGTCACACAAGTTGCCTTTTTCTGCTCCATAATTTAACCAGCCCTGCCGCATAATTTGGTCCTCTCCTACCACACAATTCCAGTGGTCCGGATCAGATGTTGCTCTGCATTTAGGAGTCTGCCATGAAGGCTGGATTACTCTAGTATTTCTCCTGTTTAGCAAACAGAGCCTTCAACCCCTAAAAATACAAACTTTTCAAAGCACCATATGCTTTTGCGTCTACGGAGTTGAGGCGAGCATAGATTCCTCGAAGGAGACCGGGGAGCTGATTGAAAAACACAAAGGCACCACAGACGGCAACAGCAGTTTCATTCCCAGCAGTTCTGAGAAATACCACAGAGGAATTTGGTAACAAATGTGTAAACAGACTTCAAAAACATGACTGGAAGCTTGTGTTCATATAATGTAAATGTGATGAGACGGCGTTGGAGTTACACCGCAGCGGCTGCTTTGTACATTCATTTTATTTGTAGGAAATTCGAAGCAGGCATGAGTATTGAATGAGCTGAAATTTAAAAAAAATATTTATCCCATGTATTTTCCTTTTGGCTAAAAATTCTCATCGCGACAGAGATCACGTCATAATGTTCAGTTTTCTCTCTAGCAACGTGTCTGACCCAGTTGATTAAATTAGGGACATAACAGTACTGTGATTGGGCCTAGGCCTTGTGCCAGGCTTTACACTGGGCTGGGTTTTGCTGGGGACTATTCATGCACCCAGAGGTAACATTTGGACAGAAAGTGCCATGGGGCGAAACCAAGGCCCAAATTTAAGGGATGCCTTGCGCCATCTAACGCCACACTAGCAACATTTTTCTTACACTAATGCTACGCCATATCTACAAAGTGGCTCAATGCATGCATGCATTGTGCCACTTTGCGACCCTTTGAGCCACATTATACATGTGCTATGCATTATGTATGCAATGGGGGTGTTCTGGCGCAAGAAGGAACGCAAAAATGGTGCAATGAAATCTACAAGATTTTACTGCACCATTTTTTGGTGTCATTTTTTAACACCTGGGGAAAGCAGGCGTTTAAAGGACGCACCCATTGGAATCAATGGGCCTCCTTGCACTTTGCTCCACAAGCGTTAGAATTTTTTACGCTAGAGGAGCAAAGCGCAACAATAGCATCAACATTTTTTAGGCTATTGTTCCTAATACAGCCATTGTGTGCCCTATCTTAATTACAGTGCACAGAAGGTGGCTTTGGGGAGGGGTGCAAGACAAGTGGCGCTTCACGATGTGAACCGCCACTTTTCTTAAATCTGGGCCCGAATTTGGCCACCCATTCCACCTGTCTGCGTGTGGGAAAAAATGGGAGGGGTGGGGAGAAGTTGAAGGGAATAAAGGAAAGGAGGGCAAAGGGCAGAAAAACAGACAAAATGTGGACATTGGTGCCAGTGTTCAACACTCTGACTTTGCAGGGAGTCCAGAAGGAGGCTGCTGCAGGCACCTCCTGCTCCTCTCTGAAGGTCCACGCCCTAGACGTGGGACAAGTTCCCCTGCGTTAAAGGCTGGCCCTGCATGCACCAGCTCTTGCTTGTGACCAGACACTACTTTGAGCTTGGCCTTGCTTGGGACTAGCCCTTGCGCCAGGCTCCACTTGGGACTAGGCCTTGCTCCAGGCTACACTTTGGACTAGGCCTTGCATCATGCCTTGCTTTGGACTTACCTTTACAACCAGGCCTCTCTTAGGACCAGGCCTTGCAAGAAACAAGGTTTAGCGAGAAACCTTGCTTGGGTACCATCCAAGCCTTTAGTACAGCCAAGCATTCTTGCTCCCGTACCCCATCCGTGCTCATGAATGCCTCAAGAGCAGCTTGTGCGAACACAACGATCCCATTAATTCACAATGTGTGTGTGTGTTTTTTGTTTGTTCCTGAGACCTCTTCTGCCAATCTCGCTTTCCCCACCCTCCAGCAGCCATGTGGTTCTTTTTAATCGGTAATTCTGAATGACAGCTACTATTCGAGTTGACAAACCAGACTTCAGCTTTAAACAGCAATGTGAAATGAGGCTGGGCTGAATGACAGGTATTGCAGGGCTGGCATCGGCTTCACACTACCAAATTCTTGAAACTCAAAAAAAATACAGACACTGATACTCGCTTGAAAATAAACATAGAGTGGGGCTGGAAGGAGGCATCCACGCTTCTTCGGCTTTCCCATGATTCATACTGGAAGATGCCAACGCACTGATTATTTCGGTATGATGGCATCAGCATTATCAGCAAATATTTGGGCAACCATAAAAATATAATCCGCGATGCAGCTTTAAACGTAATGCAAGAACAAGTTAAAATCCTGTTTCAGCCAGTGCTCTATATGGTGATCTTACAGATTCTTAGAGCTGTAACTAGCAGATGTTCCTGTTATCCAGTTTGACAGGACTCAATTAACTCCCCTCAGGCTGTTTGGAAGATTTGTTTAGTATTGCCAGGATTTGAACATGTGGCCTCCAGACCAAGGCTCATTTGCAGTCAGCGTTTAAATCATTGAATTAACTTCCAGATCAGGACTCTTTAAGATCTTCAAGCATCAAACTGTCTATTTCAACACTGGAATATTGAGAGCTCCCCTGAAGGGAAGGGAGCAGCTCAAGGCCAGAAATGCAGGGTATAGGCCCTGTGCTCACACATTTCAGCGGTTTCCTTTATTTTCCTCCTTAATTTAGAACATTCTACCCTCAGTGTCTGAATGTTCTAAAACCTATAGCCCTTCTACGCGGGTGAGACACCATCCCTGTTCTCACCTACTGAGGCCAACTGAATCTTTGGACTTGGCGAAGAGTGTAATAGTCAGACTCATTCAATCACTAAACAATGACATTATACCATAAACAATTTAGACACCATAAAAAAATTAACTCCACATCAAACTCCAAACTGAATAAAGTTTCAAAACTTTTTTACAATCCCAAAATCACATAAATGGTGCGCAAAACTAAGTTATAAACATACATGAAAACCATATGCTGACCAAAACATCTGAAAAGATTTAACCTACTAAACATCAACACTGTTAGACTCTCCAAAATAATTATGTAGATTAGCAACAACACAATATGCACATTATTATTAGAATGAAAAACAAATGGTGGTAACATCAGGAAATCCTCAAAATACAGTTTTAACCATCAATTTTTAGAGCTGGCCCATTCCTGATACTAACCAGAATTGGGACTTGTATGTGTGGGAACGGGCAGACACATGCAGGCAAGAGCAAAATAAAGGAAAAAAAAATAATTTGGAAAACATCTAACTAAGGCAACTAACTCTAAAATATGCTGGGGTAAGTGAGTAAGCTAAAAAAGAAAAACTAGAAACCACATTTAGTTATACCTCTCCTCATGGGACAGCAGATAGGACGATTCATCAAACTGGACAGTCACCGTCTTCTGGCATCAGTTGATAGCAACATCAGGATAGTTCAGAGCACGGACTGCACATAGGACAATTCAGCAGTTCAGAATTAGTTGGCCTTATTAGTACTGAACCACATAGACTAAGGCAGTTAAGACTATGATGAGGAAACTCATCAGGATACTCAGAGAAGATGTGATAGCAGACTCAAACAGGGTTCTGGACAGCTTTGAGGCAAGAGGGGAACTAACTTGTGATAGCAGACTCAAACAGGGTTCTGGACAGCTTTGAGGCAACTAACTATGAGGGGGTCTCCAGACGACCTAACTTCACTTTCAAAGTTCTTCACTAATAAAATTACGCACAATTCATTCATTGGTTCTTCAGGTGGGCACACTATGTGAGTCCGTTTCAGCATCCAATCACTGTAGAAGGCACCACCAAGTTCTGATACTTTTAGGAGTCTTATCAGCAAAAATCCATTGTTCATACTGTCACTACATGCGATTCTGCCAAAATATTACATTTTCTGATGATTTGCTACTTGTAGTTCTTTTTACGCGATCTACAATAAATAAAAACTAATATTCTTTCACATGAACACTGTGATTTCCTGCTCCATTCGACAGCTAGAACAAATAGTGTTACATTATTGAATCTGGAACATATCTCTTGCCTACAACACAAAAGGACATTCATCATTACATTTGCTGCCTAGGGAAAGAATTCAGGTCAGAGGGAACAGAATAAACAAATTCATTTTCATTATTGCTTGTAAAATGAATCTTAAGGCCTAGTCAAATTCAGAAACCTAAATGCACAGTAATACATTTAAAACATTAATAAACCTATTGCACACCTTACAATTCATATATACAAAGCATATTATTTAATTTCATATAATATTCATGTTATGTCAAAGCAATTTTAAATATATGTTTATTTTTCTTCACATGTTATGAAATCCATTTAATTCAACACAAGTGTGTTTAATTCATATGCATTCAATACTTATAATACATCTTATTCCTACCATTTTGTACGTTGAAATAATACTTTCAGGTTAATATTTATTAATAATTCACTCATTTATGAATGCACAATAATTTCATGTTAAACATGGTGTCAAAATATGAATGGTAGGCACAAATGTTCACCACCATCTAAACATGTACATTTTCATTTCTACGTTATTTTCTCTGTTAGGCCTTAGAAACTATAGATTTATTTGCTGCCATTTGCTACTTCTATTCAATTTATTAATAAAACTTGACCCCTCTCATTCCCTCCTCTGGCGGCAATCTGTGCGGTCACTAAAGAATTATTCTCATTTACAATGAGACAAGTCAACACCTTGTAGTTTGATACCGCACAGATCTAGGTTTGCAGTAATCATCAATTCTCTACACTGTCTGATAATAGGTGTTTCTCATATTCTCCAATTCCATTTCTTCCCTTCTCTGTTTATTCTCACTCGATCTCTCTCACTGCAGTCCTGTATAGATCTTCAGGATGGGTTCTATAAATTTGAGGCAACAGGCTGGTACACAGGGCTGAAAGCTATTGCTCCACAAATCTAAACTTTAACTTTTGCATTCAAAGAGAGTGGTGGAGACAGTTGCCAAGTATCTGGGAGAGGTACACCACCTAAAGAAGGTGCAGAATCTTGTTCTCCATGGTCATGGAACCCAATTTATGTGGAATGCATTGAGCCAAAAAACATCATACTACAGAGCTAGTCTTCTTGACGACTTCCTTCATGACTTTTAAGGCAACAAAATATCCTGTAACTGATCTCGCCATTCCACCAGAAAGGCAGAACTTAAAGAGGTGTGACTACTTCTAATTCAACATGCATATTTCAGAAGTCTGAAGTTGTGACAACCAAATGATTTGCACAAGACTGAAAATGGGAAAATTCTAGTTGACTTTCTGGCTTTCAGCGGCCTTCTTGCGGAAAAATATAAAATTCTGCTGTTTGTCTAACACCTCTTTCTTGGTGCTTTCCAGATGGCCACAAGGAAAACTTAGGGCCTGATTTAGAACTCGGCGGATGGCTTATTTTGTCACAATGCTGACAGATATCCCAGACGCCGAAATCTAAATCCCATTCTATCCTAAGGGATTTCGATTATAGCAGACAGGATATCCATCATCATTGTGACAAAGTGACCTGTCTGCTGAGTTCTAAATCAGGCCCTTAATGGTACCATAACCAGCATCCAACATCCAAAGCCAATCAGAACTGCTATAGAGCTGACACAGGAGGAATGTTGAAGCTACTGTTGTTTCTTCTCCTGAAGGAGTGGCAGAAACAACTAGGAAATAAATATTATTTGCAACCCCGCAAATGTTGAAGTGGGCTGCCTTGCCATTTCACAACAAAAGGTCAAAGCTCCATCGGGGCCTATTTTTAAGCCCTATATGGACTGACATGCCTAATAATAATGAAGACACCTAGTGAAAATGGCCGTAGGCAGG